>NC_089494.1:235647528-235972278 GCF_036850765.1 Saccopteryx bilineata | reverse complement strand
AGTGCGGCCCGCCGAACGGCTGTGATCTTGCTCTGCGGCCCACACGCTGAGTTGAGTTTGAGACCCCTGCCCTAGACAGTGACCCTGACACTGGCAGTCCCGAGCTCTCCAGTGGGAAACCTGGCTCTCCCCAAGGCTACTTTCATCATCAAGCTTGACACACCCCTTGCGGAGGCCGCTGCTTTCTGCATCATTACTTCTGTGGCTCTCCCAGGCCCCGGCTGGATACAGGACCACTGCTGCTGCTGTTCCGGCAGCTGTTCCGACAGCACAGCCCTGGGCAGAGGGAGAACACACGTATGCGTGCACACGAGCGAGAGGTACGTGTGTGCATAAAAATAAAAATAGAACTAACTACAATAATAAGGAAGTAGAGATAAATTTAAAGTTAACCAGAACCACAGTCACATTTCTTTAATCTGGGTAGTAGATACATTAGTATCTAATATATTAGCCTCTACTGACTGGGTATTTGCATATTTAAAATATTCTGTTTAGACAAAAATTTATAGACAAATATAGATACACAGATATCAATATAGGTACACAAATACTCTCTCACACACATATAGAAGACTACCCAGGCTATTAACTATTAATGCTATCTACGGGGTGTAGAAAGAGAGAGTTGGGCACTTAATACTTAATTTCATGTATCTTGAGAAATAAATAAGATAATAGAACCTAAAGAACACGCACAGTTTTCAATTATTACCACAATTTTTTTCACAGAGATGTGACTTACTTTTAGATTTGACCCAGCAGATCACTTCCGTCCCTTGAAACACATTTTCAGTTGGCTCCTAAGACACCCCCACTCAGTGGCCACTCTTTCTCAGCCTCCTTTGTTTGTTCTTCTCATCTCTCCTGGCCTGCTCTGTAAGGATGAGGCTCAGCTACTGCAGACCCTCCCTGTCCTCATGCTTCCCTTGGTGAGCTTACCACTTCCAAATCTACAGCTCTAGTCCAGACCTCTCCCCGAAGCTCTCGACTCCGACATCCAAATTCTAGCTCCATATCCCCAGCTCTAGACTCCGACATCCAAATTCTAGCTCCATATCCCCAACTGGATATCTATTAAACACCTCAAATTATCATATTCAAAGATGAACTCCTGATCCACCCTATCTTTGTCCATTCCAGCTATTATAAAAAACTACCACAGGCCTGACCTGTGGTGGCGCAGTGGATAAAGCGTCGACCTGGAAATGCTGAGGTCGCCGGTTCGAAACCCTGGGCTTGCCTGGTCAGGGCACATGTGGGAGTTGATGGTTCCAGCTCCTCCCCCCCTTGTCTCTCTCTGTCTCTCTCTCCTCTCTCTCCCTCTCTCCTCTCTAAAAATAAAAATAAATTAATTAATTAAAATTAAAATTTTTAAAAAAATGTTTAAAAAAAAAACTACCACAGATTGGTGTCTTAAAAACAACAAAGATTTCTCTCTCACAGGTCTGGAGGCTGGGAAGTCCAAGACCAAGGAGCCTGCAGGTTCGGTATCTGGACAGGATACCCTTTCCAAGTTGCAGACAGCAAGCTCTCTCATGATTCATAAGCGCACTAATCCCATCACGGGGCTCTACTCTCATCCCCTCATCTCACCCTCATCAACTCCCAAAGGCCTCGCCTCATAATATCATCACATTGGGGCTAAGTTTTCAACAGACGGATATGGTGGTAACGGGGGTGGGGAGACACAAACATTGAGTCCATGACACTTCCCCACCAACCTCTGCTCCACTGGGTCACAGTCTTCACCTCGATTCCGAGCAGCTCAGACTAACACCCTCGCATCATCCTGGATTCCTCCCTTTCTATCACACCCCACATTCAACCCATCGATGAACCCTGGGGGCTCCATGTGAAAATACATCCAGAGTCCAGTCACTTCTCACCACTTCCGCGGCCACTCTTGCCCAACTCTCCATCCTCTCTCCGACCAGATTACCACAATAATCTTTAACGGGTCTCCCTGAGTCCACCCAGAACCCCTAAAATCTATTCTCGCCAGAGTCAGCAGATGACCCTTGTGAAACATTAAGCCAGGGAGTGACCCTTGGCTGGGAGCACTCGGCAGTTTCACATCCGAACTGGCATGAAAGTCCAGGTCCTTGCAGTGACCTCGCCAGCCCTGCAGAATGTGTCACCATCACCCCCACCTCTGTCCCTACCTGACCCCGTCCACCCATTCCTTTCCCCTCCTTCCCCCACTGTAACCGTGCGGACACCCTCCCGCTCCTGGGCACAGCGCTGGCACCCTCCCTCACCCCTTTCAAGTCCTGAGACAAAGACCCCCTTCTCTGAAAAGTCTTCTCTGACTCCCACCCACCCCCATTTAAAACCACACCCCCTCCTTCTAGGTCCCCATCCCTCCAGTCTGGTTCATTTTTGCCACAGCACTTACACCCTGTCATGTCAATCATTCTATTTACTGTCTATAGTCCTGACAGTGGAGGAAAGGCGCTCAGAAGCTTGGGTCTTTGTCTGCTCTGTTCACTGCCGCACCCTTAGCACCTGGATGACACTCAACCAATATGCTGGGTTAATAAATACATATAACCTCTGCCCAGCCACTTACTACTACCAATACTTGAAACTAATTCATGTAAAACAATTCCACGATCACTACGATGTTGCGTCTGTCCTGAACTGTCCAGAGTGACTGCTAACTAGGCGTCTTCCCCAAAGCGGTCCCCGTCAGTCTGCTCATGTCCCGCGCTGGTCTGGGCTGGACCGGCAGTCAAGAAAGGCTCACTGCTGTCTGCAAGTGACAGGAGGCTTAGAACGATCTAACCCAGAGTGAACAGTTCTCATCTCCAAATGCTGAAATTCCTAACGAGGTTTACTTTTTATTTTCTTTTTTCCTCAGTCTTGTCATAATAATGCCATTTTACTTTCATGATCAAAGAAAACCACAAATTCAAATGACTCCTCTTTTCTTTTTAAGATTTCATTTAAAATATTTTATTTATTGACTTGACAGAGAGAAGAAAGAGAGAGAGAAAGGCGGAGGGAGGAGTCGGAAGCATAAACTTGTAGACTCCTATGGGCCTTGACCGGGCAAGTCCAGGGTTTCGAATGCCAATTTCAGCGTTCCAGGTCAACACTCTATGCACTGCGCCACCAAAGTCAAATGACCCCTCTTAAAAAAATAAATGTAAGGAAGACTATGGCTGAAGCATGCATTTGCCACCCACAGCTCTGAGAAGTGTAGTCAGAGAAACCCTGAGGCCACACGCCAGCTCCCGCCTCTGAGCACACGCCAAGCCAGGCAGCACCACCAGAGGCCGTGGTCCGGTGCTCGCTTTTTATAAACTGACGTCACTGGGTAATTAGGAGATAATTAACAACAAACCAAAATCATCTTTAAATGGATCTCTTAAATATACAGGTGGTTCACCAGACTTAAAAACAAGACCATGTTGGCTCAACATGCTGTTTTGTTTTGTTTTGTTTTGTTTACCTAATCAGCAATTTACACATAGGTTTGTGCCAATGTCTGGCTTATTTTAATTACTTTTTCCTCTATTTAAATAATATGCATTGCATTTTTCTTCACACTGTTCAAGTAGTGAAAGTTGTCTTCAAAAGAGTATATGGATCCAAGGGTACAGCACTTATACAATCCACAGGAATAACTGTACTTGATCAAGAATATTAAGTGAAGCTTCTTAAATACACCTTGCCTTCTAATAGTGAATATACAATAAAAGTAATGACATTAATTAGAACCAATACCTTTTGAACACTTACTTTGGCAAAGCACTGATCTAAGATTTTGAATTAATATGCTCACTTAACTCTCCCAAAGCCTGTTACCAGTATTTAAAAGATAAAAATACAGAGGCACAGAAAAGTCAAGAAAGTAGCTCAAGGTCACACAGTAGTAAGTGGCAGGATTCGAATTCAGGCACCTAGTCCTATATTCTTATACCACTGCGAGTGACCACTGGGTGTCTCCCATATTTGCCTTCGAATATACTGCTCCCATTTCCCTAATGTTCTTTCCCTCCTTTGCTGTCTGGCAAATGCCTATTTACCTTCCAAAGTTCATCTCTGGGTAACCATCCATAGTACTCCCAGGAGAATTCATCATGCTCTTTCTACTTTCTGCCACCACTGTCTTTGTTATATGCTATTTCCTTAACAAGTGAATAAATAAATCTCCCCCAACTTGACTATGAGTTCTTTATGCTTAATAAGTATCAAAAGAATGAATGAATTTAAAATTTTGAAATCTTTCAGGGTTCATTTAATAATATAACATTTATTAAGTGCTTGCCATTCTAGGTACTTTATGTATTTTAACTCATTTAATGCTTACCATAATCCTACTGAGGATTGTCCAATTGTCCCCTTTTTGTAGATGTGGAGACAGAGAAAGTTAAAGACTCTCTTATCGCCCAAGGTCAGAGCTCGTAAGAACCAGAATTTGATCCCAGGCAGTCTGGCTCCACACTCAGAGCCTTCCCAGGACACAGGGTCTGTACTAGACTCTCCAAGGTCCAGAGGGAAAGTTACACCCAATTCTTGCTCATAAAGATGCCAGATGGAATCTACTTTTCTTCCTCACGTCAATAGTAGGAATGATGTCCTGAAGGACCTATTGAGGACTTGGTTCAGGCTGGACACACTGCCTAGCAAGCCACTAAAAAGGAAGCTCAATAAATATTTATTTAATGATCAAAAGTCATTTCAATTTAGCTTTGAGATGACTGGGGTGGGGGTGGGGGGTGGGTGACATATACTAGCACCAGGTACTTTTCAAATTATTACATATACTGGTGTTATTTTACCTTCAAAACAACTAAATGAGGAAGATATTCTTTTTAGCCCAGTTTTAAAAATGAGGAAACTGAGGAGGCATGAGGTTCGATAACTTGTCCAAGATCACAACATTAGAATGTAAAGCCGGATTCAAACTCGGGCAGGCTGACTCTTAAAGTGCCGTTGTTTCCTGTGGCCGCCATACCAAATAAACCCAAAGGGGGTGGCTTAGCACAGCAGAAACTTATTCTTACCATCCTAGGCTAGTGCACAGGCTAGTAGAATCCTGTGTTGGCAGGACCATGCTTGCTCCAAAGCCACTATGGCAGGGTCATTTCTAGCCTTTCCCAGAATTCCTTGGTTTCTAGCAGCAGAATGCCAATCTCTGCCTCCATCTTCACATGGCTGTATTCCTTCTGTGTCTGTATGTCTGTCTTACCATGGCATTCTCCCAGTGTGTCTGTGCCCAAACTTCCCTCTTCTTATAAGGACACCAGTCATGTTGAATTAGGGCCCACTCTCCTCCAATAAGACTTCATCTTAACTTGATAACATCTTCAAAGAACCTTTTATAAATAAAGTCACATTCAGAGGAACCAGGGGTTAGGGCTTCAAGGTATGTTTTTTGGGGGACACAATTCAACCCATAACAGATAGCCTATACAGAACTGACTACAGAGATACAGAGAAATGACTCCGTTTCCCTAACCAGTTACCCTCTCGATTGACGAAGATATGCCAGTTCTCAATCATTCCTCTGAATAAGGGAAAGATTAAAAGTTTGAGATTGAAAGGTTTCTTACATACAAAGTAAAGAGAATACAACCAAAATGTATACATACTTTAAGTAATGAGAAACTTGCTTTATCACAAAAAGGCAAGTATTTCCTAGAATGAAAAAAAAAAGCTTTTTTTAATACTTATATCTGCTTACCTTCTCACACTCTTAATTTATTATACACCTCCATTTCTTTCTTTAAGGCAACTCCTTTGAATTTTGAACAATAAAAAATAATTAAACAATATTCTATAAGAGTAAAATCATTTGCTATTTTATTTCTAAAACGCTTAGTAGAAGTACCTATTTCTTTTGAAAGCTAATGATTCTTTGGGGCTACAGCTCACGGTTTAAGATTACATGCAACCTTCAAATTTTGACTAACAAAAATTAGCCTTCAAAAAAATATATAAACAAAGTATATAAGTATTCAAGTAAATGACTGTGTTTCAAACTGCCCCCACTGATAGCTTCCCCAATTCTAGGGTCTAGTGTCAGACTTATTATACATAAATAGTGCTTTGTTCATTTGTTAACCATGAGAAATATATTGCCACACACTGGCAGCCTGATTTCCTCTGTATGCTAGACTAGGGAAACAACCAAAAATTTCCAAAACAGACTAATTCAAAATTTAGCCCTTTAAAAAGACTTAGAAAAATTCTCTGGCCTGAATAATTGTTAACCAACCCACTACTCAGGAGTTGTTTTTTCTTTAATGCTTATTTTACTCATTTTAGAGAGAGGAAGGGAGAAGAGGGAGACAGGAACATCAATCTGTCCCTGTATGTGCCCTGACTGGGGACCGAACCAGCAACCTCTGCACTTCGGGGTGATGCTCTAACCCTGCTATCCAGCCAGGGCTAAGAATTATTCTCTAAATGGTTTTTATGGGTGGCATCGCAAATGACTAAATGAATGAATACAGTTTGCTAGCATCATGTAGATAGTGAAAAGGACCACATAACTGACATAACTCATTTTAAATATTAAAACATAGCATTTAAGTCAGGATGCACTGCAGGCCAAGACTACTCAAAGCAAACACTGTAGAGAAAATATTTCCTAAAATCAAATTCTTGACCTGAAATTTGATCTGCTCTCTTGCATTCCATCATTTATCCTGACTCAAAGAGAAGCAGAAGTACTAACAGGTTATTTCAAAGGACAGTTCAATTATTTTGGAAGAAACAAATGACCCATTTTTTTTTTTAAATAAGGTAGCCTTCTTCTAGAAAAAGATAATTTTTATTTTATTTTTTGTATTTTTCCGAAGTTGGAAACGGGGAGGCAGTCAGACAGACTCCTGCATGCACCCGACAGGGATCCACCCGGCATGCCCACCAGGGGGCGATGCTCTGCTGCAATCAGAGCCATTCTAGCGCCTGAGGCAGAGGCCATAGAGCCATCCTCAGCGCCTGGGCCAACTTTGCTCCAATGGCCTTGGCTGCAGGAGAGGAAGAGAGAGACAGAGAGGAAGGAGAGGGGGAGGGGTGGAGAAGCAAATGGGCGCTTCTCCTGTGTGCCCTGGCCGGGAATCAAACCCAGGACTCCTGCACACCAGGCCAATGCTCTACCACTGAGCCAAATGGCCAGGGTGAAAAAGATAATTTTTAACATGGAATAATTTAGCAAATAAAATTCTGTTTCACTGCTATACCACACATTAAAATGCAATTTTCAGGCTAATATGTTTATAGAACATTTCAAGATGACCAGTTGCTTATCTCTACCTTTGTAATTATATGAAGCTCATTCTCAGGACAGAATACTCAATGATTAGAGAAATAACTGATTTTCCCTAAAAAAAATTTAAAAAAAAACCAGAACCCAAGTTACATCCTTTTAAAAGAATGTATCATCTTACAAAGATTGTAGAAATGTTCTTTGTTTTAAAAAAAAAAAAAGCCATTAGAAAGAAATGCAACCCAGCTACAATTACAACCAAATACAGTTTGTATGTACTTCTGACATGAACTTTCTCATCCTATGTAGTTGGTCCTCAGACACTTCCTGTCCGCCTAGGGAAGTCCCATTTTGCAATCTAGTCATTCGCATGCTAGAAGGTGACTAGGGAAATATTAATTGAGGGAATAGGGGGAGTCTGCATTTGCATTTACAGAGTATCTTCCTCAGTATCAAGTTCTGTCCTCATCATCTCTTTTCAGACCAATCCCTATCACCTGCTCCAGCTGTATTCCCTTAGACCAGGGGTCTCAAACTCGCGGCCCGCTGAACAATTTTGTGCGGCCCGCAGACTAATCCACGAAGTTCAAAATATTTTGGATAAAATTAAGTAAGCCTAGGGGCCTACTTATATTTTTCATTTCTCTAGCATCCTAGCTAGATATTAGCTTAGTTAACAGCAGTTGTGATGCGAACTACAGTTTCTGGTTGTTTTGTGACACTGAAAAGTGTTGCGTAACAGTTGCCTTTTGTAGACCTAGTGCGGCCGCCAAACGGCTGTGATCTTGCTCTGCGGCCCACATGCTGAGTTGAGTTTGAGACCCCTGCCTTAGACAGCCTTGGTGAGTCTCAGCTTCCCCAACTGGATTTGAGGATAAGTAATACAGCAGCTACCTCGAAGAGGTGTGGGTCCAAATAATATCCTCCACGCCAGACACATGTCACAGTGACCATTGTCCAACAGTAATTGCTCAGTAAACATTAACCCTTATAATTTCTACAGGATCCTACAGGTGAGGGGGGAAAGGTTAACTTATTTAGTAGAGTCAGCATGCTCATGGGTTAACCCAGGTTCAAATCCCTACATATAGGTCTTGCAAGCCCATCAAACTATACCCCGAGGCATCAAACACACTGAGGGAATGTCATCCACACCCTCTGAAGACAGTAAAAGGGGAAGAGAAGGGTAGCAATAAAAATCAAGACCATGCAATTGAACATAAAGCATTAAAAACTTACTACAATCAGCCTTTCCAAAAAGAATTCTTTTAAAACATTTTAATCCTAAGTAGTACGTAAGTCACTGATGAAGGACCAAACAGCACAGTAACAAATGAACCTAATCTAGAACACCTACCTGGTCAGCCTACTGACTGGTTCACCAACAGGAAACCAAGCAAGTACTAAATATCTCGACCCCTTTGTAGCATGCCTTTCCACATGCTATCACAGTAAACCTTCCCTACCAGCGGGGTATCCGTCTAGATGTCTTACAGATGGAGAAACTGTGGCCCAGGCAGGGCACCCACCTACCCCCAGCTGGCCTGGGGCAGGGCCTGAACTGAACTCAGCTCTTTCTAGGCCTAAAATCTAGGTTGTCTTTAGAACAACATGGACAAGGGAAAAGAAAGGTTAGGCCATCCAGTTGTTTGGTTTTCAGGGTACATTCAACAAAATAAATAGGAAAGGTGACAGTTTTGGAGGACATCCCAATGAAGATTAATCTTTACCAAATTATTTCATCTTCAAAATCGAAGTCAGTAATAGACATGGCCAAAACCATGCCCCACATATAGCATACCCGATTCATAGTCAAAGCTGTCTGGGTCGGTGTTAGTTTCATACAAAAAAATCTTTTGAAAAGACAGGAGCTTAGGCCCTGGCCTGATAGCTCGGTTGGTTAGAGCATCATCCCCAAGTGCAGAGGTTGCCGGTTTGATCCCTGGTCAGGGCGCATTTAGGAATAGATTTATGTTCCTGTTTCTCTCTTTCTCTCTCTCTCCA
The DNA here is from genome assembly GCF_036850765.1 of Saccopteryx bilineata. Classification (NCBI taxonomy): domain Eukaryota; kingdom Metazoa; phylum Chordata; class Mammalia; order Chiroptera; family Emballonuridae; genus Saccopteryx; species Saccopteryx bilineata. The sequence goes on along the minus strand of NC_089494.1, from coordinate 235,963,049 downwards.
CTCTATCCCTCTCCCTCTCCCTTCCTCCCTCACTAAAATAAAAAAGGGGCCAGGAGCTCAGCAGCAGGTTCAAGTGAGTGGCACCCACAACCTTGACAGCTCGTGGGGTCTGTGCCCTCCCCACCCGTCAGAGCTTCAGCCCAGGAGCAGACTGTGTCATGGTGAGGACACGCCCCAAGCAGCTTCAGTCTAATGCAAATTAACTCCTTCCTCAGGCTTACCCTGACAATAAGGCAAGACTCAGACTTTGGGCTGGTGAGGACATGGGACCAGTTCTTTCTCTCTTTCTTTCTCTTTCTTTCTTCTTTTATTATTTTTTCAGGATCTACATTTTACTCATTGTAGTAAAATATACATAACAAAATTTACCATTTTAACCATTTTTAAGTGTGCAGTTCTATGGTATTAAGTACGTTCATACTGTTTGGCAACCATCAGCATCATCCATCTCCAGAACTTTTTCATCTTCCCCGACTGACCTTCCAGCCGCTTTACACAGGAACTCCCACTCCCCTTCCCCCAGCCCCAGGGAACCGCCATTCTACTCTCCGTCTCTTTGAATTTATTATTCTGGTTACCATAAGTGCATCACACAGGATTTGTCCTTTTGTGACGGCCTTACTTCACTAAGTATAAGGCCAGTTCTCTTTTTTCCCAGTTAGTCTCCTTGAATAAACACCCTGAAATGCATGTCCTCTAGAGCAGTGGTCTTCAACCTTTTTTGGGCCACGGACCGGTTTAATGTCAGAAAATATTTTCATGGACTGGCCTTTAGGGTTGGACGGATAAATGTATCCCGTGACCGAGACAAGCATCAAGAGTGAGTCTTAGACAGATGTAACAGAGGGAATCTGGTCATTTTTTAAAAATAAAACATCATTCAGACTTAAATATAAATAAAACGGAAATAATGTAAGTTATTTATTCTTTTTCTGCGGCCAGGTACCAAACAGCCCACGGGCCGGTAGCGGTCCGCGGCCTGAGGGTTAGGGACCACTGGTCTAGAGGAAATAAAAATGAACATGTGAGAATTCTTTTTTTTCTCCCTTTACTTACTCATGACTAAAAGGAATAAAAAACTCTAAGGATAGCTGAGGTAGAAGAAGAGAGAGAAAGCCGACCCAGTCCTCCAGGACCCTTCCCTAGAGCCTCCCCATCTTTTCTACCCATTCTCTCACAATCTTCCGCTCTGCGCAAATGAAACGGTTATAATTACATCACAGTGAGTATCTCCCTTCTTTAACTTCACCATCTATCAAAATGATATCTCTGCAAACACTTCAAAAATTAACTTTCAAGGTCAACAGTAAAGAAAAATAACGTACTTTCATGAAAACTTCTATCTACCGAGCTCAACTATGGTAGAAATAAGGTAATATTGCCTGCAGTTTCCCTCTGAAAAGAAAATTATTCTTGGCAAGATAGTTCCATATCGTTCAATAGCTGGTGCAGAAAGACGACTACACCGTCACAAATGTTCATCCACAATCATTTAAATGTTAAGTGAAAATGTATATAAACTCCAAATGCAGCCATCCATCCCACAATTATATCTCTCAGTGGAACATCTAATGAAAATCCTGTTTTCTTTACAGTAAAGATAATAATGCCACAAATCAACATTCTCCTCAGGTATTTTTTTTATTTTTTTTCTTACAATACATATATTCCCAGAACTAAAGGGAAAAAAAATAAAAGTAAATAAAATTCCACATCTTATTTTTGTTTCTATTTGCAGCTTGTAAAAAAATTATATGTGTGTGTGCGCGCGTCTATATAAAGCAGGATCCAAGACCAGTAAAGGAAAATTATTTCAGCTGAAATAAAACTCAGGCCGACAGGAGATGGCTTTGATCGGAGACAATTATACATAAGTTGATGGAATGCAATACTTCCTTTATTTATTTTAGTAGAAATAACCTCAAGTCCTGGAAAAAAAAGACATTTTTAGAAAATGACACTGACCCAGTTGCTAAGTCTCATGAGTAAGAGTAGTGAGAGTTACTCGTGTTGTACCACTGTGCATGCCTTTTCTGCTCAAATCATTGGGATACACTTCCTTTAAATGCAGGAGTTCCGGCCCTGGTCGGTTGGCTCAGCGGTGGAGCGTTGGCCTGGCGTGTGGGAGTCCCGGGTTCGATTCCCGACCAGGGCACACAGGAGACGCGCCCATCTGCTTCTCCACCCCTCCCCCTCTCCTTCCTCTCTGTAGCTCTCTTCCCCTCCCGCAGCGAGGCTCCATTGGAGCGGGGATGGCCCGGGCGCTGGGGATGGCTCTGTGGCCTCTGCCTCGGGTGCTGGAGTGGCTCTGGGTGCAACAGGGCGACGCCCTGGAGGGGCAGAGCATCGCCCCCTGGTGGGCGTGCCGGGTGGATCCCGGTCGGGCGCATGCGGGAGTCTGTCTGCCTCCCCGTTTCCAGCTTTGAAAAAATGAAAAGAAAAAAAAAATGCAGGAGTTCCCCCACCCCTGATTTTAGGATACTAGATGACTGAAATCATAGAGATGCTGCCCACAGTCATGGTATCCAACACATCCACTTTTCGTACTAAATTTCCTGGCTCATTTAGGGAGAGCACAAGCATCCTGAAAACAGAGCACCCCAACAAAGGGGAGCCCAAAAGGACCAATCTTTCCAAATATAAAATCTAAGCACCCAGAACTCCAAACTCCAAGGAACCCTGGGGAAGCCAAGCCCGAATTCTCTCTAGCACTCCAGACCTGGTTCCCTTCCCAGGTGCACTGTATTGGGGCTGTTCCATCTCCATCTGCAGCTTCTTGTAATCCTCTTCTCAGTGAAGTCCCCTGACATCTTTCTGGAAATTGCCCCAAACAGAAAACAATCAGAAGCACAGGCTTGGGCCTCCTCCCCTACTTGTAGCGAGCCTGCCCCACCCTGTCCCTTCCCGGGTTTGCTGCGCCAAACTAGGACCATAAAGATGATCAGAGAATAAAGCTCTTCAAAAACACAGGCGCAGGCCATCTGCTCTGACTGCAGGAAGGACCAAAACTAAACATACCTCAACCAAAAGGAAATCTGAAAGTCAATATTTTTAAGTTGGAATTAAGATTCCAAAATGTCAGCGAAAACCCAGTACAGCATTAACTGTTTATTTTTCTCAGACCTAATGCTCACCCTTAGCAACTCCAGCAGGCCGGTCCTCTCTCCCTGCTGCTGCTGGGGGTCGGCTGACATCCACGGCAAGGTCAAAGACCCAAAAGAAGGTGGGCGCTGAAGTCACAGTTTGAACAATTCAAGTCAAAAACCACTCTTTGTTCAATTAACTGAGACAAAGCATATACAAAAATGGCCTGAGTCCTACACACCTTTGCAGCCGGCTCCTTCGTGCTGCAGCAACGGGGCAACTGCCTCCCAGACTCTACATGTCTTCGGACCCTAGCCAGTGGGAGTGACCACCCGGGCACAAGGCACACAGAAAACCAACCTGAGAAATCCTGTCTCTGAGAGCCCCTGAAGGGTGAGTGGAGGGCAGAGAGCAGAGAGAAGTCTCCAGCCCACCGAGTACCATCTGCACTGCACCTTCAGAGCTGGTGGTCCCAGGTGTGCACCCAGAAACACCAGTTCCAGTGCAAAATGGGCCCATGGGCAAACGCTGAATAAGATGAAGTTAATTTCCTTTTCAGCAGACCTCCTGGAATAGGTTAATGAGGAGAGAAGATGAGCGTGATGGCAGAAACCTTTATTCACAATATATTTCCAGTCACTTGGGATTCAGTGAGAACACTGTGGTAAGCACTGTTTTCAAGACCACGGAAACAAGGTTAGAGCTGACTCCTGGATAAGCAGGCCCAGTGTGAAGGTGACACCAACCTGGTGCTCAGAACTACCAGAACAGCAGGTCTCCTTGAAGAGATGTTGTCAAGTGAGGCCCTCTGCACCATTCAGCATTCTCTTGGCCTGAAATTGCTCCCCTCCCTGTCATGATCTTGACATGGCCATCACTTACTGTCACTCAGGACATGGCTTAATAGTCACTACTCAGACAACTTGACCTAAAGGACACGAGGCACTCTGCATCACATCGCCCATCTGTTTTCTTCATAGCACCTCCCACAAAGACAGCAGAGAGTGTCTAACTCACTGCCATATCCCTAGGGCCTACTGGCACATAGTAGATGCTCAATAAACATATGCAGAATGAATAAGTCAATGAAGTATTCTAGCTATCCTTCCCTGTGGCTTGGTGAAGTGATTACGTATTTAAACATCTGGTTATATTTCATTTCCATCCAATATAATTTATTATTTCAGATAAAGAGAACACGCTTATGCTAAGGTTGCTAAATTAAATGGCATCTGCATTTCCTTTGGACACATATTTTTACACTGAGCCAATACAAAATTTTAAAAGTATGTATTTTTGAGTCACTCCAGAAACAATAATGGGTTTGAAGTGAGCACCGCCCCTAGAGCTTCCTAGAACTTGGGACACAAAACCACAAAGTCAACTGGCTCTTATATTAACCAAACTCATACTGACCTCATTAAAATCCTGCTCTAAGTCCATATCATAATTGGGGATAAACTCTCAGGAAAACCAGCTGCTGAAAATGTCCTGGGGCATATTTACTAAAACCTCCAATGGTAAGATTCTTTTTCATTCATATATTCCATCTTTGACAAATATTTATGGAGCACCCAGGACTTCCTGAGCACGGGGAACACAAAATGACGACGCAACAGTGCGTCCGTCCGGCAGAGGTTTCCAGACCAGAAGAGAAGCCACGAAGGGAAAGGGCTGCCATGCACAGTGACAGCGATGTGATGTGAGTGGGTGAGGAGCTCACGGCGGGAGCTAGGAGAACCAGTCGCCCTCTGATCACGTGCCCCAGCAGGCTTCCAAGTGTGGTCACTTGGGCAGCAGGATTACCTGGGAAATCATTCCAAGTACAGACTTTCGCCAAGCTACCCCTTCATACTGAACCAGACACTCTGAAGGTGGGGCCAGGAATGTGTCTTTTTACAAGCCCTGAAGTCATTCTGACACACACTGAGGTGGATGATGATTAAGCTACTTCCTGAAGGAGGAACAAAAGTCGAGCAGGTAAAGAACAGACAGAAGGGTGGTTGCCGACAATGGGAACAGAGCATAAATGCCTTAAGGCCAGAGAAAATCTGGCAGCTTGTAAGCACAGTGTGGCTCAAGCTCAGCGCAGCAGCTCATGGGGGTGTCGGGTGTGGCGTCAGGAGCTGGGACTTCACCCTGAGGACCCTGAGGACAGCGACGAGCCCCTGACGGGTTGGGATAGACATACCCAGACCCGCAGATTTCAGAAGATCACTTTGGAGGAAGTGTAGAGAGCAAACACAGGGAGACCACGAAGAAGGCAGCTGCAGACAGACCCCTAGGTGAGAGGCGACAGTGGTCAGAAGGGAAGTGGAGGCACACCATCAGAAAAAACAGGGCTCCCAGAGGGAGCCGGGAGTCGGGGGGGAGGGGGGGTCTCACACAGCCACAGAGATGGGGGTGCCAGGCACACTGTGAGATAGACTGGGCATCCCGTCACCTGGGAAGCCTTACCTGACACACCCAATACCCCCAACCAGAGCAGGTGCTGGCCTGGGAGGCACTGGGGACTTCTCACAGCACACAGCACATTTAATTGTGCTCAGTTCTTCAGCCGTCAGTCTTTCTCCACAGACTGACAGCTTCCAGCAGGCAGAGGCTATGGCTCTCCGGGTCAGCTTCCATCCTGCTCCGTTTCTACAAGCACCATCTGGAACCGCGCCCACCCAGCACTTGGAAACTGAATGAATGGAGCCAGACAAGCCGGGAGGCCACTGAAGGGCCACCGCTCTCATTCAGGGGAGAGATGACCGTGTCGATGGGGAAAGAATTAGAAAGCTGTAACAACTGAACTTCTTAATTTTTCTCTAGTCTTTTCAAGTCAATTATGTTATGAAAACTCAACAGTAAATCTGGCCCGTTGAGTGGAGTCCACAAACTCATCTTCCGGTGGAAAGTCAGAAAGGACCATGGTTTGAGTGCTTCTGCGGGTGAAAGGAAGACACGGGGCTAGGCCACAGAGAGACCACCTATTTGAACTAACAAGTTTGTGTTCTTTAGTTTTCAGAACAAGTCTGCAAAGCCTCGAAGTAGAGGAGGGAGACGTTTCATATCCCGCTGACACAGTCTGCGTCTTTGCTTTGATTTTTAGAAATGATTTCAGGCTGGCAGATAATGTTGTGACCCAATTACAGGGTATTTTGGAAGCAGCAGGCACCTAACTTGGGGGTGGAGCTGGTGGGCGTAGCAGGAAGAGTTTCTAAGCAGGCACTACCACCACCTGCCTCTCAATACTGCAAAGAATTTTATGGAAAAAGGAGCTGTGACAATCAGGAAATAATGTAACATCTCTCTTGATCTGCTTCCTATTTTCTCACTGTTCCCAAAATAGATAAAGCTAAGGAAAATCATAAATGTATTTCTTAGCCTTCTGGGGGGAAGTTCACTGAGGGCACAGATTTTGGGTCCCAGATGGGGGTGGTAGGAAGAAAGTCAAAGCAACCCAATGTCCTAGAATCAAGAAGTAAAAACAGTGGAAAATAAAACCAGGACAAGAAACCAGAGAAACAAAATGTGGCCAGTTTTGACATCAAAGCTTACTGCCAGGTGGAGCCCCAAGCTCAGCTGCCTCGGAGTCTCCAAACTCAAGCTCTTTAGAGTCAAAAATTAAAATTAAAACTAACAATAACTGTTAAGATCTTACTTCATGCCAAGTATCGTTCATGTGTCATATATTAACTCCTGGTCCTGGCTGGTTGGCTCAGCGGCATGTGTTGGTCCAAGTTGTGGAAGTCCCGGGTTCGATTCCTGGTCAGGGCACACAGGAAAAGCGCCCATCTGCTTCTCCCCCACTCTCTCTCTCCTTCTCTGTTTCTCTCTCTCTCTCTCTCTCCTTTCCCATGGTTTGACTGATTCGAGCATGTAGGCCCCAGGAACTGAGAATTGGTCTGTGGAGCCTCCGCCTCAAGCACTAAAAATAGCTCGGTTGCGAGCAACCCGCGATGGGTAGAGCATCAGCCGCAGATGGGGGCTGCCAGATGGATCCCAGCTTGGGTCACATGCGGGAGTCTGTCTCTGTATCTCCTCCACTCTCACTAAAAAAAAAAAAACCTCCTGAGTCTCTCGTATCCATATTATTTAGGAACCATTAGTACTCCTAGTTATGGATGAGGAAACTAAGGCAGGGTGAATTTTGTTGTCCAACTACAATTCCATTTCCCACAGTCATATGGCTGTTCAACTGCAGAGCAGTACAGGAAACCTAAGAGGTCCGGCGTTTAACCACCAAATCCATATTGCCTCCATCCGCACATGGCTGTCCAATGCGTGCACTGTTAGGATGCGTGGCTGCACCCCTGGCCTCTACCCATTAGATGACAGGTTACTAGTCCCACAGTCAAAAATGTCTCCAAGAAAAAAAAAATGTATCCAGGTATTGCCAAATGTTGCCAGGAAGGCAAAATAGCCCCCTGGGAGAATCACTGCTATAGAGATTTGAAACACCAAATCTTTAGGCTCCTTATCAAAAGAGCGGCAAATTCTGGGTAAAACAGGCTACAACAGTTCTAAGTAAACAAAAATCGGAAAAGGAGACAACTAAAGAGTTCCCTGTTGTGGGGGCTTACACTAGAAGGCCCATGCCTCGCTTCCTGTCCCGGGAGGCCTCCCTACCCCAGCGGAGTGGACAGCGGTCCTTCTCGCCGCCCCTAGAACCTCATACACGTGCACCTTGCAACAGTGCTCCGGTACAATCCTCTCCGTCCTGCACGTCGTACAGCGCCTGGCACAAAGACTGTGCTCAATAAACATGTTTTAACAAAGGAATGAACCAATGAAGCCGTGGTTTCTGGGAGTCACCAAATGAATGCATCTCTGTCTTCACTAGGGATCTGAAAAAGGCGTTAAAAACAACAACAAAAAACTTGGTTCTTGAGCAGGATAAGAGGGTCTGGTCATATCATTAAAAGAATCTGAAGTTGAATCAGTGCTTCTGAAGTATCTATAACCCCCAGAGTTCACCATGAGTCCACACCATGCCTATTATATTAAAATATTTAGCTGTATTAGTTCACTAAGGAATGAATCAACCCTAGAAATCTAATTCATGTTAAGGAAATTCTAATTTATTCACTTCCACCAACAAACAGTGCCGCTCTGCAGACTAGGTACTCAATGTGGCAGGTCCACTGTTTGTCTTGCCCAGGACAAAAGTCTCCTTGGGAAACCAAATGAAGATCAGAAGGTCAGCACAGAGCCAGCACCCAGGAGCATGCTGGATGCGCCCCAGGAGAGGCCCCATCAACTGGGGTGCTGGGGTTTCCTCTCCAGACCCAACATTCTAGCAGCCAGAAGTCTCAAGTCAGCCATGGGGCTGCTAGAGAAGCCCCTAAGTCAGGGGTCAGGAACCTTTTTGGCTGAGAGAGCCATGAATGCCACATATTTTAAAATGTAATTTCGTGAGAGCCATACAATGACCTGTGTATGTTAAGCATTATCCAATAAAAATCTGGTGTTGTCCCGGAGGACAGCTGTGATTGGCTCCAGCCACCCGCAACCATGAACATGAGCGGTAGGAAATGAATGGATTATAATACATGAGAATGTTTTATATTTTTAATGTTATTATTATTTTTATTAGAGATTTGTCTGCGAGCCAGATGCAGCCATCAAAAGAACCACATCTGGCTTGCAAGCCATAGGTTCCCAACCTCTGACCTAAATCATCCCTCATCCTTTTCCAGTCACCAGAAGTTTCTGTCACAACACTGCCTCATGATTGGCACATGACAATGAGTCAGATTCCAGTGTATTTTACTCACAAGTCAGATTCCAGTGTATTTTACTCACATGCTAGACTGAAGTCTGCCTTAAAGATTCAACACAGCGACCCCAAGTTTCAGACATCTTTAGTAATTCCATTCGGATTTTCCTACTACCCAGTTTATGTTTAGATGAAAGAAATGCACATCAGGGCCATAATTCGGAGGAAATAGTTCCACCACTAAATATGAAGACTTAGGCCTGACCAGGTGGTGGCGCAGTGGATAGAGCGTCGGACTGGGATGTGGAAGGACCCAGGTTCGAGACCCCGAGGTCGCCAGCTTGAGCACGGGCTCATCTGGCTTGAGCAAAGAGCTCACCAGCTTGGACCCAAGGTCGCTGGCTCCAGCAGGGGGTTACTCGGTCTGCTGAAGGCCCACAGTCAAGGCACATGTGAGAAAGCAATCAATGAACAACTAAGAAGTCGCAACGCGCAACGAGAAACTGATGATTGATGCTTCTCATCTCTCTCCGTTCCTGTCTGTCTGTCCCTATCTCTGCCTCTGTAAAAAAAAAAAAAAAAAAAAAAAAAAAAAAAAAAAAGATAAATATGAAGACTTAGGTTAACATCCATTGTGAAAATAAATGACAGGTGACATTTTCACCTTTCCCCTAAATGCCAAATTTAAGAAGATTTCAGGGTGTGGTGAAAAGAAGAACTCAGGCTCTGTTTAGGCCCAGGTAAGTGCTCTCTAACTGTTCCAGGCTGAGGCTTCCTCACCTATAAAAGAGGAAATAGGAAGGCAGACCAAAAGACTAAGGGAAATGTGTCCTGTGTAGCACCAGGCACATACCTGACCCATAATTAATGACTAAATGTTACTGCTTCATCCTGCCGGCCGCTCAGCCACCCAGGGGCTCCTCTGCTCTGACTACAATGCAGAGCAGGCATCACAGTCCAATGTCCAGTCTTCAGTAAAAAGAATCCCAATTTCCTTATCTCTAAAATGGGAATGGTACCAGAGTATTTTGTGAGAATTAAATAAGGTAACAGCTATAAAGATATTAGTACAAAATAAGAGCTCCACAATAATATTAATAATATATTATTATGACCCATGGGATCCAGGGATCACTAAGCACAGATTTTTAAAGTATTACCAGCAATATACTATTTTCTTTCTTTAAATGTATTTATGATTCTAGAGCAAGAGAAAGGGGGAGGGAAGGAGACAGGCAGACAGACAGACAGAAAAATCGATCTGTCCCTCTGAGTGCCTAGACCGGGAATCAAACCCACCACCTTCGCATACGGGGACAATGCTTTAACCAACTAAGACATCTGGCAAGGGCCAATACATTATTTTCTTAAGCTACTATTTAAAACTCAGAATGAATTTAAGTTTTGCAATTCCATGAGCACATTATTCTTAAGCGTCCTCTAGAGATTCATCAAGGCTCACCCTGGAGGGTATGACATGGCACTGGTCCAAACCAAACTGGCTATCACACAACTCCCTGTTCCACGGCTGATTCCATCAACACTTCCTAGACTCCCAACTCCCAACTGCTAAAGCGTGCTGTTTGGGCAGAAAGAGGCCTGCGTGCCGTGCAACAAACATCAAGATCCATCACCGTAGGCCTGCTAAATTCACATTTCAGACACTCGCCCTTCCTGCTCTCCCAGACCCTGATGTTTCATCCTGGCACTTTCCTCGTCATTCTTAGGCTGTCATTCAAAAATAGTCGCTGGTTTCCCGAGCACTTTCAGAATGAGTTTCTTCTCAGTTCCCAGGTCCTTGGGTCTGGACCAGTGACTACATTCCTGGAAGGCCCAGAGGCCCCATCCGCCCCCCTACAAGCTCCAGTTTGACCTGGCCTCCACTCTCCAACTTGACCTGAGGGCAGGGCTGTCTACATCTCAGGCCTGGATTCCCAGACTTATCAATTTCATGGACCATTAAGCTGCCAAGTAAAAATATTCCCATCAATTCATTTAAAAAAAAAAATCTTACCCCCAAATCAGAAGGGTATAATCTCAGAGAAAAGGACACATCTTCTAATTTGAACACACTCATAAAGCAGTCACTGCATTGTCATCATTATCATTTTTATAAGGACAGCAAAAATGTCACCACGAGACAACAGCCAGCGGGCCTAGCATTGTGCTTTGCATACAGTACCAGGGGTCTCCAAACTTTTTACACAGGGGGCCAGTTCACTGTCCCTCAGACCATTGGAGGGCTGCCAAATACAGTGGTCCTCTCACTGACCACCAATGAAAGAGGTGCCCCTTCCAGAAGTGCAGTGGGGGCTGGATAAATGGCCTCAGGGGGCCGCCATAGTTTGGGGACGCCCGCAGTAGACACTCAGTTACTTTTAAATTATAGAGCTTCTAAGCTCTGATACACCGGGAGGCGGCTTTGTAAAGGCTGTGGCCCACACCACCACTAATGCTATGCATTTCCCTCACTCTCTGCAAATTCCCCCCAACCACGTCCTCCTAAGCGCACATGTCTAGCGCAGTTCCCAAACCGCGTTCTTTGCAGGCAACTTTAAAAGAAAAGAACAAAACCGCTCTTCCTCTAACTTCAAGCTCTTCTACAGCATACTTTCCAGTAGAGCTGCACTTCAAAAACCTCACTTATTACCAAACAGACCAAATTCTGCAAGATTTCTATTAGAGGCAAAGGACAATATGGTTCACTTTATTTTTAGCCCCTCTCAAATCACTAATAAACAATACAGAAAAACTTCAATCATAATCCCATACCATTCATTTTTTCCCATGTTCTCTCCCCCTCTTTGTCCATATGACTCTGTATAGTTCATACACCAATGAACTATATACATTGGGACTTGTTTCCTGTCCTGATCTTTGTTCAATGCTTAGAAGACTGCATAAGATACACATATTAAGGAAATAAGATTATGAAGAAAGGAATGTCTCCTGTAACTCTACACCCAAAGGACTCTAATATGGATTCAGGCTTCTTACTTCTTGCCAAGCCGTGATGACTTGACTCTCTGCCCTCTCCGTTCTTCCTCACTCCCAGCTCTCCCCCAGGGCGTCGAGTGGCTCCTCCACTCCTAGCAGGAGCTCAGTAAATCTGGAGCCTGGTTATGCTCAGAAGCTCCAGACTCACTATCCATTTATTATCAATTATTTAAATTCAGTAACAACCCTGGTTTCTCCTTACCTACCTCACTTAAAGGTTAATGAGGCTGAGTTTTGTGAGCATCTGGAAAGCAAAGTGCACTAAAAACACCAAATGGGATCGGTTTCCTTTATTTTCTGGCCCATCACAGCTTGCCAAAAAAAAAAAAAAAAAAAGGTTCATGATCTTGCCAACAGCGTGTGGGCACATTCCAACAGCCATCACTCGCTACCAGAGCAGCTGACCATGGACACCTACCCAACCCAGTGATGGCGTAAACATGAAATGATGGTTGTGAGCCAGAAACCAGGGCCGCACTTCTAATGAGGGCTGGGGAGGGCAGGGACATGGGAAAGGCTTGCCAAAATGTCATGTGGGTGGGCTCAGCAACAAAGGAGTAGGACACCCTCCTCTGCAGCTCCGTGGAGGCTTCTTTTGCAGATTGCCCAAGAGTGGCATCTCCCTTGTTAGATGCTATAAAAGTTTTTTTTTTTTTTTGTATTTTTCTGAAGCTGGAAACGGGGAGAGACAGTCAGACAGACTCCCGCATGCGCCCGACCGGGATCCACCCGGCACGCCCACAAGGGGCAATGCTCTGCCCACCAGGGGGCGATGCTCTGCCCCTCCGGGCGTCGCTCTGCCAGGACCAGAGCCACTCTAGCGCCTGGGGCAGAGGCCAAGGAGCCATCCCCAGCGCCCGGGCCATCTTTGCTCCAATGGAGCCTTGGCTGCAGGAGGGGAAGAGAGAGACAAGGAGGAAGGAGGGGGTGGGGGTGGAGAAGCAAATGGGCGCTTCTCCTATGTGCCCTGGCCGGGAATCAAACCCGAGTCCCCCGCACGCCAGGTCGACGCTCTACCGCTGAGCCAACCGGCCAGGGCCAGATGCTATAAAAGTTTTAAATATCCAATGTGCTTTACCCAAATCTAATCATTACTTTATCTCCTACCTCGTCTTGGTCAGGTCAGGGCACAAAGAGTTAATTTTAGGACAATCATTCTTTAACAAGTAAAAACTGAAAAAAAGGGTAGGAATTGGCCAAAACAGAAGGGCATTTAACAAAGCTGACAGGCCAGACGTAGTGAAACACAAAATCAGCTTCATCCAATACTTGAGACGAAGTCACCCTCTACAAATGGCTGTGTCACAGACCCGTCGGCCAGGACAAGAGGACTCAACAGACACCAAGAGGGTACATTCTCTGGCTACTCCCACATTTTACAAATGGGAAAAACTGAGGCCCAGAGAAGTGTACTGACTTCCCCAAGGTCACACAGTAAATTAAAGTAGTAGATGAGCCTGTCTCAAAAGGCAAGTCATGCAAGTCCCTGGTTGGAAGTCTTTCCACCAAATCCCCGGAGACCTTTAATTATGGAGAATCTGTTACTCTGCTTCTAAAATCCATTTCCACTGAAATGCCAACACATATATAACATGCAGAATATGCACTAATAACACATTAAAATGAAAATGGGTAACCTGGATTTACTTTCCTTACATTTGAGGTTATTTGTTGGTAGTACAATATTATAGAAAATAAATGAACACAAAACAGTTTTTAATCTGGACAGAGCCCTGGCCAGGTAGCTCAGTTGGTTAGATTGTTGTCCTGATATGCCAAGGTTGCAGGTTTGATCCTCAGTCAGGACACACAAGAATCAACCAACGAATGCATAAATAAGTGGAAACACAAATCAATGTCTCTCTCTCTCTCTTTCCCCTTCCTCTTTCTCTCTAAAATCAATAAATAAAATTTTTTTTTAAATCTGGATAGAAGCTTCTTAAAAATTTTCAAATCATTTTGAAGACAGGCTGTTCCAATCAAATTCAATTCTAAATCACAGATCAAAGATGTTTTACAAGAGAATGCTTATTGAATAATAATGAAGCCAGTTGAAAATGTTCTCATATGAGATAAAACTTTAAAATTCTATTGTTGGCCCTGGCCAGTTGGCTCAGCGGTAGAGCGTTGGCCTGGCATGCGGGGGACCCGGGTTCGATTCCTGGCCAGGGCACGTAGGAGAGGCGCCCATTTGCTTCTCCACCCCCACCCCCCTCCTTCCTCTCTGTCTCTCTCTTCCCCTCCCGCAGCCAAGGCTCCATTGGAGCAGGGATGGCCCGGCGCTGGGGATGGCTCCTTGGCCTCTGCCCCAGGCGCTAGAGTGGCTCTGGTCGTGGCAGAGCGATGCCCCGGAGGGGCAGAGCCTCGCCCCTGGTGGGCAGAGCGTCGCCCCTGGTGGGCGTGCCGAGTGGATCCCAGTAGGGCGCATGCGGGAGTCTGTCTGACTGTCTCTCCCCGTTTCCAGCTTCAGAAAAATACAAAAAAATTAAAATAAAATTCTATTGTTATGCAATCAAAGAACTTCCCACCTTCTTAAAGGGGTTTTCTTGGGAAGGTGACATTTATGTCAAAGATATTAACACATTAGATAATATATGTAAGGAGCTTAATGGCAGACTTGACACATAGTAAGCATTGAACAAATGCTGTTTCCTTAACCCTGGGTATGAAAATAAGTATCATCTACATTTATGGGAAAGTTTTCAGTATTAATTCCTACTGTAATAGGGAGGAAAAAGGATTCAATGTTTATTGTTTCTCTGGTAGCAGGAAAAGAAAAGTCAGCAAAAGTTTAAAACTGACATAAAAAGTAACAGATCTAAAATAGTTTACCTTTGTACAGATGGATCCTCACAATGCTTAATAGCCTTTTCCTAAATAACTTTGTTGTCAGTAATCACATTGCTCAAGTTAAGTGTAAAACACCAGTCTTTTCCATTTAAGCTTATAGGGCTTTTCCACTACCACTTTATAAAAGTTTCAGAAAGTGGGACCAAGCTGGCTCCATGGAGGCAAATTACTTAGTTAAAAGTACACTTTGGAAAAGAGAAGCACATAACACAAAAACATCTTTCCTGGAAAAGAATCTCAACTTTATAGAGTCCTCTCTCACAGGTTCTGAGCAAACGTCTAGGGACCTCCCAGCGTTTGATGACCCTGAGTGACCTTTCCAGCCAAAGACAAAAGTATAGCACAGAAATCCTACATCTGTCCCCCCCCACCCCAGTGTCCTGACTACCAGCCCATTGTCCTCTACTGCCACCTGTGTTCTCTCAGCATTTCCCCCAGCACAGAGGTTCCTCAATCTCTTGACAAATGTTATCCTTTTCAAAGCAGTGCCATTTCTAGGATTCTGCAAGTTATGATAAACAAGTGTTGAGCAAATATTGCTTTCAAACTACAAACTGAAAATACAACAAAGCTGCTACCTACGTTCATAAAGAAATCCCCTCTCAAGGATTGTTCATTCCTGAAAGGCCAGCTACGTGATTCTCAGATACTCTTCATTGTCATGGGCACTGCAGGACAAGATTTGAAATATAAATCCATGACTAGGGTGAAAAAAAAATCAAAGATTTAATCGACCCAAATCCAGAACAACAGATAAGGATGCCGCTGTTTGTTTGTTTTTTTAAATCAGTGAAATATTAAAACAAATGGCAAAAGAATGCCAACCTCACAAAGTTTCCTCATTTCTTGGAATTTGAACACCACTGCTGGCATCATTTTATGATAATCTTTTAAGTCATCAGGCACAACGTAAAAGCCAGTGACTGAGGGACTTCTTAAAACTGTGCCCTCCCAGAGCCCAGTCTAGTCGGAGCTTACGACACGGACCTTACTCTCCTTGCAGTCTTGGTCCTTCCCAACCAGTCGTTCCATCCAAAAACGTTTCTGACAGTCGTGCCTCTAAATCGCGCAGAACTTGACTACAAAACGGCCACAACTATAAATCTGATTTCTCCAATTTATTTTATTTTAATTCAAGTCCCATACTCCCTCGACCCTTCGCCCCTGACTTCTCAGCTCTCTCTGCACCGATGTGGAGATCACCTTTCATTGTTTCTATGGGACTCCGCATCCACGCATCGGTCCAGCAAGGTTTTCATCACACAAATGTCATTTCTAGTGTTCAACCTTCGGTTCCGTCCCGCGAGCAGCAAACGGGCTTTCTGGACCCAAAGGCCAGCTTTCCTGATCCGGTCCGCTTTACACAGCCATTTTCTAGTTAAAACCCTTTCTGTCTCGGGGCGGAGAAATGAACTTTTCCCCCTTGGATCTCGCAGAGGCTGGTCTCCGACCCCAGAGAAGCCAGCTCCGTCTCCAACTCCCCGGCAGGAGCGCACTGCCGCTCCGCGAGGGAAAGCCCAGCAGCACAGCGGAGGCCGGTCCAGGGCTAGGGGGTGTGCGCTTCCGCGCTGGCGTCCACCTTCACTTTTCCCCTCCGCAGCCCCCACCCGGCGCACCCCTTCCAACCCTGCCTCCGCCGCCCAGGCCCTGCCAACCCCGGGCTCCCGAAGGAAAAAGGGAGCCGGGAAGCAGGAAGGATGCAAGTCAGGGAGAGAGCCCGCAATCGCCGTGCCACCCGGCCCTGCGGCGCGGGCGGAGGGCGCACGGGGCGCACAGGACTCCGCAGCAGGCGCCCGCTGCAGATGCGACGGCAGCTGCTGCAGCTGTGGCTGCGGCTGGGCGGGAGGCAGTGGCCGCGCAGCCCTCGGGGCCGGGAGAAGAGGAACAGCCGCCGGGACTACGCGCAGCTACTCGCGGCACGCCGCTGTCCGATCTCTCACCAGCATTCCCGGGCCGCCGCAGGGTCCAGGGCAAAAGCAAGGAAGAAAGTGAAGGCTCACCGATGGTGCGCGCGGTGCTCGCCTCAGCTCCGGCGCCCGACAGCTCTGCTCCAGACTCGCCCTCCGCGAAGCGCCCGGATCAGCTGCGGGTGCAGCGCACGAGCTTCCTACTTGCGACCAGGACAGGCTCCGGCGACTGAGCATGCCCAGTGCCGCTCCGCGAGTCCCGCGCAGGGAGCGACGCCGGCGAGATTCCACTTCTCCAGGCTTTGGCGGTGGCTGCGCGAGGGGAGGCTGGAGGGGCCCGGCCAGGCGGGGGCCGAACGGGAGAAAGGCGGGGCCGAAGGCGGGAGCCGGGGAGGAGGGGCGGGCTGCGCTCCTAGTGCGACCCCTGCAGGCAGAGGCTGCGGTGTCTCTGGGACGCACCGTCCCGCTAGCATCTTGGAAAGGCAAGGAGGCGGTGGTGGCTAGGGTGTGGAGACCCAAATGCAGAGAGTCAGGGTGCACCCGGTATTTCCTCCATGTGGCCTGGCGTCTATCTGCACCAAAAGGCAGTTGGACCATCTTATCCCTGGCTCTTCTTCTCCCACATGTCTGCATTGCCTTATAACGGGAAAACGTCCCCAGAAGAAAGCTGCCCACACCCTCCCAGCTGCAACTTGTAGGCGAGACAGCCTTCCTTCTGCCTCCTTTATCCAGACCCTAGGCATATGCCAGACACACACACACACACACACACACACACTATTCCTTGTTGTGAGAAATCACAGCAAGATTACCTCAGTGGAGAGGGCAAAGGTATAATTTCCTTTTCACCCCCAAGAAAAATTGTCTTTAATTCAATTGTAAGCTGACAAGCAAGGTTCTGATAAGAATGTGCACTCCATAAGTGGTCATCAGTGCTCTGCCCAGACACTGTAAATGACATCCCCAAAGCATCCATAGGGCTGCTGTTCCCCAGTGCAGTGGTTGTCAAACTTGAGCCTGAGTCAGAATCCCCTGCAGGATTTATGAAAATGGAGTCTCTGTGGGTAGGTCTGTGGTGGGGTTCAAGCATCTGTATCTAACAAGCTACCGGGTGATGTTGGTGCTGCTGGTCTGAGGACCACAGTTTGAGAACTATTATTCTACACATACACACAACCTTCCCTATATCTCATGCAGGAAGATTATGCTAAAAGTAAATTCACAGCAACAATGAACGATGGCTCCTCCTCACTCATCCTCATCCCCAAATCTCAAAATGTATTCCTTTATCAAATAAACTCCCACCAGCTGGTCCTTATTCTTCATGTGAAGACTTTATTCTGTTGGGATGGGAATTACTTTATTCTTTCAAACACCGTGAATTTATTGAGGATCCAGAAGGTCTTACAGCAATAAGGCTGGCATCGCAGGGAATAAAAAAGCCCAGACCTTGCCTTCATAGAGTTTACAGCCCAGCTAGGTGGACAGACAGCCATCAAAAAATCATTCAAAAATGTCACTTCAAACATGAAGACTGCTAGCAGTAAATCTACAGTACTAGGTGTGTATAAAGAGTGTATCATGGGATCCTGACAGACTAAGAATGGAGTTGGAAGGAAGGAAGGAATGGTGGGAGGGAGCTGCCTCGTGAAGAGGGGTTTCTGGTGTTTGCACAATTTCTCTCAATTCATCTGAAAGCCAAGAAAAACAGTCTTGCCACCAAGAAATCCATGAAAGTGGTCACTCTTGGGGCTGAGTCTCTGCACCTCAAGATCCGCCTATCGAGCTCCTGGACTATAGATAAATGGGAGCCTACTTTGAGAAACTTAACCCACTTTAGAAAACTGCAGGCTCTGACCTGGAAAGCCTTCTCTAGTTCTAGCCTACATCTTTCAGGCCCAGAGAGGTGAGGAAATTAGCCCGACCATCCCGTCGGTCAGTAGCAGAGATAGGACCGGCCTCCGCCTTCCGGGCAGGTCCTCTACGCAGCACTCTATTCCCTGGAACCCCAGTGCTCCCCGCGGTTCCCCCGAGTCCTGCCTTGCCACCCCCTCTTTAGGGTCCCGGGGCGGTAAACGGCACCCGCCTCTACCAGCTAGGTCTCCTCCAGACCCGGAGGAAAACCCGCGGTGGAGTGCCTGGCAGCTGGGCGGGGCGACACGCGCAGGCGCAGTGGCCGCCAGGTTGGGCCGAGGAGGCGCCCAGCTCCACACCTGATGCAATCAGCCCTCCGGAAACGGGCCGGGCCGCCGCGCTCACCCAGGAAACGCTTCTGCGCCCTCCACCGGCCGCTGCACCCCCACCCCCGCCCGGGTTCCAAGCCTTCCAGGCGTCCGGTTCTATCTGGGGCGTGGGGGTGACTTTCCTCATCCCACAAGGGACCCACAGGAGGAGTTGGGAAGTCACCGCCTGAGAAAGCAAAATCCCTGCCTGGCTGTCCCAATAGTTACGTGGAAACAGCCGCCGAGTGTTCCGGGGCTGCAGGAGGAAATTCCCTTAATTGTATATTTTCAGAGAAGACGGGCGGGGGCTGGAGGTGGGGGTGGAGAGGAGGCTTTTAACCTTCCTTTGCGTCCTTGCTCCCTCCGTCCCTCCCTTCCTTCTTTCCTTCCTTCCTCCTCCTCCGGCACACATTTTCTTTCTCCCTCACGGAAAGAAATGTTTATAGTAATAGCAGTTTTGAGGCAGTATGGAGAGGACTCCGCCTTGCTAAATAAGTAACAGCTCGTCAGCTCTGCTATATAAAGCCTTCCACCATGCTCCCATTTTATAAATAAATAATTGGTTTCTCTATACCTTATCACTTCAGTTTATACAGAAAATAATTTCTCGTTTCTCCACCTCATGCAATATTTATGTCTTTTGTGAGTGAGATTCCTTTCCTTCATACCGACTCTCCAATGAATTGTTTTTCAAGGAAATGATACATTCCAAGAATATTCCAAGTGCATGTTTATAAGAGCATGAAAAGTAAAAATTACCTCTGGAAGAACTTTAAGGGAAAAAGAAAAGCCATAATCAAAAAAAATTTATTTGGAAGGATACTTAGGTCATTCTAGAATTAAGTCTGGATCAACACATTTTACAGAGGACGTTTACCTCTGGCCCAAAGAGGCAAATGACTTTTCCTCACTTAACAGATAAATCAATGGCAGACCTGGCATTTGAACATAGATTTCTTGATACCTCAATCCATGAAAAAGCAGATTTGTTTTTTTGTTTGGTTTTGGGGGGTTTTTTTCCCAAACACTACACAGAATGCAAGGCTATATATACTACAGTGCTGTTTATTCAATCCAGAGGTTACAAAGTACAAAATCAATGGCAACAAAAGGGATCCTATTACTTGTTCCTCCTTCTGAAGTCATTAGTCTTTAAATAGTCCTTGATCTACCCAACCACTTCTAAGATAACCAGAGAGTAGGCATTAAATATTTCAGTTAAGGTAGTATGAAATTCTCCAGAACCTCAAGACATCAAGGAATCTCTTGAGTCAACACTTAGAGTCTAGTATTTGAGGTTAAGCCAAGAGAATTTTAATGATGATCACAACAAAATATCAGGGTTATGATTTGTCATTGTACTGATTTAAAATACTTTAACAAAACAGAAATCAAAGTGAAATACAAAAAAACCTGCAAAATGCATGCTCCAATAAGATTGCTTTTTAAAACCTTGTCTACCTTTTTATCTTGACGAATGTGTATTTCTTTTTTTGGAATGTTCTAACATTTAGAGATCTGGGAGAATGCCTTTACTTAAGCAAAAATAGAGTTGAGTAAATGTCAAAACATAGAGGTGCAAAGTACAAACATCACAAGTTACTAGTTACAGAATAGCTAACTTTTACTGAATAGTAAGCATGTGCTAGATACCTGGCTAAGTGTTTTACATAAATTATTTAATTTAATCTTTACAACTACCCTATGAGTAAAATACTATTGTTATCTCTGTTTTACAGGTAGTGAAAGTGAAGTTTGAGAATGTGAAGTAACTAACTCAAGACACAACACATTCTGAGGCAGACCTGGGTTTTTGTTTGTGTGTATGTGTTTTAAGAGAAATGGGGGGGGGAGCATTCATTTGTTGTTCACTTAGCTGTGCATTTGTTGGTTGCTTCCCATGTGTACCTTGCTTGACCTGACCAGGGATCAAACCTGCAACCTTGGTTTTACGGGACTGTGCTAATGGACTGGACTAACCAGCTAGGGCCAGGAGCAGGGGTCCCCAAACTACGGCCCGCGGGCTGCATGTGGCCCCCTGAGGCCATTTATCTGGCCCCCACCGCACTTTCGGAAGGGGCACCTCTTTCGTTGGTGGTCAGTGAGAGGAGCATAGTTCCCATTGAAATACTGATCAGTTTGTTGATTTAAATTTACTTGTTCTTTATTTTAAATATTGTATTTGTTCCCGTTTTGTTTTTTTACTTTAAAATAAAATATGTGCAGTGTGCATAGGGATTTGTTCATAGTTTTTTTTATAGTCCGGCCCTCCAGTGGTCTGAGGGACGGTGAACTGGCCCCCTGTGTAAAAAGTTTGGGGACCCCTGGCCTGGAGCTTGAGCTCTTAACACTTATACATAGACATGTAAATACAGAGAAAATGATTGTGATTTTTATCTTCTATAAGAAAGGAAGCAGGGTACTATACTCACTCTCCTTCCAAAGATAAGACTTGTTAAAATTACTTTGTTGTCCACATTAGGAAAAGAACCCTTCCTAATGGTGGTACCAAAACTTGGGACAAATCTTACCCCACAGATGTAAGACAGATGATCAAATACCTAATGATGTTTCAGGGGTACCAGTAAGGCCTCCCTCTGATGGACTTTCTTCATATCTGGCTGGTTTCTCTGGGCCTAAACTATCCAATACAATAGTCACTGGTCACATATAATTTTAAACTAATTAATTGAAATTAAGATTAAAATTTCAGTTCTTTGGTCAAATTAGTTACATTTCAAGTGTTTTGGGTTTTTTTTTTTTTACAGAGACAGAGAGTCAGAGAGAGGGATAGATAGGGACAGACAGACAGGAACAGAGAGAGATGAGAAGCATCAATCATCAGTTTTTTGTTGCGACAACTTAGTTCATTAATTGCTTTCTCATATGTGCCTTGACCGTGGGGCTATAGCAGAGTGAGTAACCCCTTGTTCAAGCCAGGAACCTTGGGCTCAAGCTGGTGAGCCTTGCTCAAACCAGATGAGCCCGCGCTCAAGCTGGCGACTTCAGGGTCTCAAACCTGGGTTCTCCACATCCCAGTCTGACGCTCTATCCACTGCGCCATCGCCTGGTCAGGCACATTTCAAGTTCTTTTTTTTTTTGTTGTTGTTGTTTTGTTTTTTGTATTTTTCTGAAGCTGGAAACGGGGAGAGACAGACAGACTCCCGCATGCGCCCGACCGGGATCCACCCGGCATGCCCACCAGGGGCGATGCTCTGCCCACCAGGGGACGATGCTCTGCCCCTCCGGGGCGTCGCTCTGCCTCGACCAGAGCCACTCCAGTACATTTCAAGTTCTTAATAGCCACATGGGCTTATGGCTACTATATTGGACAGTGCAAGTATAAAGTATATCCCTGCAGAAAATTTGACGGTACACGGCTGCTGTAGTCCTTTATCCCAGCAGTACACGGAATCTCTCTTCCCTTTCTGCCATTCTTCCTCTGAGAGGACCATGTTCAAGCTCTACCCTTCTCCTAAGCTCCTGTCCTACTTTTCCAGACTCAAATGATTATCGGAGTGTAAAATGCTATCATGGAAAGATATGGGCTTTTCTAAATAAAAGAAAGAAAGAAAAATATGGGCTTTGGTGTAAGATCTTATTTCACAACCCAGCTCTTTTACTTACCATATGTATGACCTTGAGCAAATAACCAAACCTCAATTTTTTTACCTATAAAATGGGTATCGTTCCATCATGCAGTATGTTTAGGATTAAATGAAGTGATACATGTAAAGCTTCTAGTAGGCCTCACATAATTTCCTTCCTTCTATTCCTGTTTTAGTTAATGACATCGCCAATTACTCAGCTTTCCAAACTAGAAACGTCAGTCAGTTCTTTCTTCCTCCTCAACTACCCACTTCAAATTACTCATCAAGCTTTGTTGTTTCCACCTCAAGGATGTCTCTTAAATCAGGGCCCTCCTCTCTGTCCCCATTCCCACAGTCCTCATTGGCTTTTTTTTTTTTCTTAATGAGAGGAAAGAAGCCAGAGACAGACTCCCACGCATGCCCAACAGGGATCCACGTGGCATGCCCACTAGGGGGTGATGCTCTGCCCATCTAGGGCCCTTGCTCTGTTGTAACCAGAGCCATTTTTTTAGCACCTGAAGCAAAGACCATGGAGCCATCCTCAGCGCCCGGAGCCAATTCGCTCTAATCAAGCCATGGCTGCAGGAGGAGAAGAGAGAAAGAGAAAAGCGAGAGGGGAGGGGTGGAGAAGCAGATGGGCGCTTCTCCTGTGTGTCCTGGCCGGGAATCAAACCCGGGACTTCCACATGCCAGGCTGATGCTCTACCACTGAGCCAACCACCCAGGGATCTCATTGGCTTTTCATGCACTATTTCAGTATCCTGCTAACTGACCTTGATTATACCCATCACTTCCAATCCAAGCCCTTCCTTCATGTTACTTCCATCTTTAAAAAGATGCTCATGGTGTTGCTCCTCTCCTTTCAAACCACTGATGACTTCTAGATGCTTAAGAATAAAAACTGAACTACTAAACCTAAAGACTCACATAGCCAACCCCCTCCCATTCCATTTCAAACCTCCATTTGGTTCCTTTATTACCATATGTATGACCTTGAGCAAGTAACCAAACCTCAATTTTTTTACTTCCCTTTAACTTCCCCACCCTCAGCTCATAACCCTCCTTATACTCCTTATACTCCTTTCCCCCACCTACTACACCCCTTCACCAGCAGCCAGTGCCTCCGGAGGCCTTCCTGGAACAGGTAATGGCCTTTCATGCTTCTGCCCTTGCACACATACTTCTCAGGTTGAACTGAGCCTTCGACATCATTTATTTATTTATTTATTTATTTATTTATTTATTTATTTATTTTGACAGAGACAGAGAGAGAGTCAGAGAGAGGGACAGATAGGGACAGACAGACAGACAGGAATGGAGAGAGATGAGAAGCATCAATTCTTCATTGCAGCTCCTTAGTTGTTTAGTTGTTCATTGATTGCTTTCTCATATCTGCCTTGACCGGGGGCTACAGTAGACTGAGTGACCCCTTGCTCAAACCAGTGACCTTGGGCTCAAGCTGATGAGCCTTGCTCAAACCAGATGAGCCTGCACTCAAGCTGGTGACCTCGGGGTTTCGAACCTGAGTCCTCCATGTCCCAGTCTGATGTTCTATCCACTGCGCCACCACCTGATCAGGCTTGACATCTTTTTTACCTAGCAATTCCCACTTATTCTTTAAGCGCAAGTTTATATAGTATCTCTTCTATAAAAGTTTAGTCATCTTCCCTAGGGATAGGTGGTGACCAGATCATCTGTGGTACCATAGATCTAAGAGTATAGATGCTATATCTGGGCTACCCAGGTTTAAATCCTGGCTACACCACAATACTACTGTTGATTTTGAGAAAGTGACTTAACAACCTCAGTTTTTTCATCTGAAAATGTTCATAATCAAAGTACACAAAATTTAGTGTTCTTGAAAGTCTACAATGAGATAATAATGCACATAAAGCTTATAATAATGTTGCCTGACCGGGCAGTGGCACAGTGGATAGAGCGTCAAACTGGGATGCGGAAGACCCAGGTTCAAGACCCCGAGGTCGCCAGCTTGAGCGAGGGCTCATCTGGTTTGAGCAAAAGCTCACCAGCTTGAGCCCAAGGTCACTGGCTCGAGCAAGGGGTTACTCGGTCTGCTGAAGGCCAGCAGTTAAGGCACATATGAGAAGGCAATTAATGAACAATTAAGGTGTTGCAATACTCAACGAAAAACTAATGATTGATGCTTCTCATCTCTCCATTCCTGTCTGTCTGTCCCTATCTATCCTTCTCTCTGACTCTCTCTCTGTCTCTGTAAAAAAAAAAAATGTGCCCAGCTCGATCTATATTACCTTAAAATTACTATTATAATTTATTATTTATGTATTTTATTCTTTTGTCTGTATGTGTCTTTTTTTACATTTTAAACAAATTTTTTTACTTACAAAAAATTCATATTTTAAATTTACATTGGATATTATATTAAACAAAAAATATTTTATCATAAAAGTACTTGATATTTATTGAACAAAATTTGGGGAACACTGCTAATTAATCAAAAGGGTTAAATTCACTATTATTTGAAAACTTCTTGGTTGCAAACAAAAGGAAACTTCTATAGTTAATTTATTCAGAAAAAGAAAACTTGCAGAAGCATTGTCTGGTAGCTTACTGAATCAACACAAAGATGAAGAATTGGTTCAGAAGAGGGTCAGGATCACATCAGCCTGGCATGTTGACATCCCAGTTCAGTTCCCAGTCAGGGCACAGAGGAGAAGCGACCATCGGCTTTTTCCCCCTTCCCTTCTCCCTTCTCTCCCTCTCCCCTTCCTATAGTCAGTGGCTCGATTGGTTTGAACATGGCCCCAGGCGCTGAGGATAGCTCTGTTAGGGCATATCTGCCTCAGGTGCTATTTTTAGCAAGTACCCAATGCTGGGTACTCAAGCATTGGCCCAAGATGAGGTTGCCAGGTGGATCCTGGTCAAGGCACTTGTGGGAGTCTGCCTCACTACCTCCCCTCCTCTCACCTAAAAAAGAAAAGAAAGAGAGAAAGAGAGAGAGAGGAAAGAAAGAAAGAAAGAAAGAAAGAAAGAAAGAAAGAAAGAAAGAAAGAAAGAAAGAAAGAAAGAAAGAAAGAAAGAAAAGTCAGGATCTATGGAAGGCTGGTAGCAACTAACACAGACCAGACTGTGGCACTGTATGTCATCTGTGGTCCACCCCACTGGCCACTTGCTATGGCCACTGTTCCTAAATTTTTGCAACTTAGCATCACGTTCTCCCAATGCAAGGTCACAGGTGGAAATATCCAAGTTCACATCCCATACCTTAGTAGCCACAAGTCAGAAAGATGGACTGTTTGCTTCCCTTCACTGACCCTCCTACCAACCAAACTCACACAATGGGGGATTCACCCCTCCCTATTTCCCCTTCCCATGACCCTTTTACCCATATTGATACTTATTGGCAAAAATCATTCCCTCCACGTTCATACCTTTGCCTTTGCTACTCCCTTGTCCTAGAAATACTCCCTGCTTTACACACTGACCCACTCCTATCTTCTTCACCTTGTCCACTTTTCAAAATCATACTAATTCTTCAAAAGCCAATATTCTTCCTTGAATCCACTGCACAGGTTAACTGTTCACTACTTGAGCACACCATATGTTTTTATAATGCCTCATATATATAGTTAGATATTGTATCATTCTTTGTTGCTATACAGTGAAAACCCAATTTTCAGCTTTATCACATAGAAGACACTTCACATATCTCTTTAGTGATGAAGGGAAAATTAACTTTCATTAGGTACTGTACTCAGACCTTTACAATATTAACTCAATTTATTCTCAATTTATAATTCATTGTTTCTCAGAAAGGCTGCATCACCATTTTAAAACAGAAGAGACTGAGGCACAGAGGAGTTTAGTTACTTTTCCAAGGTCACACAGCTATTAAAAGACAGAGGTAAAATTTGAGCAAGGAAGGAAGGGCAAAGAGACAGACAAAAAGAGTTGGTGATATCTTTGATTTAAGAGATTATTATTATAAGTAAATGTCTGTGATTAGGTTAAATGAAGTCTAGCTCCTTACAAATTTCTGAGTATAAAAACTGAATTTGGTAGGTGGAGGTACATAAGTATAGAAAAAAGAAGCGTAATTAAAAGTAATAACAGCCTGACCTGTGGTGGCGCAGTGGATAAAGCGTCGACCTGGAAATGCTGAGGTCGCCGGTTCGAAATCCTGGGCTTGCCTGCTCAAGGCACATATGGGAGTTGATGCTTCCAGCTCCTCCCCCCTTCTCTCTCTCTGTTTCTCTCTCTCTCCTTCTCTCTCTCTCCTCTCTAAAAATGAATAAAATTTTTTAAAAAAGTAATAACAAAATTAATACCTAATATGGAGGTTAGATATTAGGAGAAAAAAGACTTGTGGTAAGGTCACTTAGGTAAAAGGAATATAACTTTAAAGGGATATAACAAGTGATTCATCCCTTAAGACATTTAAATTTAACCTGGACAAAGACTTAAGATATATTTCAGATGAAGCAATCCTTTTTGATAAGCTGGTAGATTAACTCTAATAGATTTTTCCACTTCTAATTTCTTTGAATCTCTGTAATGCTATTCTTAGAAGACAAATGAATTTCTTTGAAAATGAATTCTCTGTCTTCATTTTAATGAAATAAGATATGATTTCTCATGAAAATAATTTTCTAGCCAATAACTTTGCAAGTAATAATTTCTTTTTTCTTTTTTTTTTAAAGAAGTGAAATTTCTTTTTTTTTTTTAATTCATTTTAGAGAGGAGAGAGAAAGGGAGAGAGACAGACAGAGAGGGAGAGAGAGAGAGAGAGAGAGAGAGACAAAGAGAGACAGACAGACAGAGAGAAGGGGGGAAGGAGCAGGAAGCATCAACTCCCATATGTGCCTTGACCAGGCAGGCCCAGGGTTTCGAACCGGTGACCTCAGCATTTCCAGGTCGATGCTTTATCCACTGCGCCACCACAGGTCAGGCGCAAGTAATAATTTCTATTGTGATTTGGATTATAAAAGTTAAAAATCAAGGTTAGAGCATTAGTAAACATGATGTTACAATATATTTTCTCCCATCATGCATTAGCAATAATATTGAAATAAAATGCCCATGAAGTGAAGAGATAGGATACAGCCCCAAAACAGGAAAGGTAGAGCAGAGAAATATTCTACCAGTGTTTACATTTTTGTCCTAGGTTCGTATCCTGTCTCAAAAATTATCACTGTGAGAAAAAAAACACAGTTTCATTGAAATTATGTCAAAGTTTGCATTATTGAATCAGAGAACAGTTTTGAGGTGATAAGGGATAACATCATGTTGTGTTATTATAACAAAAGAACTTCCTGACCTGTGGTGGCGCAGTGGATAAAGCGTTGACCTGGAAATGCTGAGGTCGCCGGTTCTAAACCCTGGGCTTGCCTGGTCAAGGCACATATGGGAGTTGATGCTTCTAGCTCCTCCCCCCTGTCTCTCTCTCCTCTCTCTCTCTGCCTCTCTCTCTCTCCTCTCTAAAATGAAAAAAAAAAAACAAAACACAAAAGAACTAAATTAGAAATGTTCTAGAAACACTTTGCCTGTTGTCTTTGAATTAGCTTAAAGAACACTTGGCTCAGGAGAAGAGGAGACAGACACTAATAAAACAGAAAGCCTACTTGTTTCTTCATCCACATATTGTGATTTTCAAAGCAGTTCTACATACTTTTATAAATATTAGTGTTTTTTCATGAATAAAAATACAATTGGAATAAATATCCTTATGAAGAGAACTTTTTCCTGGGTCATATTTTTCCCTAATATATTCTGTAGGTTTCAAATTTTGTGTAGTTCATGTTTTTACATTTAAATCTTTAGTTTGCTTTCTAATATGGTGTGAGATACAGATAAAATTTTACAAGTAGGAAACCAACTGTATTAATGCAATGGATTGAATAACCCTTGTCTGTATGCCACTTCTATCACATGGCAAGTTCATTAGTTTTCCATGCTAGTCCACTGGTTAATACTCTATTATTGTGCTAATACTGCACTATTTTAATTTCTGTGCCTTTGTAATATATCTTTTTTTTGAGAGAGAGAGACAGGGACAGACAGACAGGAAAGGAGAGAGATGAGAAGCATCAACTTGTAGTTACAGCACTTTAGTTGTTGATTGATTGTTTCTCATATGTGTCTTGACTGGGAGTCAGTGACCCCTTGCTGAAGCCAACAACCTTGGGCTTCAAGCCAGCGACCTTTGAGCTCAAGCCAGTGACCATGGAGTCATGTCAATGATCTCACATTCAAGCTGGTAACCCCACACTCAAGCTGGTGAGCCCACATTCAAGCTGGTGACCATGAGGTTTCAAACCTGAGTCCTCAACATTCCAGGTTGATGCTCTAGCCACTGTGTCACTGCCTGGTCAGCCTGTAATATGCTTTGATATCTGGTAGAGTAAGTCTCTCATTTTTTTTCTTGCTTTATCAAGACTGCCTTAGGCCCTGGCTGGGTAGCTCAGTTGGTTAGAACATTATCTCAATACACCAAGGTTGTGGGTTTAATCCCTAGTCAGGGCACACATAAGAATCAACCAATGAATGCATAAATAAGTGAACAACAAATCATTGTTTTTCTTTATCTTTCTTCCTCTCTCACCAAAATCAATTAATAATTTTTTAAAAAGAGACAGCAAAGCCTGACCTGTGATGGCGCAGTGGATAAAGCATCAACCTGGAACGCTGAGGTTGCCGGTTCGAAGCCCTGGGCTTGCCTGGTCAAGGCACATATGGGAATTGCTGCTTCCTGGTCATTCTCCTTTCTCTCTCTCTCTCTCTCTCTCTCTCTCTCCTCTCTCTAAAATAAATAAATAAATAAATAAATAAAATCTAAAAGAGGCTGCAAAAAATAAAAAAGAGACTACCTATTTTTGTGAAGAGCTTTTCTTTCACAATATCTCTTCCATATAAAATTTACAATAAATATACCATTTTTGACGAAACATCTTTAGAATTTTGATTGGTATTACATGTAATCTAGATGAATTTGAGGAAAACTGACTCTTGACATGCAGTTGATTGACAACGAGGCCCCTGTTCTATG
Source organism: Saccopteryx bilineata (assembly GCF_036850765.1). Classification (NCBI taxonomy): domain Eukaryota; kingdom Metazoa; phylum Chordata; class Mammalia; order Chiroptera; family Emballonuridae; genus Saccopteryx; species Saccopteryx bilineata. The sequence continues at coordinate 235,933,671 of NC_089494.1, read as the reverse complement.
GTACTAAGTTGGAGTATTTCCAATAACCAGAATTGCTTTTGCTTTTGCTTTCCTAGCCATCTGCCGCTCGGGGTGTGATAGACGTGAGGCTTGTTCACCACTATTCCAGTTCTCCTCTCCCTGGGAACAGGGCAGAACTGCACTCCCCAGCCCCCTTTCCATCAAGCATGGCTGTACAGCTCGCTTTGTCCAATGCAACATGAGTGGAAATGATGCGTGCTGGTGCCAAATAGAAACTTAAAGAGCCAGTATGCCTTTTGCTCATGTTAAATTCTCGTCTCCTTCAGCCCAGATCCTGAAGGACCGCATGAGTAGGGTCTACCCCCGACCTTCTCCGGACATGTGGGGGGAGAGCAAGGAAACCACTGTTGTTTGAAGCCACTGAGATTTGGGGGTTGTCTGTTCCCCCACAATAACCCATCTACTTTGGGATGACTATATCTGGTTTCAAAACTTTTTTAAAAAGAAGAAGAAAAACTGTGACATCTAAGAAACCTTAGTCCAGAAACAATTTGTTGAATTCTATTACTGGTTCATCACCTATTTTCCAAAGGCACCTTCAGCTAACATTTAGCAGTTTAGAAACTGGCTTGTAGCTTCCCTGGGACTGAGGCTATTCTCGTTCCTGGAGGAGAGCTGGTTAGATTTTAAGACTCTTCCTCATTGTGTCAGTTAACCTGAAACATAAACCACCAAAAGCTGGCAGAGCTGCCAGTAAAGAAAACCAACACTTACCCTTAAATATGTTAGAATGGCAAATTTCCTGTTAGGTTATGGCTATCAGAAAACAAATACATTGGCTCCTGTTTTCGCTGTTAAAAAATATAAGTAAGGCCCTGGCCGGTTGGCTCAGTGGTAAAGCGTTGGCCTGGCGTGCGGGAGTCCTGGGTTCGATTCCCGGCCAGGGCACACAGGAGAAGCACCCATCTGCTTCTCCACCCCTCCCCCTCTCCTTCTCTCTGTCTCTCTCTTCCCCTCCCGCAGCCAAGGCTCCATTGGAGCAAAGTTTGCCCGGGCGCTGAGGATGGCTCTGTGGCCTCTGCCTCAGGCGCTAGAATGGCTCTGGTTGCAACAGAGCGACGCCCCAGATGGGCAGAGCAAAAAAAAAAAAAAAGTAAACAACTATACGTGGATGGATGTGTAAAAACTAATGGATGTCATAGGCGTGTGCAATCAGATATAAGGCTAGGAAGTTCCTGAAGCTCACCCCATATTAATCACTTCGTTACTAAGCACTTATTCTTTTGTTCCTGCTTCGGTAGTATTCGCTACAGAAATTTGAAGTAGAGTGGGTAGGAATATCACACATTTTGCACATGTTTGAAGCATACATAGTACACATGTAAGTTGAATAGGAGGGTATAGGAAATAGACAATAAAGAAACAGGAAGCGTAAGAGACATATAAAGCAATAAAGAAACAGAAAAGGCTTAACCAAAAGGAGATTCAGAGAATAAGAATATTCCTTTTAAAGCAAACACATATGAAATAAAATACAATGCAAATGATTGAGTCATGGGAATTTATTAATTTTGGAACATAATAAAACCTGGTAATATGTACTATTATCATTTTGGAACATGTCAAAACCTGATACAATATACAAAAAGTTATATTCCTTTCAATTTCCTTGGCCTAAAACCTACCCAGAAGTATAAAACATAATTTCACTTGGAAAAACTTGCAGGAAACCCTGACCAGATGGCTGGTTGGTCTGAGCATCATCCTGATATGGAAAGGTGGCCAGTTCAACCCCCGGTCGGGACATATACAGAAACAGATCGATGCCTTCCCTCTTTCTTTCTTTCTCTCCTCCCTCTCTCTTTCAAATCAACAAATAACTTTTTTTAATTTAAAAAAAGAAATGAAACTTTAAGGAAAAACTATTTTTTTTGAAACTTTGTTACAGAATTGAAGTAACGTTGCCCAAATGACCTCCAGTCTCCCAATAGGCTTACAAATCTCAATAAAAGGGGATCAGAGGCGTCTTTCTTCTCAGAACTGCCTGAAACCCAATTCCTATGTGGCAAGCAGCCATGATCTGACCCATTCACCAGTTTGGTCAGTGGTTAAGATTCTTGTCTTTTAGTCCTGAGCTCCTTGGTGGCAACATTCATTTAATAAACGTATTTGAGGACTTGCTATGTGGCAGGCAATGAGTTGGCCATTGTGCTATTTGACCAGTGATTACAAAAATGTTAATCTATCAGTGTTGTAAAAAACACAAGCCATCATCAAGCTCATCTTGGAACCACTGCTATGGGTTGAAGTGTCCCCCCCCCAAAAAAAAGATAAGTTGAAGTCCCAACCCAGTACTTCAGAATGTGACTTTATTTGGAAATAGGATCGTTACAGATATAACTAATTAAGATGAGGCCATATTGAAGTAGGATTGGCCCCTAAGCCAGTATTGCTGCTGTGCTTATAGGAAGAAGACAGCCACAATGAAAACACAGACCACTGAGAGGATAGCAGGTGAGGCTGGAGACAAAGATTGGAAGGTTGCACTTCCAGCCAACAATGCCCAGAAGTGCTGCCCGTCAGCAGACACTAGGAGAGGCACACAGAAAACATTCTCCCTGAGAGCCCTCAGAAAGAACCAACCTGCTAACACCTTGATTTTGGATTCCTAGCTTCCAGAACGGTGAGGGAATCAACTTCTGGGTTTCTTTTTTTTTTTTTTAATTTTTATTTATTTATTTATTCATTTTAGAGAGAAGAGGGAGAGACAGAGAGAGAGAAGGGGGGGAGGAGCTGGAAATATCAACTCCCATATGTGCCTTGACCAGGCAAGCCCAGGGTTTCAAACCAGTGACCTCAGCATTTCCAGGTTGACTCTTTATCCACTGCGCCACCACAGGTCAGGCCCTTCTGGGTTTCTTTATCCATCCAAACAGTGGTATTTTGTTACCACAGCCCTAAGAAACCAATACACCCACCCACTCCAAATAAATACTTTTATAAATAAACATTGCACAGAAAAACTTTGATTAACATAAACTAGTATTTCTAAACTTTGGAAATAGTCAAAGTTATCAAAGACAATATAAAGTCTAAAAAGTTTTTGCAGAACGTTATCGTCGTTTTCTGTGGTGACACACTGAGGACACACTAAGGAAACACTCCCCATATTTGAAGTTATTTTACCTCCATTTTATTTCAGTGTTGATTTTGTAATAAAACATGGAATGAACAGCAGATCTGATAAATGGATACTCCAAGGCGATTTGCAAGAATGAGAGGCACAAATGTCTCAAGATTTGGAGTACGATTTCCCTCAGAGATTGGCCTCACACAGTCTTCTGTATTTGCAATATAATGAATGTTGCTGCCAGGGGTTGCCCAAAGGGGAAATAAGGTGTTTTTTTTTCTTCAGAGTTTTATTTTTTCATGATGAAAAGAGTTCTAGAGATAGTGGTGATGGGTGCACAACAGTGTGAATGTACTAATGCCATTGAACTGTACACTTGATAACGGTTAAGATGGTAAATATACATTATGTGTGTTTTACCACAATTCAAAATACATACATACATATATACATGTGTATATATATGTGTATATATATATATGCCACACTAAAAATAAATAATTTATGCTTCCCACATACATGCAGCATTTGAAAACATAGACACATCCCTTACACAGTAATCTATATTTACAAAATAACTCTTTTTCATTGATGTTGCAGAGTAGAAAGAATCTTATTAAAGATGACCCACCATATTAGGACACTTTGATGTTTGGGCCAGAGCAGACTAGCAGAAGAGAGAATGCATTGGTACATGTAACCAGAGAGTCTGTCCAGGCGTAGATTGGTGAGAACTGGGACCAAGAGATTCAGAGGACGTCGCCGGAACTGGGTCTTTCTCCAGCTACGTGTCCTGCCTCTCTGCTCCTGTCTGGACTGAACCGCCCTCTGGCAGAACCTCCCACTACGCTGCCCTCCATTCACTCCAGACCTGCACTCTCCTGGCCAGGAATTCCCCCAGCTCTGGCCCAAGTCCTGGAATTGAGAGCCTGCTCAGCCTGAAGCCAGAACCAGCAGAGGAGTGAGGGGTCTAGCTTTGCTAAAGCAAAAGGCTGGGAACTGTAAGGGTCTGCCTCCAGCCCCCCCAAATAATGTTGTTAATAAAAGAAATATGAACACTGAGTAGGCAGAAGCAACAGATGTCCACTGCATGAACCAATTGAATGTCCTCTAAAAGTAATGTGAGATAATTACATTTGTTAAACATATAGAAAACAGCCTCTATACCCTCAGGTTACTCATTGTCTTACTGGCTGGTTATACTTATACACTGATATGTCTAAAACTTTTAGTCTGTAGATAACATATATAGAAATTAGGATAAATTAACCAAAAGGTTAAAAAAAATCAAAGTTCTAAGTCTTTTTAACCAAACCCATTCATCAAAGCCGCTAGGGAACTCTCCGCCCGCAGAGTAATCCCCACAGTCACATCAATCAAGGAGAGCTAGTTCCCAGAAGTCCACCTGGGCACCGGCCCATGTCAGGCTGGGCCCCCTTCCCCATCTGCCCTTTCACATTCACTCCTTATCCTCGTACAGAAGAAGGGCACACCTCTGTACCAGCCTGATTCTAACGCTGGCGTTGCCTCTGGTGGAAACCCAAGCACAGGTACAACTCCACACCCTGACAGCAGTGCCGAGCGGCCAAGGACTACACAGGCTGGACTGTGATAAGTGCAATGGTTCCAGTCCTCTGAAGTTAACAAAATCGAAGGTGGAAGGAATGAAGTTGTCAGTTATGTATATAAGTCAAGGTAATTTTTGTGATTTTTGGCATATAACTTAGATGGAGTGCAAAAAAAGTGTAGTGACATCATTACAACAAAATCCCTCCATTCTCTTTTTATGTGAACAAGGTTTCTCAGAGCTTTATCTATAACAGTGAAAACTAGGAGTGGAAGTGATGTTACACCCTATCTTAATAGTAGAAGAAGGTTTACTATTATTACTATTAAACTTCTAGCAGTACAAGACCTTTATTTAATCACAAGTACATAAATTAATCTTTTAAGATGCATTCATCTTGCCCTGGCCGGTTGGCTCAGTGGTAGAGCATCGGCCTGGCATGTGGAAGTTCCGGGTTTGATTCCCAGTCAGAGCACTCAGGAGAAGCACCCATCTGCTTCTCCACCCTTCCTCCTCTCCTTCCTCCTTCCTTGGAGCAAAGTTGGCCCAGGGGCTGAGAATGGCTCCATGGCCTCCGCCTCAGTTGCTTGGATGGCTCCAGCCACAACAGAGCAACGCCCCAGATGGGCAGAGCAACACCCCCTAGCGGGCTTGCTGGGTGGATCCTGGTTGGGCGCATGTGGGAGTCTGTCTCTCTGCCTCCCCGCTTCTAACTTCAAACAAACAAACAAACAAAAATAAAACAAAGATGCGTTCATCTTATTAAGAGATGCTACTTGCAAAAAATGTTTACTTTTTTTTTTAATTTTTTATTTTTTTATTATTATTATTATTATTTTTGTATTTTTCTGAAGCTGGAAACGGGGAGAGACAGTCAGACAGACTCCCGCATGCGCCCGACCGGGATCTACCCGGCACGCCCACCAGGGGGTGATGCTCTGCCCCTCCGGGGTGTCGCTCTGTTGCGACCAGAGCCACTCTAGCGCCTGGGGCAGAGGCCAAGGAGCCATCCCCAGCGCCCGGGCCATCCTTGCTCCAATGGAGCCTCGGCTGCGGGAGGGGAAGAGAGAGACAGAGAGGAAGGAGAGAGGGAGGGGTAGAGAAGCAGATGGGCGCTTCTCCTGTGTGCCCTGGCCGGGAATCAAACCCTGGGACTTCTGCACGCCAGGCCGACGCTCCACCACTGAGCCAACCGGCCAGGGCCTAAAATATTTTATTTATTGGTTTTTAGAGAGAGGGGGGAGAGAGGGGGGGGAGGAGCAGGAAGCATCAACTCCCATATGTGCCTTGACCAGGCAAGCCCAGGGTTTCTTTCTTTTTTTTTTTTTAAATAATTTTATTTTTTTAATGGGGCGACATCAATAAATCAGGATACATATATTCAAAGATAACAAGTCCAGGTTATCTTGTCATTCAATTATGATGCATACCCATCACCCAAAGTCAGATTGTTCTCTGTCACCTTCTATCTAGTTTTCTTTGTGCCCCTCCCCCTCCTCCTTTCCCTCTCCCTTTCCCCCTCCCCCCCCCCCCCCCGTAACCACCACACTCTTATCAATGTCTCTTAGTTTCACTTTTATGTCCCACCTACGTATGGAATAATGCAGTTCCTGGTTTTTTCTGATTTACTTATTTCACTTCGTATCATGTTATCAAGATGCCACCATTTTGCTGTAAATGATCCGATGTCATCATTTCTTATGGCTGAATAGTATTCCATAGTGTATATGTGCCACATCTTCTTTATCCAGTCATCTATTGACGGGCTTTTTGGTTGTTTCCATGTCCTGGCCACTGTGAACAATGCTGCAATGAACATGGGGCTGCATGTGTCTTTATGTATCAATGTTTCTGAGTTTTTGGGGTATATACCCAGTAGAGGGATTGCTGGGTCATAAGGTAGTTCTAGTTTCAGTTTTTTGAGGAACCACCATACTTTCTTCCATAATGGTTGTACTACTTTACATTCCCACCAACAGAAGCCCAGGGTTTCGAACCGGCAACCTTAGTGTTCCAGGTCGACGCTTTATCCCACTGCGCCACCGCAGGTCAGGCAAAAAATGTTTACTTTTTATGTTTAATAACCATAAAATTTCTAACAAATTTATATTTTGATTAAAAATATGCTGATAATAACTCAAACTAGAAAACATTTTAAAATATTTAAAGACTTAAACCACAGGACCTGGCCGGTTGGCTCAGCGGTAGAGCATCAGCCTGACATGTGGAAGTCCCAGGTTTGATTCCCAGACAGGGCACACAGGAGAATCGTCCATCTGCTTCTCCACCCTTCCCCCTCTCCTCTCTCTCTTCTTCTCCCACAGCCACCAAGTCTCCATTGGAGCAAAGCTGGCTCCGTGGCCTCCACCTCAGGCGCTAGAATGGCTCCTGCTGCAACAGAGCAACGCCCCAGATAGGCAGAACATCGCCCCCTGGTGGGCATGCTGGGTGTATCCCCATCAGGCGCATGTGGGAGTCTGTCTGACTGCCTCCCCACTTCTAACTTCAGAAAAATACACACACACACACACACACACACACACACACACAACCTTAAGCCACAGGAAATAAAGATAAAATTTAATTTTTATATTACAGAAAATTATGCTAGACTGATAAATAAAGACATTTAGCCATAAAGTAGATTACGTTAGGATAGATTTTCTGGGAGAAATGAAATGGAAATATGAGATAAAGAGCAAAAATTTCCAAAAGCTAATAAAGAGCTGACTTAAGTATTTAAAAAAACACATGTTAGTATCAAATTCCTTCTGTATTTAATTCCATTGGATACATTTTAAAAACTAACACTTTATCAATAGTCTCTGCATCTATTTAAATGTGTGATAAAAATCTTTTATGTCAATTAAAAAATATGTAAAGGGGTACATTGTTTATGGTTGGTGCTGGCCAAAACTGTTTGAAGAACTCTGATCTAAAGGAAGAGACAAGGTGGATATTTTTTAAAAGTAACAGAGTAAGGTAATCAATGAGGCCTAAGGGAGCCCCCAGAGGAGCCGATCACACCTGCCACGGATGAAGAGAAGGCACAGGAGGAGGTGAAGTTCCCAGGGGAGGAGGCGGGCTGGCTCTTGAAACTGGGCCAGAGTCTCTGCTTTTAGTCCCAGAGACTTAATCTGGTCAGAATACTTCATAGTCAATACTTCACATTCACCACTCACAGGTTACTTATGGTCAGCAACTGTCACATCTGGTATGATGTGATCGAAGCCAGTGATACCAGAGGGTCATTGCTCGGTCCAGGGGCATCAGAAACGGGTGAGAATCGTGTGAAGCAGGAATGTAACAACCTGAGGTCCCGACAGCCGCTGCACTTATCTGATGGCGTCATGGGGACCCCTGCCATGGGCACTGGAGAGCTCCATTTTAAGGGTCAGGCTGTACCGTGGGCAGGGCTGGGAGGGATCCCGGCAGCTTCTGGCTCTGGGAGCTTTCCTGTCTGTGCTAGGCCATGGTCTCTCAGATCTATTATATAGAATACTAGAAGTATATGAAGCATAATGAAATTCCAATCCTGTCTTCTTTATTTGACATGGTCACCTAAACTGAAGTTTTGGGCAAACCTATTATTCCTCAGTCACATTTACAGACAATATCTTGGCCTTCTAACCTAAGATGAATTACATCCATTATAGGTGAACTTTTTCTTGCTTATCGGGTAAAGTTTTATTTCCAAATCTTTATGGGAATAGGGATGGTGGGGATCTCACTGCCAGGTATCCTCTATAATACATGTAATAAATGTAATTATACAATTAACATATGAGAAGAAAATTGAGCATATTAATTATTCATAATAAGGGTTAGTTAAATCACTCACACTGCCCTGCACCGATCACAGCCGCTGTGAAGACAGCTGGCTAGGAAGGATGTTTAATTAACCTGTGGCACGTTGATTGAGCTCTGCTAAGGCACAGGGGAAGGGATAGGAGAGGACTGAGGTGACTTTGCTATTCACCCCCACGCGCAAGCAGGTGGTTCTCATACAGTGTGACAAATGCACTATCAAGGAATAAAAGAGGGACAGGCTTCGCAGAAGAGACATTTTTATCTCTTCTCAAAGAGCGGCAATTTACTAGGAAGAGACAGGGAGTAGCCATCCAATATTGAGAGTACAGTCTGTATCTGGAGACCTGCAAAGGCATTGCATCTCTAGGGAATGATACAAAGTTCAGTGTTCCTAGAACCTAGAGTTGGGGGGGGGGGAGGGGCAGAAAATGAAGGAACTTGGGATTTGACCAATCTGCAGTGGGAGAATCTGAGTATGATGTCACATGGATCGGACCTGTGGGCAGCCAGGGAACTAGCAACCCCTTAGACACTGTGAGAAAATATATGGGACCAGGTGGTGGGATAGAAAAGATGAAAATTCAGAAGCCTACCACCGCAGTGAAGGACAAGTTGCTGCATATGGCCCCCTTGCCAATAAGCAGAAGCAGAATGCTTAATGCTGTTAGAGTATTTTGGAGGCAATATACCTATTTTGGATAGCTACTTTGACTCATTTATCCAACAATCCAAAAGGCTCCCCCGTTCTGAGTGGAGAACAGAGAACCCCGTGACTCTCTGACGGACCCCAGCTGCTAAGAAGCTGTGCTGCCACTTGGTCTGTCTGCCCAGTGGACATCACGGTGAGCAAAGTGTCTGTGACGGGTCAGGATGATGTACAGAGCCTTTGGCCGGCTCCTCAGTTCAGACCTTGAAAACTTGGAGCAAACCTATGCCATCCCCTGCAGGAAACTATTCTCTTTTTTTGGTAAATAGCTTTGGATTTGCTGTTGGGCTCTAGAAAAGACTGAACTTCTTCCATCCGAGGTGCCTGCCATGCTCTGGGTGTTGGCTGACCCCTCGAGTTACAGAGTTGGAGGTGTGTGTCCTCCCTCAACGAGTGGAAGTGGGGTGTCAACACTGGCTGCCAGCAGGCCCTGAGGCGCAGTATGCTGTGTGAGCAGGTGACTCAGAGCCCCGTGGCTTTCCTCTTACTGTAATGCCTCTTCTCTCTCAATCCATGCTTATAGCCTGCAGGAAGGAAGTCATGAATATGAATGGTGATCACATGATCAGTTGCAGAAACAAGGACTATAGTAGTTATAAATATTTCTTCCGTACTTCAATAAGAATATATTTGTGCCTACATTTTCTTTTTTTCTGTCCCATTTCCCTACTAATGTAATGCTAATAATGGTTAACCCTAAATGTCGAGATTGATGTTACAGAATATTAAAAAGGGGCTTAATTTACCTGAAAGAAGAATGAATATAAATAATTCTAATATGGGTAAAGTGGAATTTTGTGTTTCAGCTGTTTGAGAAATAGTTGCATTATGGTAAGTAGAAGCATGTTTTTGCTCTTGCCTTTATTTGAAAGCTAAATATGTTTAGAAGAGTAGTCAAGAGTGGCCTGAGGCCCACCACCAGCTGCTTGGCTACGAACTCACAGAGGCTGTAAATACACAGGAGAAACAGATTCCCAGAGCTCTCCCCACAAACTCCCCATTTGTGGTCCACTGCAGTGGCTGAATGTCCTCTGCTTCTCAGATTTCCCTGCAAGCTCTGTCTTGCACCAATCCTTCAGGAGAACTGCTTAGTGACTCTCTGGTTCTCCAAATCCACCACTCCAGACTCTCACTTGGGTAAGATCCAATTCCTATTAAAAAAAAAAAAAAAGTCCCTTGTCCCACAACACTCATGGTGTCTCTGCTTCTGTGATTGAACCCTGACAGATACAAGAATATTTGAGCGAAGGCCTGAAGAAGATAAGGGAATGGTCATGGGGCTCCCCAAGGAAGAGCATTCCAGGCAAAGGGAACAGCAAGTGCAAAGGACCTGCAGCATAAACATGACCGAAGAAGCTAGTGTGGCTGAGTGTAGTTAATGATGGGATGGGATGGGGGGCAGAGCGTAGGAAGAGATGAGATCAGAGAGGGAAGAGCGAAGAAAGGCCAGGTCATTGTAGAGCCTATAGATAACTGCAGGAGCTTTGGTTGTCCTCTGCTTGAAATGGAAACCATGGGAGTGTTAAAAGCAAAGTGACATGATTTGGCTCATTTGCGTGTGTGTATGTGTGTGTGTGTAAGAGAGAGAGAGAGACTGAGAGAGTCAGAGAGAGGGACAGATAGGGACAGACAGACAGGAAAGGAGAGAGATGAGAAATATCAATTCTTCATTGCAGTTCCTTAGTTGTTCATTGATTGATTTCTCATATGTGCCTTAACTGGGGGGGGGGGGGGGCTACAGGAGACCGAGTGAACCCTTGCTCAAGCCAGCGACCTTGGGTCCAAGCTGGAGAGCCTTGTTCAAACCAGATGAGCTCGTGCTCAAGCTGGTGACCTCAGGGTCTGGAACCTGGGTCCTCCACATCCCAGTCCAATGCTCTATCCACTGCCCCACCGCCTGGTCAGGCCTGACTCATTTTCAATGAGCTCATTCTTGCTGCTATGTTGAGAATAGACTGTAGGGGGTGGCTAAAGCTCAATAATCCAGATGAGAGGCATACTGATTCAATCCAGCTGTTGGCAGTGAGCGAGGCAGTGACAAGTTGCTAAAATATGGATCTATTGTCAATATAGAGATATTAGGATTTGTTGTCAAATGGAATGTTGGGTATGAAAAACAGAGGAATCAAAGATAGCTCCAAGTTTTCTGGCATGAGCCATGAAGAGTGGGGTTTCCATTTAGTGAATGGGGAAGGCTAGGGGAAGAGCACATTTGGAGCATCATAACCAGGGGTCCCCAACTTTTTACACAGGGGGCCAGTTCACTGTTCCTCAGACCGTTGGAGGACCACCACATACAGTGCTCCTCTCACTGACCACCAATGAAAGAGGTGCCCCTTTCGGAAGTGCGGCAGGGGGCCGGATAAATGGCCTCAGGGGGCCGCATGTGGCCCGTGGGCCATAGTTTGGGGACGCCTAGTCATAATAGAAGTTCAGATTTAGTCAGTTTAACTTTGTGGTGTTGGTTAGATACATAGGAGACTATGTCAAGTAGACAATTTATATAGAGGACTCTGGCTTTCAGGGAAGAGATCAGAGGTGGAGAGACACATTTTGGAATCATTCGTATATAGATGGGTAAGATCATCAAGGGAATCAGTGTCCTTAGAAAGAAGGAATGTTCAGGACAGCTCCGGGGCAGTTGAAGAGGTTGGAGAGCTGAGGAGTGGCCAGATGACTGAGGAGAACCAGGAGCTGACCCAGGTGCCCCAATGCTGAGTCACTCCCCCTTCCTTGCAGGCAGAGAACGTGTCTCACTGAGCTGCAAATTCCTGACATCTGGTCTGGTGTCAGTCATTTCCGGGGTGCTCAGTGAACAGATGTGAGGGTCTGCTAGATGACCTGGTGGAAAGATAACCCCCAGGATAAAAGAAATTATTTGCAAATCACATATCTGATAAGAGACTTGTCTTAGAGTATATAAAGAACTCTTACAACTCAATAATATAAAGAAAACCCAATTTTAAAAATGGGCAAAGGATCCAAACAGAAATATCTTCACAAAAGATTTAAAAAGGACCAGGTCACACATGAAAAGATGATCGAATTATTAGCTATCAGGGAAATGCAAATCAAAACTACAATTAGATACCACTTTACCCCCAGGATGGCTAGACTCACAAGGAAAACAAGCGGTGTTGGCGAGGGTGCGGGGAAATCGGAACCCTCACACGCTGCTGGTGGGAATGTAAGATGGTGCAGCCACTTTGGGAAACAGTCTGGCAGTACATCAAAAAGTTAAACATAGAGTTACTATTTAAACCAGCAGTTCTACTGCTAGGTATATAGCCAGGGGTTGCAATTATTATAACCAGCAAGGTCATATTGGCAGAAAAGAGGCAGCCTGACTTGGAGAGGTTTGTGGAGATAGAACATGGAGTCCTTGGAGTAAAACACAGGGGCAACTGACAAGGCAGGAAGAGGAGAGAACCGGATTCGACAAAACCTATGTAAAATATGTTTTTAGTCCTTCCCCTTGTAATAACTACCATGTTTGACAGCTGACTGTTTGCTGAATGCTCTTTCTCTTGCTCTCTCTTTGTTGGCCATAAGTTTAAGTCGATCTACTTTTGGCATCTTACACAATAAAGAGAAGCTTCGTATTTTCAGTCTGTTAATACACACAAGTTGTACTTTGAAAAAGACATGCGTCTAGAAAATTGTAAAACAGTAGTATACTTACACATTTGCTACAGAATCATGGTGTAGCACGGGGATTAAAGTAGAGCATAGGGAACATAGCCAAGGATACTGTAATAACTGTATGTGGTGCCAGGTGGGTACTAGACTGACTGGGGGATCCCCTCGCCAGTTACATAAATGTCTTACCACTGTGCGGGACACCTGACACTAGGGCAATACTGAACGTCAGCCGTATTTGCTAAGCACTTTAAATGCATGAACTCACTTCATCTCAGCAGCTCTCTGAGGTGGGTACTGTGAGCAGCCTCGTTCTACATATGGGAACAGTGAAGTTCAGAGAGATGAAATACCTTTGCCAAGGTGATGGGAGAACATGTGGGTGCCCTCACCCCTCGTTCTGTGTTTCCTCCACTCTTTGTGCTCATAGGATATAGGCAGGGGTCGGGAACCTATGGCTCGCGAGCCAGATGTGGCTCTTTTGATGGCTGCATCTGGCTCGCAGACAAATCTTTAATAAAAATAATAATAACGTTAAAAATATAAAACATTCTCATGTATTGCAATCTATTTATTTCCTACTGCTCATGTTCATGGTTGCGGGTGGCTTGAGCCAATCACAGCTGTCCTCCGGGACAACACCAAATTTTTCTTGGATAATGCGTAACATACATGGGTCGTTGTATGGCTCTCACGGAATTACATTTTAAAATATGTGGCGTTCATGGCTCTCTCAGTCAAAAATGTTCCCAGCTCCTGAAATAGGACATATAAAAAAGAGAGAGCCAAGACCTTGGTGTCTAGAATACAATGTCACTGAAGTCAAGAGTTGAAATCTGTCCTGAATTTAGAACATTTCATTACCCACCTTTTACCCTAAAGTTCATGTTTTACTTTTTTTCTCTTGACTTCATGCTTTGCAATCGGATAAACAGAAAGCTTTGACTTCTTTCTTTTACCGCGATTCATCTATTTCTCTCTTTTCACCTATCTATTATAGATTTTGCCCAGTGTATAATTTCTTAGGCCTGGTATCTACATAAAAATAAATAGAAGCTAAGTTTGAAAATACCAGTGATCAAACCAAGCAGGTTCCACATGTATAGAAGTCATAAAAAATCTCTTTGTAAAGGCTAAATTTTTGTTTGCTTATTAAAAATTTGCCAGTTACCATATGTACAGTTTGGCTGCCTCTAAACCACGACTTAGCTCTCTCTCCTGGGAGCGTGCCTACGCCCGCACCTCCTCCCCCACCCCGTGCGTTTTTCTCTCCTGAGTTCTCATTTTGCCTCTGTAACTTGCTTCCGAAAGCCCCTTTCTTCTACTTCTGTGCCAGAAAATTCAAATCAATCAATCAATCAATCAAACCAAGGCTGAAATGCTATTTCAGGATCTCATAAATAGATGCTCCTCTCTGTGGCCTGGGATTTTTCAGGTGGAAGGAGAGAGGTCGCCTTGTCCCTCTCTCTCATCAATATCATTCTGAGAATTGTTGAGCACTTTCTTCCTACTCTGCTGAGTTGCTGGGCATAAATCCAAGAATATGAGGCATATATAGCCAGATGATTTCTATTTCTTTCCGGCTTGCAGTTTTATAACTCAGTCGCAGTCTCGGGTATCCATTAATGTTTATATATTGATGTATTTTCCCCAGAGTCTCCCAGCTCGCGTTTGTGATATGGGCCTGCTGTCACAGTTTCTTATATCTCCTATGTACGTTTCCCAGTGGAGACAGGACATTATTTTTTTATAGGTTAGTTAGCCACGATCTTCAGAAATTGTTATCAAAATATGTGGGTTTTGACGTTTAGCTTTATACGCATAGAACACAAAAGTTGCACACAGTCAAAATGATTATTCAAGCAGAAGATTCAAAACATGATGAAGGCCTTTCCCTGCCTTCTTACAAGCATTTGATACTTTCAATACTTTTTTTCAGGGTATCATCTTACTACTTATTATATACAGTGATCACCCCTTATCTGAGGGGGACACAAACCCCTAGTGGATACCTGTAATCACGGGCAGCACTGAACCCTATACTATGTTTTTCTTGTACATTCATACCTATGATAAAGTTTAATTTACAGATTAGGCACCACAAGAGATTAAAAACAATAACTAATAATAAAATAGAACAAGTATAACAATATACTGTAATAAAAGTTCTATGAATGTGGTCTTTCTCTTCCCCCAACAACAGATCTGCTAAGTGAGTCTGAGTGACTAAGGGCAGGGGGGAGCATACACCACGTGGCAATGCTGGACAAGGGGCGATCCACGTCCTGGGCGGGATGGAGCAGGACGGTGCAAGATTTCATCACACTACCCAGAACGGTGCACAATTTAACATTTATAAATCATCTATTTCTGGAACTTGCTATTTAATAGAAAACTGTGGATAAGGAAGGACTACTGTAAATTGTTTTCTATCTTGTTATTTTATATGTAAACAATTCCTAACCCACTAATTAGACTTTGCAGATACTGAAAAGTTATTCAAGGTGAACCTTTGGTGATCTCTTAGATATAAAGGCATCAAATAAGCCTAATAAATATATTCACTAGAAACCAACCTATAACAATGTGGCAGTTTTAGAAATCACAAACCAAGCCTATTTGCTCCAATTCCATGCATTAGTCAGGCAATCTAGGGCACCAGGCGTATAAAGCAATGGTAACAAAAGTGACAAGGAGAATTTACTGCAACTGGAGAGAAAAAAATAAAGGAAAGAATAAAGAGAGGGAGGGAGGTGGGAAGGAGCTGAGGAAAAAGAGAGGGAAGGAGCCCCAACTAATAGCGGTTCCCTTTAGCCTGAGCTCAGGTATCTTTCTAAAGGGAACAGTGATCCACAGGACATCAAAGGCAGTTTCTAAAGGAGTTGATTTCTCTGTTCTGAAAAGCTGAAAGAAACTGTGCTGGAGGAAGCACACCCCACCTTGGACCTTCTGTCCAAGGCCATCATCAAGGTTGAGTTAATGGCTGGGCTTTCAAACATGTGGTCTTAATAAAACCTAAAATGAGTCATGGTGCTCTTTCCAAGAGTCCACATCAATAACCAAGAGGCAGGTGGCATAGTGGGTTTCTGTCCTACTTTGGCCACTCAGTACTCTTATAACTTCTGACAACTAATAGAACCATTTGGGGCTTCGCTTTTAACACATTGAGGTGGCAGGCTGACCAGGGCTGGAAGTCTAGGGCCATCTCTTAAATTATTACTGTATGATTTTAGCAAAGTTGTATAACTGCTATTTTTTAATTGTAAGATATAAATAAGACACAAAAAGATTAAACTAAAAATACATAAAAAGATTGTTTGAAAAAAGCCACACTAAAAAAAGTATATAACTTATGATTTCATTTATAGAAAACTCTAGAAAAGGCAAACTAATCTATAGTAACAGAAAGTAGAACAGTGATCCCCTGGGGAACCAAGAAGCAGGAAGGGGAAGGGGGAAAGAATTACAAAAGGACAAAAGCAGACTTTTGAAGGAGTGGATAAGTCCATGACCTTGACGTGGTGACGATTTCACAGGTATACACATATGTCAAAACTTATCAGCTTCTACATTATTTATTGTACATCAACTATGTCTCAAATAAAGCTGTTTTTTTTAAAAAAGGGGCCACAGCCTGACCTGTGGTGGCACAGTGGATAAAGCGTCGACCTGGAAATGCTGAGGTCGCCGGTTCGAAACCCTGGGCTTGCCTGGTCAAGGCACATATGGGAGTTGATGCTTTCCAGCTCCTCCCCACCTTCTCTCTCTGTCTCTCCTCTCTCTCTCTCTCTCTGTCTCTCCCTCTCCTCTCTAAAAAAAGAAAAAAAAAAGGGGGGGGCCACAGAATTAAATGAGATAGTTATGTGCAAAATCATTAGTGCAGTATATGGTACATGTTGACCTCCCAAATTATGTTACCTTCCCAAATTATGTCACAGGACCAGTTAAAATAGTACTGTACTCTGTAAACATCTTTCAACATTATAAACACTAAAACTGTCCCAGCAGTTTTGTAGCTTGTTAAATAATTTGAAAGAAAAATATGGAACAATATGAAAATATGTCTGTGGCTTTTATAGGATATTATTTCTGTGACTTTCAAATCTTTATTAGAAGCATATTTTATATAGTTGGAACCACACTGTATACATAGGATTTGGATGCTACTTTTTAATTCCAAGTTGTATCTAACATGTCTGCATGCTATTTTTAATGACTGCCCTGGAATTTTCTCCATGGTAGGAATTCTGGACATACTCTGAAGATAGAGCTGCCAGGATTTTTTGACAGATCGAATTTTAAAAATACTAATTATATTCTTTCTTTCAAAAAAATTTTTATTGATTTTTTTAGAAAGAGAGAAAGGGAGAGAGACAGAGAAAAAAACATCAAATTGTTCCACTTATTAATGCCATCACTGGTTGATTCTTGCGTGTGCCCTTACTGGGGATCAAACCCACAACCTCAGAATGTCAGGAGGGCGTTCTAACCAACTTAGCTACTCAGCTAGGGCTGAGAGGAAACTGTTTATTTTTATTTTTATTTATTTATTTTGTTTGTTTTTTTCATTTTTCTGAAGCTGGAAACGGGGAGAGACAGTCAGACAGACTCCCGCATGTGCCCGACCGGGATCCACCCGGCACGCCCACCAGGGGCGACGCTCTGCCCACCAGGGGGCGATGCTCTGCCCATCCTGGGCGTCGCCATGTTGCGACCAGAGCCACTCTAGCGCCTGAGGTAGAGGCCACAGAGCCATCCCCAGCGCCCGGGCCATCTTTGCTCCAATGGAGCCTTGGCTGCGGGAGGGGAAGAGAGAGACAGAGAGGAAAGCGCGGCGGAGGGGTGGAGAAGCAAATGGGCGCTTCTCCTGTGTGCCCTGGCCAGGAATCGAACCCGGGGGAAACTGTTTATTGAAGAGAATTCTGATAGTCATTCAAGTAACAGGAAGACCAATAAATAAATAAATAAATAAATAAATAAGGACTCTGGAAGTAAACAGTGGCTGTATCAAGGAAAATTTTGGTGGAATGCTGTGAGCAAAAGTATTATTGGAGTGGATTCAAAAGGCTATAGTAAATACAAATTTCTCCAAAGAAGAATATCCAAATGCCCAATAAGCACATGAAAAGATGCCCAACATTATTAGCCATCAGGGAAATAAACCAAAATGACAATGAGATCCCACTTCACACTCATGAGGATGGCTAAAAATCAAAATAAAAAATAAGAAGTGTCAGGGAGGATGTGGAGAAATGTTTTTATAAAGAGGTACATTTTTGGAGTTCTTTATGCAGCCATTTTCCTTGGTTGGCCCGCATTTCCTCTTTTATCTTTTCAGAAATAGTTTACATAAGAACAAATGCTCTGTTCCTTTAATGTTTGGTAAGACTCACCATGAGTTTTCTTTTCCTCAATTATTTGTAAGTCAAACTGACAATATAGGGAGGACAATGATTCCTGGTTAAAACTACCTGTGATCTTTCAGGCCTGGCCATAGGCGATTACAAAGGCCTTCCCTGGCAGACCTCCTGGGGGAAAGATGCCCCCCGCCCTCCTGATTTGGGCACATCAATGCATTCCAGCCTCTGAGGGGAGCTGCAGTCAAGGGCTCAGGCTCCTCGGGCCAGCCATGCCCTCTCACACATTTGTTTGCATCCCTCCTCCCAGAGCCTTTATCTCTAGGTCTCTTCATTTGAGCCTCTGGCAGATGACTTCTTCAGCTGCCTCTGCGGGGGCCTCCTACTGAGGAGCAGAAGGAAGAAGCCTCAAAGACATTTTTACTCGGGCTGACTCAATACTTTTCCACTGCTAGCCCTTCCCCCTCGTGCTCACCCCCAGTGTCTATAAAACTATTGGAGTCTTTTGATCCTGGATTCCCTCAACAGGGAGATGGACCTCAATACCTACCTACATCAATCCACCTGGCCTTGATGGTTCCGTGGGGGAAGATGAGACAGGAGGAGTCCGCACTGTCTCCCGTTTAGCCCCTTGCTTGTACCATAGCATTAAGTGATTAAAGGCTTAGTTCTTTCATTTTTGCCTTGTTGCTTTAATCAGCTACTCTGACACCTGGCAGCTCAGGGCTCTCTCTCTCTCTTTCTCTTTCTCTCTCTCCCTTACTCCCTCTCTCTCCCAACTGAGCTGGCTGAGCTCCTGGCAGATTTTTTTTTTTTTAACTTTTAAGCCTAGGACGGATGGCTTGGTTTGTTAGAGCATTGGCCGGAAGCACAGAGGTTGCTGGTTCAATCCTGGGTCAGGGTGCATTCAGAAACAGATCAATGTTCCTGTCTCTTCCTCTCTTCCTAAAAATCAATAAATAAAAATTAAAAAAAAAACTTTTTAAACACCACAGTTAATCTTAATCTAAGGGACATACATACAACTCTACCCAATACTTTTAAAACGTGCATTCTTCTCAAGCACTCATTGCAGCATTTACAAACATGAACTGCCAAGTCATAAAGCATGACTCAAACATTTTTAAAGAATCAGAGATTCTGTGAAACCAGCAGACCATGTTTTCAAATTGTAATGCAATTTATTTATATAACAATAAAATGACAAATGAGACATAAAATAAACTTTGGAAATTAAAATGCCCACTCTTTAGTAGATCATGAATCAAAGGAGTCATAATTAAAATTTAAAAATATTTACAACTAAACAATAATAAAAGTTTAAATATCATAATTTATGAGATGCAATGAAAGTAATATTTAAGAGAACATTTTAATTTTAAATGCTTATATTAGAAAAGAAAAAATGTAGAAATTCAGTGAGCTAAGTTTCAACTTAAGAATCAGAAAAAGAGCCTGACCAGGCGGTGGCGCAGTGGAAAGAGCATTGGACTGGGATGCGGAGGACCCAGGTTTGAGACCCCGAGGTCACCAGCTTGAGTGCAGGCTCATCTGGCTTGAGCAAAAAGCTCACCAGCTTTGACCCAAGGTCGCTGGATTGAGCAAGGGGTTACTTGGTCTGCTGAAGGTCCGCGGTCAAGGCACATATGGGAAAGCAATCAATGAACAACTAAGTTGTTGCAACAAAAAACTGATGATTGATGCTTCTCGTCTCTCTTCGTTCCTATCTGTCTGTCCCTATCTATCCCTCTCTCTGTCCCTGTAAAAAAAAAAAAAAAAAAAAGAATCAGAAAAAGAGCCTGACCAGGTGATGGTGCAGTGCATAGAGCATTGGCCTGAAACACTGAGAACCCAGGTACATAAACCCCAACATCACTGGCTTGAGGGCAGGCTCACCAGCTTGAGCACAGGGTTGCTGGCTTGAGCGTGGAATCATAGACATGATCCTATGGTTGCTGGCCTGAGCACAAAGGTTAACTGGCTTGAAGCCCAAGGTTGCTAGTGTGAGCAAGGGGTCACTGGCTTGGCTGGAGCTCCCCTAGTCAAGGCACGTATGACAAAGCAATCAATGAACTACGGTGCCTCAACTATGAGTAGATGTTTCTTATCTCTCTCTCTCTTCCTGTTTGTCTGTCTCTCTAAAATAAATAAATAAATAAATAGCCCTGGCTGGGTAACTTGGTTGGTGAGAACATCATCCTAATACTCTAAGGTTGTAGTTTTGATCCCTGGTTAAGGCACACACAAGCATCACCAATGAATGCATAAAAAAGTGGAACAACAAATCAATCTTTCTCTATCTCTCTAAAATAAATAAAAATCTAATATATACATATCAAAGAAGAGAATTAGAAAAAGAACAACACAATATGCTCAAGTAGAAGAAAGCAGAAAATGAGAAGAAATAGATGACATAGTAAAATATGGTAGAGATGGTCAATAAACAAAAGTGAGTTTTTTTTGTTTTTGTTGTTTTTGTATTTTTCTGAAGTGAGAAGTGGGAAGGCAGAGAGACAGACTCCCACATGTGCCCAACCAGGATCCACCCAGCAAGCCCACTAGGGGGCGATGCTCTGCCCATCTGGGGCGTTGCTCTGTTGCAACCGGAGCCCTTCTAGTGCCTGAGGTGGAGGCCATGGAGCCATCCTCAGTGGCTGAGCCAGCTTTGCTCCAATGGAGTCTTGACTGCGGGAGGGAAAGAGATAGATAGTAAGAAAGGAGAGAGGGAAGGGTAGAGAAGCAGATGGGTTCTTCTTCTGTGTGCCCTGGCCAGGAATCGAACCTGGAACTTCCACATGCTGGGCTGAAGCTCTGCCACTTAGCCAACCAGCCAGATGGGCAGAGCACTGCCCCCTAGTGGGCTTGCCAGGTGGATCACAGTCGGGAGCATGCAGCAGTCTTTCTGCCTTCCCGCTTCTCACTTCAGAAAAATAAAAAATAAATAATAAATGTTAATAAAGTAGATAATCATCTGTCAGGATTGTCAACATAAGAAACATCTAAACCCGTAAGAATTTTAATGAATTTATTTGAGTGAAACTGAGGACAATTACCAGAAGCAAAGTCTCAAGGGATTGAGAAACTGCACCAGAAAATGTCAGCTTCATCACTTATTTTATCATTAGAATCAAAAGGGAAGACATAAGGGGTTACAGGACATCCACTGGTGATTGATTAGAAAGGCGGGAGAAAACATAACAAGGAAATCTCTGGGACTGGATAAAAAGTGAAAGGAATAGACATATACTTCTTTTACACTGGTGGGTATAGGATAGAAAACAGTTAACAACGAACAGGATAATAACAATGAAGGGGTCTGTGATCTCTGCTCTGGTGGATGGTTGTGCCCTGAGGGGTCCAAAAAAAAGGAAATTACTTAAGTATTCCAAAGGTATGTTATCTTAGATGCAAAAAGACAGTAGACAGGCTCAGTTAAGGGGTATAGATTGACCTTTGTTAGGAAAAAATACTGCCCTAGGACATGACTACTTGCCAAGAACTTACTTTTAGTTAGAAACTTTTCATTTCAGACCATACTACTGGTTACTTTAGGTCCCAGAGTCTGCGAGGCCACCATGCAGGCTTTCCCTGAGTTCATCAGGTTAGTGTGTGGCTCCTTTTTCATCTATAGGATTCCTATGAGGGAAAAAAGACATTATACACTGTATGGCCAGTATCCACTGCCACCATCACAGCTACCTGGCCCATGCAGGTTCGCATTGGATTTGGACAGATGGTAATGAAAGAACAGAGCCACAAACTAGTGGGCCATTATCTTTAATCCTAGCTTGCACTCGGCGGGCAAGTAAAAACACACACTGGGCTCCAAAACCCACTCATTCAGTGCTCACAAAGCTACTGACTTATCCAAATTTCCTAGAATCAAAGGTTTCTAGTTCACCAGCCTCATTCACCTCTGTTCCCCATCTCCTTCTCTCTGCACAAACTCTGCACTAACTGGCTTCTCTTTCAGCACTCCGCCATCTTGGCTGCCTCTCCTCTCTTCCATGTGGCCTTACTGTGCTCTTCAACCTCCTCTCTGCTCTAATGCTAATCTCAGGAACTGAGAGAGCAAGCTCCCAGTCTGCCCCACTTTATAGTGCAGAAATCAAAACCTTTAATCCAATATACAAAATAAGGAAGTCTCTAATACAAAGTCACTGAGGCATGATGGGATTGCACCACCCCACATCAAAAAGGGTGGGAAAGGCTTAGTCCTAAAACCAAGCCCCAGGCTACAAGGATCCTGCTTGCCCACAGCCCGCCCCCAACACATATTAATATCACCTGGGCGACCGGCTTTCACATGGGCAGCACCATCTTTAACAAAGTGAGCATAATATATTTTATCTGCCCAACATACACTGACAGTATTAAGCATGTAAAATGGGAAAAGAATTAGCTATATACATTTTAGATTTAAAAAACAAGAGAATAGTATGAACAATATTTATGCCAAGGAATTTGAAAACTTAGAGATGAATGTCAAATATGTAGAAAAAAGTAGAAAGCCTGTTTTGTGCAAGAAAATAAAGCAGTAATTACAAATCTTTCAATGAAGAATGTTAGGGATGTTAAGGCAGGATATCTCATGTACCACTATTGGTATGCATGTAGTACCAACAGAGGAATCTAAAACTACTCTAGGTATTTTAAGTAACAAGGGATTTAATACAAGGAATTAGGGGCTTATAAAACCACTGGAAGTGCTGAAAGATCAACCTTTGTGAAGAGCTCCCGGGCTTATCTCCTATTACACTACAGAATTGACCTGCCAAGGATATTGGAATATCTGTTTTATTAGTGATCAGAATCATAGAAGGTATTTTTTAAAGGTCCATCCTAAATCTTCACTATTACTAGAAAAAGAATACTTATGATAGAATATTCTGCTGATGAATCAGAAATATTATCTTTTTGAAGAACTGATTCATTGATTTTGTTTCTCCACTTATAACAGATCTACTCCATGTTTACCCTAAATGTTTCATTGTTTTTTTAAAATTAATTTAATGGGATGACATTGATAAATCAGGGTACATATGTTCAGAGAAAACATCTCCAGATTATTTTGATATTTGATTATGTTGCATACTCCTCACCCAAAGTCAAATTGTCTTCCGTCACCTTCTATCTGGTTTTCTTTGTGCCCCTCCTCTCCCCCCTCACCCTCTCTCTCCTCCTCCCCCCCCCATTACCATCTCATTCTTGTGCATGTCGCTGAGTCTCATTTTTATGTCCCATCTATGTATGGAATCATATAGTTCTTAGTTTTTTCTGATTTACTTATTTCACTCAGTATAATGTTATCAAGGTCCATCCATGTTATTGTAAATGATCCAATGTCATCATTTCTTATGGCTGAGTAGTATTCCATAGTATATATGTACCAAAGCTTTTTTTTTTTTTTTTTTTGTATTTTTCTGAAATTGGAAACGGGGAGGCAGTCAGACAGACTCCCGCATGCGCCCGACTGGGATCCACCCGGCACGCCCACCAGGGGGCGCTGCTCTGCCCATCTGGGGCGTTGCTCTGTTGTGACCAGAGCCATTCTAGTGCCTGAGGCAGAGGCCATAGAGCCATCCCCAGTGCCCGGGCCAACGTTGCTCCAATGGAACCTTGGCTGCGGGAGGGGAAGAGAGAGACAGAGAGGATGGAGAGGGGGAGGGGTGGAGAAGCAGATGGGCACTTCTCCTGTGTGCCCTGGCCGGGAATCGAACCTGGGACTCCTGCACGCCAGGCCGATGCTCTACCACTGAGCCAACCGGCCAGGGCCTGTACCAAAGCTTTTAATCCACTCGTTCACTGACGGACACTTGGGCTGTTTCCAGATCTTCGCTATTGTGAACAATGCTGCCATAAACATGGGGGTGCATTTCTTCTTTTCAAACAATGCTATGGTGTTCTTGGGGTATATTCCTAAAAGTGGTATACCTGGGTCAAAAGGCAGTCGATTTTTAATTTCTTGAGGAATCTCCATATTGTTTTCCACAGTGGCTGCACCAGTCTGCATTCCCACCAGCAATGCAGGAGGGTTCCCTTTTCTCCACATCCTCGCCAGCACTTATACTGTGTTGTTTTGTTGATGAGCGCCATTCTGACTGGTGTGAAGTGATATCTCATTGTGGTTTTAATTTGCATTTCTCTAATGATTAGTGATGTTGAGCATTTTTTCATATGCCTATTGGCCATCTGTATGTCCTCTTTGGAGAAGTGTCTATTCATTTCTTTTGCCTATTTTTTGATTGGATTATTTGTCTTCCTGGTATTGAGTTTTACAAGTTCTTCATAAATTTTGGTTATTAACCCCTTATCAGATGTATTGTCAAATATATTCTCCCACTGTGTAGTTTGTCTTTTTATTCTGTTCTTATTGTCTTTAGCTGTGCAGAAGCTTTTTAGTTTGATATAGTCCCATTTGTTTATCCTGTCTTTTATTTCACTTGCCCATGGAGATAAATCAGCAAATATATTGCTGCGAGAGATGTTGGAGAGCTTACTGCCTATGTTTTCTTCTAAGATGAACCTTAACTAGACTCACCAAGATAAAAAGAGAGAGGACTCAAATAATAAAATTAGAAATGAGAATGAGAAATAACAACTGACACAACAGAAATACTGTAAGAAAATACTATGAAGAACTGTATGCCAAAACTCTAGACAAAAACTAGATGAAATGGACAAATTCCTTGAAACATATAATCTTCCGAAAATCAATCTGGGCCCTGGCCGGTTGGCTCAGCGGTAGAGCGTCAGCCTGGCGTGCGGGGGACCTGGGTTCGATTTCCGGCCAGGGCACATAGGAGAAGCGCCCGTTCGCTTCTCCATCCCCCCCCCCTTCCTCTCTGTCTCTCTCGTCCCCTCCCGCAGCCAAGGCTCCATTGGAGCAAAGATGGCCCGGGCGCTGGGGATGGCTCCTTGGCCTCTGCCCCAGGCGCTAGAGTGGCTCTGGTCGTGGCAGAGCGACGCCCCGGAGGGGCAGAGCATCGCCCCCTGGTGGGCAGAGCGTTGCCCCCTGGTGGGCGTGCCGGGTGGATCCCGGTCGGGCGCATGCGGGAGTCTGTCTGACTGTCTCTCTCCGTTTCCAGCTTCAGAAAAAAATACAAAAAAAAAAAAGAAAAGAAAAGAAAAATCAATCTGGAAGAATCAGAAAACCTAAACAAACCGAATACACCAAATGAGATCGAAAGAGTTATCAAAAAACTCCCAACAAAGAAAAGTCCTGGGCCTGATGGCTTCACTAGTGAATTTTCCCAAATATTCAAAGAAGAACTAACTCCTGTCCTTCTCAAGCTATTTCAAAAAATTCAAGAGGAAGGAAGACTTCCAAGCTCCTTTTACGAGGCGAGCATAATTCTGATTCCAAAACAAGGCAAAGACAACACAAGAAAAGAAAATTATAGGCCAATATCCCTGATGACTATAGATGCTAAAATCCTCAGCAAAATATTAGCAAACCGGATTCAGCAATATATGAAAAAAATCATATACCATGATCAAGTGGGATTTATTCTGGGGAGGCAAGGCTGATATTATATTCGCAAATCAATCAATGTGATTCATCACATAAACAAAAGGAAGGAGAAAAACCACATGATAATTTCAATAGATGCAAAAAAGGCATTTGATAAAATCCAGCACCCATTCATAATCAAAACTCTCAGCAACGTGGGAATACAGGGATCATACCTCAACATGATAAAGGCCATCTATGACAAACCCACAGCCAATATCATACTCAATAGGCAAAATGAAAAGCAATCCCCTTAAGATCAGGAACAAGGCAGGGGTGCCCCCTTTCACCACTCTTATTCAAGATAGTCCTGGAAGTCCTAGCCACAGCAATCAGATGAGAAGAAGAAATATAATAAAAGGCAGCCAGGCCGCCATCTTGTGGGAGCGAAACCAACGCCTGGCTCCGAGCAGCAACAGTGCCGTGGCCGCCGAGGATTTCTCTGGCCAGTGTCTCTCCCTCTGGTCTACAACATGGGGAATATCTTTGCGAACCTCTTCAAGGGCCTTTTTGGCAAAAAAGAAATGAGGATTCTCATGGTGGGCCTGGATGCTGCGGGAAAGACCACCATCCTGTACAAACTGAAGCTGGGTGAGATCGTGACCACCATCCCTACCATAGGTTTCAGTGTGGAGACTGTGGAGTATAAGAACATCAGCTTCACTGTTTGGGATGTGGGTGGCCAGGATAAGATCCGGCCTCTGTGGTGCCACTACTTCCAGAACACACAAGGTCTCATTTTTGTGGTTGACAGCAATGACCGAGAGCGTGTGAACGAGGCCCGAGAGGAGCTCATGCGGATGCTGGCAGAGGATGAGCTCAGGGATGCTGTCCTGCTCGTGTTCGCAAACAAGCAGGACCTCCCCAATGCCATGAACGCAGCTGAGATCACAGACAAGCTGGGCCTGCATTCTCTGCGCCACAGGAACTGGTACATTCAGGCCACCTGTGCCACCAGTGGGGATGGGCTCTATGAGGGACTGGACTGGCTGTCCAATCAGCTCCGGAACCAGAAGTGAGCCGCACTCCTCTCCCCCCCATTCCCTCCTTCACCCTTGCTTTCCTCTCATGTGGCAGATGTGCCCCTGTGGTGTGAGTGACAGAAGCTGTCTCCATGGTCGGTCCCAGTGTGCTTCATCATGCTGTACATGTGCAGACGCAGCCTGCAACCGGGTTTTTATTTTTTACAGAGACAGAGAGTGAGTCAGAGAGAGGGATAGACAGGGATAGACAGACAGGAACGGAGAGAGATGAGAAGCATCAATCATTTGTTTTTCATTGCGCGTTGCAACACCTTAGTTGTTCATTGATTGCTTTCTCATATGTGCCTTGACCACGGGCCTTCAGCAGACTGAGTAACCCCTTGCTGGAGCCAGCGACCTTGGGTTCAAGCTGGTGGGCTTTTCCTCAAACCAGATGAGCCCGCACTCAAGCTGGCGACCTTGGGGTCACGAACCCGGGTCCTCTGCATCCCAGTCCGACGCTCTATCCACTGCGCCACCACCTGGTCAGGCCCGGGTTTTTATTTAATGTAAATAGTTCTTGTTTCCAGTGAGGCAGTTTCTGGTACTCCTATGCAATATTACTCAGCTTTTTTTTATTGTAAAAAGAGAATCAATTCACTGTTTAGTACTGAGAAGGGAATTTAGGCACCTGGGGCCTCTAAGGAGTTGTCGGATCAGCCTAACGCTTCTCTGGGCTTTAAATCTGTGTTGAGATTCATTTTGGTGGTTGGTTTTTAACCCAAACTCAGTGCATTTTTAAAAAATAGTTAAAAGATAAGGAGACACTCGAACACACAGATGGGAGAAATGTGCCTAGTGTAGGTTCTACAATAATGGCTTGAGTCCCGTGGTCTGTCTCCCATCTGGAGCGTGTGATGGGCAGAACCAGCCATAATACATTCTGCATGATTACTTAGTCCCTGATAGGCTCTGTTTCACTGGGTCATCTGCATCACTTAGCATTTGTGCTTGTACCTGTGCTTATACCATGGCCCAGGGGACAGGCTGGGAGCTGCGGCCACCACTCACTAACTCCAGCCTTCCCTTGTGTCAGCGTAGGTGCTTTGGTGGGACCAGTCCTGGCCAGAGCAGGAACCCCCCCATGGTCCCCATGCTCACTCGCTCCAGGTTGTCTGGGTATCACCAGTAGGAGCATGGACAGGTGGCTGGTCATCTTAGAGCCTAGCTCCTCAGAGCTCCCGTCGACATGTGCTTTCACTCCCTCAGCCTGCAAGGGTCAGATTTGACATCAAAAACAACCACCTCTACTTTTTTCTTTTGTATTTTGATAAATACTGAAGCTGGAGCTGTTAAACTTTATCTTGGGGAAAACCCCAGAACTGGTTTATCTAGTGTCGTGGAACCTCTTACTGCTTTCAATACACGATTAGTAATCAACTGTTTTGTATACTTTTCAGTTTTTCATTTCGACAAGCACTGTAATTATAGCTATTAGAATAAAATCTCTTAACTATTCCACGTCAAAAAAAAAAAAAAAAGGCAGCCAAATTGGAAAAGAAGAAGTAAAACTATCATTATTTGTAGATGATATGATACTGTATATAGAAAACTCTAAAGTCTCAGTCAAAAAACTACTGGACCCGATAAATGAATTCAGCAAGGTGGCAGGATATAAAATTAATACTCAGAAATCAGAGGCATTTTTATATACCAACAATGAAATATCGGAAAGAGAAATTAAGGAAACAATCCCCTTCACTATTGCAACCAAAAAAATAAAGTACCTAGGAGTAAATTTAACCAAGGAGATTAAAGACTTGTACTTGGAAAATTATAAAACATTGATAAAAGAAATCAAGGAAGATACAAACAAGTGGAAGCATATACTGTGCTCATTGTTAGGAAGAATAAACATCATTAAAATGTCTGTATTACCCAAAGCAATTTATAAATTCAATGTAATACCAATTAAAACACCAATAACATACTTCAAAGATATAGAACACATATTCCAAAAATTTATATGGAACCAAAAAAGAACACAAATAGCCTAAGAAATCTTGAAAAGGAAGAATAAAGCAGGAGGTATCACACTTCCTGATATCAGGTTATATTATAAGGCCATTGTACTCAAAACAGCCTGGTATTGGCATAAGAACAGGCATATAGATCAATGGAACAGAACAGAGAACCCAGAAATAAACCCACACCTTTATGGACAGCTGATATTTGACAAAGGAGGTAAGAACATACAATGGAGTAAAGACAGCCTCTTTAATGGTGTTGGGAAAATTGGACATCTACCTGCAAAAAAATGAAACTAGACCACCAACTTACACCATTCACAAAAATAAACTCAAAATGGATAAAAGACTTAAATGTAAGCCATGAAACCATAAGGATCTTAGAAGAATGATTTTTAAAAATGTTTTTTCATTTTTTTTAATTTTAGAAGAGGAGGGGAGGCACAGATAGACTCCTGCATGCTCCCCAACTGGGATCCACTTGGCAAGCCCAGTAGGGGGCGATGCTCTGCCCATCTGGGGCCCTTGCTCTGTTGTAACTGGAGCCATTTTTTTAGCACCTGAGGCAGAGGCCATGGAACCATCCTCAGCGCCCTGGGCCAACTTGCTCTAATCAAGCCATGGCTGCAGGAGGGTAGAGGAGATGAGAGAGAGAGAGAGAGAGAGAGAGAGAGAGAGAGAGGCGAGATGGAGAAGCAGATGAATGTTTCTCCTGTGTGCCCTAACTGGGAATTGAACCTGGGACATCCACACCCTGGGGCGATGCTCTACCACTGGCCAACCAGCCAGGGCTCCATCTATTTTTATGTATTTATAAATATTTTAAATAGTTGTAATAAAAATATTGTGACTTATTTTTTACTTGCTATTTTTTTCATATGCATATTATGTTACTTATTACATTATTATATATGTAATATATGAAGTCATATAACACATTACTTTTGTAAACATAGAATAAAGAAAAAAGTGAATATGAATATTAATTGTACTATGATAATTGACATGCAGAACTTCACACTTATCTCTTTTGGATTTTTTAAAGGCTTTATTGAGGTATATTCGCCCAGTTAAAGTTCTTTGGTATATTCATAAGAGAGTATAACCATTATCAAAATCTCTATTAAGTTTCATCATTTTATTTTAAACTCATTTTTTAAAATCTCATAATTTAGATTGCTTAGTCTCACTTGCATGCACACACACTCTATCTCTCTGCTCTAATAAATAAAATTGCACAGGATGGTGAAAACCAGGTGGCTACAGGCTGAGATTATTCTGCTCTGCAGCACTTTTTTCTTTTTAAAGGCAGAATAATTTAAATAAGCTATAAAACCACCTCAAGCTTAATATTAGTTGCACCAACCCAGGCATCATGAAGAACACAAGAAATGTTCTACCTGTCTACCTAACTAGTAACCACTAAAGAAAAAGCAGGTAAGTGCTCTCTGATATAACTTGTTCTAAATGCAATCATTCTATTAATTTTTTTCCTAAGAGTTCACAAATTATGAGTCTTAGAATTTGGCTTATGACTGATATCAAACCTCCTGGTCTATAGTTTAAGCAGTGTGTTCTCCCCAGCTCCTTTTTGTTTTTTGAAGATCAGTATGAGGTCTGTTCGTGTCCAGTCTCTGGCATTGCTATGTAAGCAGGGAGTTGTTTTATTCATCGCTCTGATGTTTCCTGGAACATAGTAGGCACTCAATTTATGTATTTGTTGAGTAAATGAATGAATGCCTTTAACAAAAATTTCTCATAGTATTTTCATGACCACTTTTATTATTTATTTTGATAATCACTGTCTACCTGTCCATCAGCCCTTATCTTAACATCACTTTCGGAAGCCTTCCCGATCCCCTGCACCAGGTGAGGTTCTTTGACACCACTGATATTATTTTTTCTATTTTTTTGTGTGTATGTATGACAGAGACAGAGAGAGACAGAGAGAGGGACAGATAGGGGTAGACAGACAGAAACGGAGAGAGACGAGAAGCATCAACTCTTCGTTGCAGCACCTTAGTTGTTCATTGATTGTTTTCTCATCTATGCCTTGACCACAGAGACAGAGAGAGAAAGAGAGAGTCAGAGAGAGGGATAGATAGGAACAGACAGACAGGGAGAGAGATGAGAAGCATCAATTTTTCATTGCAGCACCTTAGTTGTTCATGGATTGCTTTCTCATATGTGCCTTGACCAGGGGGCTACAGCAGACTGAGTGACCCTTTGCTCAAGCTAGCGACTTTGGGCTCAAGCTGGTGAGCCTTGCTCAAACCAGATGAGCCCGCGTTCAAGCCGGCGACCTCGGGGTTTCGATCCTGGGTCCTCCACGTCCCGGTTCGATGCTCTATCCACTGCGCCACTGCCTGGTCAAGTATTTTTTAAAATTTATTGATTTTAGAAAGGGAGAGGGAGAGAGAGACAGACAGACAGAAACATTGATCTATTCCTGTATGTGCCCTTACTGGAGATCGATCCTGCAACCTCGATGTATTGGGAAGATGTTCTAACCAACTGACATATTCAGCCAGGGTACCACTCATATTATTGATAAAATCTTCATGAGGGACGTTTCCATGTTTATTTACTGTGTTCACCTTTGTATCCCTCATTCCCATGCTTAGTGCCCATCATGCAGTAGGTGCTCAGTCAGTATTTGTTAAATAAATGAAATAAATTGGGATGTAATGTCTCTGTTTGAAGGCAAGAACTCATTCAACATATCCAGGTGTTATATATATTATATATATAATATTAAATATTAAATATTATATATATATAATATATATAACCTTAAATTTTTTTCTCATTATTTTTTAAGATTTCACTTATTGATTTTACAGAGAGTAGAGGGTACAGGGAGCAATGATCAACTCATAGTTGCTTCACTTTCATTGTTCATTGCTTGCTGGCCTTAAGTGCCTTTACTGGGCAAGCCCATAGTGTTGAACTGGCAACTTCAGCATTCCAGGTGGATATTCTATCCACTGTGCCAACACTGGGCAGGATAGCCAGGTGTTCTTGTACTATTTATTCACTCATCTTGACTTCCAAGTCATTTAAAAAAAAATAAAAACAACTTGCCTGACCAGGCAGTGGTGCAGTGGACAGAGCAT
Organism: Saccopteryx bilineata; assembly: GCF_036850765.1. Classification (NCBI taxonomy): domain Eukaryota; kingdom Metazoa; phylum Chordata; class Mammalia; order Chiroptera; family Emballonuridae; genus Saccopteryx; species Saccopteryx bilineata. The sequence continues at coordinate 235,901,883 of NC_089494.1, read as the reverse complement.
TGGCCTGGGATGCAGAGGACCCAGGTTTGAAACACCTGGGTTTCAAACGAGATCACTGGCTTGAGCGTGGGCTCATCCCTCTTGAATGCGGGCTTACCAGCTTGAGTACGGGGTCATGATCTTGAGCATGGGATCATAGACATGATCCCATGGTCACTGGCTTGAGCAAGGGGTCACTTGCTCTGCTGGAGCCCCCTGGTCAAGGTACATATCAGAAAGCAATCAATGAATAACTAAGGTAACACAATGAAGAATTAATGCTCTCATCTCTCTCCCTTCCTGCTTGTCTGTCCCTCTCTCTCTCTGTGTGTCTCTCTAAAATAAATAGATAATAAATAAATAAATAACCAAGTTTATTTAGGCATAATTACATATAAAATTAATTCATTAAATTCTCTGCATTATTATCCTTTCATCTCAATTTCTGTGTGAAGGTCATTTTTCTGATGGATAACATGGGAAGAAAATAGAAGTGGAATGTTGTGAAATCTTGGATGGAGAATGTGCTCCTAGAACCCAGTTTACTAGGGTTTATGTCTGTTTCACTTTTCTACTGTGATCATAAGCAAATAACCTCTTTAAACTTTGGATTCTGATCTGTAAAACTACACTAAGAGTTTCTTTATTGGCTACTCTAAGGATTAAATGGGATGACATGCAAAAGATCTGATCCACTGAAGAGATAACAACAACGTGGATTCCGTCCCTTCTCTCTGTTATCCATTAATTAACCTTGAACCCTCCTAAGTAGGTCTGCTCTTTTACTATTATCATTATTTTGTTCTAAGCCCATTTAAAAAAATACCTAACCTTCTTGCTTCCTTAGTATTTCTGCAAACCCCACTTGATTCTGAGGCTTAGCTTTCCAGGCACAATTCTTACAGAGTTTTGTCCCTCTTTTGATTCATTTTTCGGCCTATGCTTTTTTCTCTCCATCTTTTTAATATGCTGGTAGGAAAAACAAACTCCCCTTGAGATCATTAGAGCACAGTGGTGTCTTTAGTTGCCATTCCCTTTCTTCTTCACTGTAATTTATTTGGAACTCAGAGTTTTATTTTTCAAAGCCTCCATTCTTTTACAAATGGTTTTATTATTATTATTATTTTTACATCCTGCTAGAAACCATGCCTGTCTTTCCCCTGGATCTGTTTCCTGAAGTCTCCTGCCTCCTGCCTCTGTGTGCTGTATGACGCGGACATCCCCCAGGTTTCTACAGCTTCCACAGGACCAGCCTATTCTTCCAGGGCCTCACATTACATCAGCATTACTAATGCAATGTCTGTTATATTGCAGACTATGTTCTAGTCTAGTCAGTCAATTAAAAAACGAACCTCGGTACTGGTCTGGTTTAATACGGAGGATGAATTGTCTAAGGTCAAATGCAAATGTTGCGAGATCTGGGAGACATATATTTGTATTCACATTAAATATATACCTGTTGAATTTAGGCTTTTTCTCAACGCTTCAGAAACCCTGAGATTTCGAGTAATTGGGATGGTAGAAAGGAAGAGTTTCCAGAAACTTCGCAAAAAAACCCCAAAAAAACTCGACTCCATCAAAAGGACTGCTCCACACACTCAAGGAACACCCACCAACAAACCCATCCCCACAACCATAGGATTATCTCACCCGCAAGTGAGACTGCAAGGTTTGGGGGCCCGGCCGTACCACTCCGCGCCGCGCAGAGGGGAGTTCGTGCCCATTTTGCCGTTTCCCCCCGGTTGGTTTTGCACCGATCCCCCCGCGCAGGCACCCACAGTGCGTCAGGCCGGCGCTTTATAGCGGCAGCCTGGGCGGCTCCGCTCGCTGTTTTTCTTCTTCCTTCGGTGGTTGTCTTACCTGTTTCGCGAAGATGCAGCTGAAACCCATGGAGATTAACCCCGAGGTGAGTATCAGGTGCACCAGGGCCTCGGGAGCGCTTGACTAGGGGTCAGCCTACCCCGGGTAGCCAGCCGTATCTCTGACTGGTTTTGTTTTTGTGTTTTTCTTGCATTTGTCTTTCAGATGCTGAACAAAGTGAGTGGCGTCGCGCGCTCCCTGTGCCCTCCCCCCGGGAGCGCCGAGGCGGAGACGCCCACCTGCCCCGGCGGTTTCCAGGGACTTAGCGGCGCCATGCGTGCTCCAGGGGAGCGGGCTGCGGCGCGGTCGGGGCGCTCTCCCTCTGCCCCCGCATCGGGGGCGGGGGTGCGATGCAGGTGGAAGGCGAGGCTGCGCCCAGATGCGAGCGCCGGGCCGAGCTCCCGAGGGCGTGGCGCCGGCCGCGCGACTCCAGTGCCCCGGCTTCGCCCGAGCCACGTGTGGGCCGCGCTTTGTGCTGTGTCATCGCGCCAGCGGGGTGGGGGGCCGGGCGGAGGCTCCTCCCAGGCTCCAGCGGGGGCGCGGAGGGTCCCGAGCCGGCCCCGCCCTCCGGCGCGTGCTCGCCGCTTGCTTGTCCCCGCGAGCCTGGCCGCCGTGTCTCCTCTCTGCAGGTGCTGGCCCGGCTGGGGGTGGTCGGCCAGTGGCGCTTCGTGGACGTGCTGGGGCTGGAGGAGGAGGCCCTGAGCTCGGTGCCTGCGCCGGCCTGCGCGCTGCTGCTGCTGTTTCCACTCACCGCCCAGGTAGGGCGTGGGGCCCGGGGTGCGCGCCGCGCCCAGACCCAAACGAGGCATAGAAGCCAGTGTAGACTCCTGGCTCCTCTTTTTCCCACCCAGCCTAGGCGCCCAGACCTGGCAAAACTGCCCCCTGTGGGGAATGCAGGGAGAAGCCACACTCTTGGCACCTACTCATTGGGGCTTCTGTTGTAATAGAGTTTATTGCCTCCTTGCTCATCCAGCTTGCGTTGCCTAAAATTTGGAAAGGAAGCCCGAACTCAGTTCCACCACCCCAGTTATTCAAGAAATAAGTCACCCCACTCATGAATCCTTTAAATCTAGGCTTTCCTGAGTCTTCCATGCCAAGGCGTGGCTGGATGTTTCCTTTTAAGGGCTATCACCTGCCAGTGTGGTGTTTTATTCTCAGACTCCTACTTTGCTATTAAGTGGAGGGGGTAGGGTGGAAAGATGGGCTTGCCTAAAACCACAAGAAAACAATAGATTCTCTCCAGCTCCACTGCCTGGGTCACTGATGGACTTGCGAATTCTTCCCATCCCTCCCCGTGCACGCTTCTTTGTGTATGGTTCCTGTGTGGGAACCTCCTTCTACCTCTTACCCTCTTAAAACTCTGACCTTGTAGGAAAAGAAATAGGTGGGCATTAGAGAGTTTTGGAAACTCCTTTTCATTTCCCTTTAGGTGGTCTTCCTCTACAAGTGTGAATGGATAGATGTACCTCAAAGACTGAGCATCAGTTATAAAAAAGGTAGCTGGATAGTTGTCTTGCACTGTGTGGAGTTCCACTAATCTCTGATTGCTGTCACTTGACTCCTGATTTGGGAGTGGTTGAAAATTTCCTTAATAAAACTTGAGGCATTAGCATTTGGGGCATCATTCTGGACAGAGTGAGCTTAACTGCTGAAGCACCATCTCAAGGCTGGGTGTTCTAGAATCATCCTCAGCATATATTAAGCCTTATAGGGAGTTACAGGCATTCCCCCTCTAACTGGGTTAAAAACCCTGATTAAAACTATTAGGATAATCTCAGTGACATGTTTTATTGACAAAGCTTTACTTAAGTAAAAACGGAGCTGCCAAAAATTGCAAGTCAAATCAACTTCCCTGTTGACCAAATGAAGCACAATCGCTTCTGGCTTATTTGAGCCCCCCACAGAGCTTTCTTATTAGAGGAACCATGATGACTCGGAGGTTTTGAGCAGCTCTCCAATGCAAGGCCTCTGGGAGGCAGTGGTGCAGTGTGTTTGTCTTTCAAAAGCCCACTGGTCTCCTTTTGCTGGATCAAGTGGTTCTTGTTAGAGAATGTTCTGTGTTTGCAAAGAGCTCAGTACTTAATGCTTTTGCCCTGGCTCAGTCTATCAGATTTATTGAGCACCTGTTCTGTGACATAAAACACCTATTGGGCTAAACGTGGAAGCAGATTCAAAGAAAAGTTGAAGTTGGTAGGTTGCCTTATAAACAAACTAATGCTAATTTAGAAAGCATTTAATTGTGTCTAAGATTATGAACTCCTAAATGGACTACTTCTAAAACGTTAATTTTAAGTAATATTTACATAAGTGTCTTCATGCAAGAACTCAGACAACCCTAAAGGATGGTGCTATCCCATTTCACAACTTTTAATTAGAAAAGTGAAAAGCCTTAATAGTCAATGAGTAACTCAGTATAAGAATCTGGTAGCATGATGCTAGAAGTACCTGCTCGTTGGAGTAGAAGTTGATCTTGTGGGACAAGAGGTTGTAGTCCTCTGATGGTGCCACAGGCAAGGCCTAAACTTCAGTTCCATGTACAGTAATGGAGACTACTAGAATTAGAAATGTGCTCTGGGGTTTTGTCTCAGTTATACTGGATATGGAAATAGTGTTTCTGTGGCACTAACCACCCTGCTTTTTTTTTTTTTTTTTTTTGTATTTTTCTGAAGCTGGAAACGGGGAGAGACAGACTCCCGCATGCGCCCGACCCGGGATCCACCTGGCACGCCCACCAGGGGGCGATGCTCTGCCCCTCTGGGGCATCGCTCTGTTGTGACCAGAGCCACTCTAGCACCTGGGGCAGAGGCCAAGGAGCCATCCCCAGCGCCCGGGCCATCTTCGCTCCAATGGAGCCTCACTGCTGGAGGGGAAGAGAGAGACAGAGAGGAAGGAGTGGGGGAGGGGTGGAGAAGCAGATGGGCGCTTCTCCTGTGTGCCCTGGCGGGGAGTTGAGCCCCGGGACCCCTGCACGCCAGGCCGACGCTCTACCACTGAGCCAACCGGCCAGGGCCTAACCACCCTGCTTTTAACAGAAGTCATACCTGCAAGGTCTTTAAAACTTGTTCGTGAGGGGCTCAGAAAAACTCTCAATGACTGTACAAAGAGCTAATGGGTGCTTTGAGGAAATCTAGTCTCATTCATTTTTGGTCACTACCCTCTTCCCCACTTCCCATTGCTAATTTGTCCTCAAATGGCAAGGACAAGTGTCACATCTTGTAGGATAAGACGGAGTTTTTGTGAAATCCCAGCCAGCCCGCTAGACCAGTTGTCTTCCCTTAAAAAACAAAAGGGAGAGCCTGACCAGGAAGAGGCGCAGTGGATAGAGTGTCGGACTGGGATGCAGAGGACCCAGGTTCAAAACTCCGAGGTCCTCGGCTTGAGTGCGGGCTCATCTGGTTTGAGCATAGCTCACCAGCTTGAACCCATGGTCGCTGGCTTGAGCAAGGGGTCACTCGGTCTGCTATAGTCCCATATCCCCCCTCCCCCCATCAAGGCACATATGAGAAAGCAATCAATGGAACAACTAAAGATGCTACAACAAAGAATTGATGCTTCTCATATCTCTCCCTTCCTGTCTGTCTGTCCCTGTCTCTCAAAAAGGGGAGAGAGGGAATCGTGAATTTCTTTAAATTGTGCCTTTCTACAGTTAAGACTTGTTTTGTTTTTGAAGAGCAGTATACTTGGATAGACTAGAAGCAGAACACTAAAGAATAGCGGGCTGTGAACTGGCTGGTGTTTGTGTTGACTGTTTAATTAACCAAACCTTGATTGGGATGCCCATGTGAAATACAGGCATTGTTGGTGTTAAAGGAAGAAAATGCTTTGGCTGTCTTTGCTTCTGTGTAAGATCCTTATGGTATATAATGAACTTGTCTGTGTTTTCGACTTCGTGACACCGTCCATTTCCAGCTAAGAGGCTGCAGTGGTGTCTAGACAAAGCCTTGGGCAGTCTCCAAGCGTTACTGCACTGCAGCACGGGGTGGAGTCTCAGCCTCTCAGAACCCGTGGACTGGCGTGGGTGTGGGAGGCAGACGGGCCATTCCCTGGGCGTTGGCTGACAGCTAGAACCAAGGTGCCTGGTCACACATCCTACTTGTGTTTCCATTTAGGTGGTAGAACTTCCTGTGCTGCCAACTGCTCTTTGCATTTTCATTTTGAGATGCTAACATTTCTTTGTGCATTAACAGCATGAGAACTTCAGGAAAAAACAGATTGAGGAACTGAAGGGACAAGAAGTCAGTCCTAAAGTGTACTTCATGAAGCAGACCATTGGCAACTCGTGTGGTACCATCGGACTTATACACGCAGTGGCCAATAATCAAGACAAACTGGAATTTGGTAAGTGTGAGTTTTGAGGCCAGTCATCCTCCTGTTGACGTCTGATTAACCATGACTCTTCATTCCCAAACCCGCAGTGATCGATTCAGCAGACATTGCCTTTGAAATGTTTGCAACCTATTTATCCAGCTATAATCAGTGGGTGAATTCTTATTTCTGTCTTTTGAGGGAAGGAAATCTCATTGTCTGAGAATCCCGTTTTGGCTCCTCCCACCTGGAGAGGAAGAGGGAGCGATGCAGTCTTGTACTGCTGCTCTGCGTATTTGTGGACTGCTAGGAGGGGTCTCAAGTGAAGGACATAGAACATTTGAGGTCCAGTTACTGTTGTGATTCTCCTGTGTTTATCGCAGTGACTCTGAAGAATTAGAGCTGAGAAGCCCTAAAATGTCAACGTTCGGACTATATTTAATGGGTCTGTATCTCATAAGCAGCCGGTTCTGTATCAGAGCAGCTTAGAGCAGGTGGACACGGATAGTGTGCGAGTTCCCGCTGGGAGGCAAAGCAGCAGGTCGCAAACCTGGCAAGGATTCAGTGGTGAACAGTCAGTCAGGGAGCTCCAAGCCCATCTTCAGTGGGAGAAGAACTGAGTGAGTTTCAGCCCTAAAGCTTGTCAGAGACACAATTAATAGCATTAAACTGTGTTATAATACACGGCTATTATGTCTAATTTAGGCCGAGGTTCAAGGTTCCTAAAAGGCCAGAGAGTAAATCTTTCAGGCTTGAAGGCCGTGTGGTCTCTGCCCGTAGCGTGCAAAAGCAGCCGTAGACACGATGTAAACCAGTGGACGTAGACACGATGTAAACCAGTGGACATGGTTGTGTTCCATTGTAACTGTTTACAGAAACAGGCAGCAGTAATCTGGTTTAGACAGTAGATGGGGAGGCTAAGAACTGAGTAATTTCAACTAAGAGTCCACACTGTTGCTTTCTTTTACAAAGGAAGTGTGGCCAAGACTGTACTACTGGTATACTTTTGAAAAAAAAAAAAAAATCACCTGCCTGGCCATAAACAGCCAGATCTTCTAAAAGTTGCTTTTTAAGATAGTAACTCGACTGAGTCATATTAGAAAGTTGTAGCTTGAGCCTTTCTATTCTGTAGTCAATCTTACTTTATTTAGACTACTGCATTCTTTATTTGTGTGTGTGAGACAGAGAGAGGGACAGATAGGGACAGACAGCAGACAGGAAGGGAGAGAGATGAGAAGCATCAGTTCTTCGTTGTGGCTCCTTAGTTGTTCATTGATTACTTTCTCAGATGTGCCTTGACCCGGGGGCTACAGCCCACCAAGTGACCCCTTGCTCAAGCCAGCGACCTTGGGCTCAAGCTGGTGAGCCTTGGTCAAACCAGATGAGCCTGCGCTCAAGCCGGCAACCTCAGGGTTTTGAACCTGGGTCCTCCACATCCCAGTCCAACGCTCTGTCCACTGCGTCACCGCCTGGTCAGGCAACTACTGTGTTCTTGAGGTCAGCAGAGATACTGTAATTATTTTGTAACTGTGATTATGATGGTGCCAAAGACTTAATCTGAATCACAGCTCTCATAAAGAGGATTCCTATCACTTTGAAATTTTGAATAGTCCCCAATTAAACAAATTTACTTTTATTTAACTTTAGAGATGAAAGTTCAAGTTGAGGTCTTTTGAAATATAAGTTGTTCTTGCTCTAGCTGGGTAGTCAGTTTCTTCTAGACTTAACCACAGTGAGCAATGACTGAACATTTATTCCAGTTGGTCAGCTATCTCTAGGCCAGACTATTTGACTCTTTACGTCTCTATTCAAGATCCTTAGGTTGACGGCTCTCTGGATAACTGTATTACGAAGCTTGCATTTTCTACCCTGAAATAAAAGTCTGGGTTGAGAACTAAAAACAATTGAAATCAGAAGTAGTTGCCTCATGTATGTTGTTGACATTAATTGTGTGTTGCCAGGTGCTGTAGATACAGCGATAGGCAAGACAGTGTCCTTATGGCAGTTAGACGCTCAGAAGTACGTGTTACAGATGAGTAAGAGAGTGATAAGAGATTTGAGAGATGAAGGTGAGACGGGAGGCGAAGGGAGCTGAGGAGTGCCCGGGAGCAGAGGCAGGAAAGCTTGGCAATGGGAGGAATGGAGAGTTCTTCGGCTTGAAATGGTGACGAGGGAGTGATGGGAAAAAAGAGGCTGGGGCGGATGGTGCTGCTCGTCCATGTTCTTGGGCGGATGGTGCTGCTGGTCCATGTTCTTGGGCGGATGGTGCTGCTCGTCCATGTTCTTGGAGGCCACGGTAAAACTTCAGGTCGCTAAGCATGACCTGCTGTGCCACAGCTTAAATCAGCAGCACATGAGCATCATTTGCATTATTATGTCCATACATCTGCTTTTTCTTTCTTTTTTTTTTTTTAAGAGAATGGATCAGTCCTGAAACAATTTCTTTCTGAGACGGAGAAGTTGTCCCCTGAAGACAGAGCAAAATGCTTTGAAAAGAACGAGGTAGGAAGAGAACTTCCAGGGCATCACTTTTTCAGTAACTGGAGTTCCTTGTGCTGACGATTCTTTCTCCGCAGGCCATCCAGGCGGCCCACGACGCCGTGGCGCAGGAGGGCCAGTGTCGGGTAAGTGCGGGCGCGGGTCGGCCAGGCGCCCCGGGCCGCCTGCGTCTCCCCTGCCCTGTGCAGTGGTCCTGCTGGAACACAGCAAGTGTTGCCTGCCACCCAAGGCCAGTAACACCAAAAAGTTCTACTGGGATAGTGTTTTGACCAGACCTGTTTATAAAAATGGCGCCCAGAAATCCAATTAGCAGTGACATAGTATTGAGTCAATACTGATCGTCTTTTCTCTAGATCCAGATGAGTCTAACAGAGTAACACCCCACCTAACTGAGCATTGCAGATGTCCCCCTCACGGACCGGGGTGTATTCAGATACACAAACAAGGACTGGTCATTTCTGGGAGGCTTATATGTACCGCTAATCTGAACAGAGCCTCCTGGTCAACCGTTCAAGTCAGTCACACTGCCTCTGTAACGATAGTTTGCTCTGCCATTTTCTAGTCTTGAGCTTGGATGAGAAACTGATCCTCCCTAAACTTGAATTTCCTCCTCAGTAGAAAGCAAGTGATAAGCATCCAGTTTACCTGAATGGCTGCAATTCGAGCTGAGGATACTGGAAATACATAAATATTCTCTATGATAATTTAAGAAGTATACAAGAAGTTGGTTCAAGTGTATTATACTTATTACATATTACATTTTATTATTTTTTTAAATTAAGTTTTCTATAAAATACTCATTTGGAAAAAATTTCTTGGCTCTCTTCAGGTAGACGACAAAGTGAACTTCCATTTTATTCTGTTCAACAACGTGGATGGCCATCTCTACGAACTGGGTATGTTTCCCTCCATTTTTGGTCCCTGCTGCAGTTTCGGTCTTTCATATGTCATTCCTTTTATAGCAGTGACATGTGACTATAGCACTTTGGTGTATCATTGTTTCTGAAGTCAGGACAAAGTATTCTCGGGGGAGCTGAACCCTGTATGCTGCCCAGAGCGTCCCCCCTCGGGCAGCTGACCTGCCAGGTGAAAGGCTTTAGTCACAGACCCACAAAGAGACCAGACCAGCGCCAGTGGGGCTGGGAGCCTTCCGCTCTTTTTTTTGCTTTCCATGACAGCCCTGTCGTCGTAGGATCTCTCATGTCAGCCTTTTCAGACAGGGAATACTTGGGGGGAAAAATAAATGCCTAAATATGACCTTGTTTGTGTAAAAAGGATTTGCACACGTAATTTCTGTTCACTGGTACATGGCAACGAGAAAGATTATCTGTCTTGTAAGAGTCATCCTCTTTGTTTTAATGGAGAAAGGTGTGTTGTCTCAAGTCAAAGGCACTACTACCTATGGGCAGGTGAACTAATCGGTCATCATTGAGGGGCCAAAGCAGTCTCAGAGGGCCCCGTCGCCTCCACCTTCCTGCACCTCGGAGACGGCCTCTGCCTGTGGCTCCGTGGTCCTTCCCAGGAGATGGGGCCCACATCCTTCCGTTAGGGTGGCTGGGTGGGGCTGTGCGGTCTTGTTCCTTGTCGCTGAGAATTGCCTGGGATGGAGAGCTAGGGGCACTGAACTCCTTTCCAGCCTGCACTTTATAACTAGGCTTCCTGTGGGAGTGGCAGTGGTATTGGGAAGAATCTGAAACTGCCCTCTAGGCTGGGTAGGCACAGTGGCCAGAAACTGCAGAGAAACCTGACACGCCTGGCTTCTCTGTTGCAGACGGACGGATGCCTTTTCCAGTGAACCACGGCACCAGCGCCCAGGATGCCCTGCTGCAGGTGAGCTCGGGCATCCACCTCAGGAGGGCCCACGGCTTCGCCGGGCTGTCTGTCATCAAGTGCTCATGCTTTGTCAGAACAGCCAGCACCAACCGTCTGGGTTAATAGCATTCTTTGGGGCTTAAAGATCATCTTAGTAATTCTAGCTGCTTTATTTTATAGCAAGTAGTTTTAAATAGGATCCTTCAGAGCAACCCTGACTGATCTGTATCGTGTGCTGTCTTTAGCCCACAGTTAGAATTAGCCTGAAAGCCATTGCCTTGCTTCCTTGTGGGATTAAGGTGACCATTGTCCCCTTGTCAGATTACATCATAGCTGATGACTCGTGGAGCGGCAACCCAAGCCTCTCCTTGTCCCTCCCAGACTGCTGGGTTTGGGGCAGTTTTGTAGGTAGTGTATCAGCGGCTCTGGTTAGGCTTAAGGAGCACTTTCTTCCCACATGATCCACTGTTATGAGGACGAGAGAAGCAGATTCAAAACATGCCTGACAAGACCTAGAGGATCCAGGGTCACAGTGTAACCATATCCATCCCTGTACAAGTGATGACAGACACCTCTTAGTTCTGGACCAGAGTGGTAGACTGTTCCAGGCCTCTTCACCCTGAACACGAGTCTCGACAGTTGAATCAGTTTGCTTGAAGTTGCTTAATTGCGAGGAAATAAAAATAAAAAATGCCGTTAAGGTATAACAACTGCATCGGCAGTACTACCAGCTGAAACCCTTTTTCAGCACTTGCTGACTGGGGTTGACAAACTTTTTCAGACAGAAGGTGTGTAAGCGTTGGGTGGCGTGTGGGCCCACAGCGAGTCTTCAGTTCTGCTGTTCCAGCTCCACAGCAGCCTAGGCCATAGATAGACGAGTGTGTTTGGTTGTTCCACCGAAACTCGAGTCACCAAACAGGCAGCAGATTGCTGACCCCTCTGCTAGGTACTCTTCTAAGTGACTTGGAGCTTTTATAGAATCCTTCTAAGGATAGTGCAAGGCAGATATCATTGTTCACGTTTTATAGATGAGGAAACAAGCAGAGGTTCAGTGGTGCCCAAGGTCAGTGACTTAAATGGCAGAGCCATGGCTCAAGTCTAGACAGTCTGTCTCTAGAGTCTGTACCCTTAGGCTCTGTACGAGACTGCCTTTCTGTATAGACCTGACGACTTTGAGGTGCTAATGGGCCAAATGATGCCACTCCAGGAGGGTCACTTGTCCAGTTTGCTGATACACACACCTGAGATCAGTTGGATCTGATTCTTGAATATATAGGGGTATGTGCAAATAGTAGTAGAGTGAGAACTAGACGTAGAGGAGCAGGATGGGGGAGAGTTGCATGAGAGAGTTTACTTATGGGATAGAGCAGGGGTCGGGAACCTTTTTGGCTGAGAGAGCCATGAACACCACATATTTTAAAATGTAATTCCGTGAGAGCCATACAACGACCCGTGTACATTACGCATTATACCAATAAAAATTTGGTGGTGTCCTGCAGGACAGCTGTGATTGGCTCCAGCCACCCGCAACCATGAACATGAGTGGTAGGAAATGAATGGATTGTAATACATGAGAATGTTTTATATTTTTAACGTTATTTTTCTTTTTTTTTTAAAGATTTGTCTGTGAGCCAGATGCAGCCATCAAAAGAGCCACATCTGGCTCGTAAGCCATAGGTTCCCAACCCCTAGGATAGAGTAGGAAGAAGGGCAGAATTTCTGATCATGACCCATTTGGGGGAAAAACTCCAAATAAAGCTCTAAGGTTCATTCTCACGCATATCTAACACTATACTAAGATCATAAAATGTCCCCCTCCCCCAATTTACCTACAGCTGCTCTGAGTAGAATTTATGGGGGGTGAGGGAGATAAAACTTTTTTGTTCAAAAATAAAACCTGACTTCAATTAGAATTTCATTTAAAATTAAATGAGTACAAACAAGCATCTTAATGAAAATTCTTGAGACTGGTTCTATATGGTTAAAGATGTTACAGGTTTTCCAAACTGTACAGAGAATTTACGCCTGTGAGAAACTATTTAACCCAAGTATCCTAAACTTGAATGACTTAGGTCGTAGCTCATTGTCTAGACAAGGGGGCGACCATTCTTCCTTTACAGGCCCACGCTTAATCCTACAGGTCTGGAATTTCAGTATGTTAAAAATTCTGACAGAATAAAATATAGATGTTAATCTAAACTTGCTTTAGTTTTTGTAAGTGGTTTCAAACCAGGAACGAAACTCCGCCCTGGTAGGTCTTTCTCGGGGCCACACTCATCAAGCTGGTTGCTTTCTAGACTTTGGGAGATGGCCTTCTGTGTCAGAGCATCACCTGTCCTCCAAAGGTCTTACAGTTAATGTGGTTTGTGGCACTTGCAGCTGGACTCTTCACAGCTTGAGCAGAGCGATTGACCTTTATGATCGATCCCAAGGCTTTTAAGTGCTAGAATTTGGTAGATAACTAATACAGACATACTGCTTAGAGACTGATGGGTTTGGTTTCAGACCTCTGCGATCAAGCAAGTATCACAATAAAGCAGGTTGTAATTTGTTTTTTTTTTGCTGGTAGAGGATCTTGTCAATTTGTTTTAAAAAAAACCAAACTGGAGCCCAGTAACATCTGGAGCTCAGTAAAGCAAAATGTGATAAAATGAGGTTTGCCTGTGTTGGGACCCGTTTTCTGTTACCTGTCTTTGTAATCTAGGCCTTGGGTTATACTTGTCTATGCCTGGGATACCAGGTATTAAAACTTGGAAGGCTTTTTTGTAAACTGTTTACTTGGAAGAAATTTGTCTTTAGGGATTTCTGAATCGGGAATTTTTCCCTTGTGGGAGATTAATTTTCTGCCTTGTTTTGACTTGAGGAAAGAGCACAAATAGTGTAGTTGTGTTGTCAAAACCAGACACGAGGGGAAGGAAACGGGCTGTTTGGTGGGAATAATAAAGGACTCAGAGCTTCTGAAGTCACATCTCTGATGTGAGTCCATCTCTCCCATGACATGATTATTTTTTTCTGTTGCCTTAATCCCTGGTTTTCAAGTGTAACGGGAAGTTGAAAGTTGACCAGGGTGAACTTGGAGCATTTGTAGGCCTTCCCAGTACTTTCCCTCTGAAACTTGCATTTTGAGCTGGTGCTGTTTGGATGTTAATGACATTCCTCCTTTTCAGGACGCTGCCAAGGTCTGCAGAGAATTCACTGAGCGTGGGCAAGGGGACGTCCGCTTTTCTGCCGTGGCCCTCTGCAAGGCCGCCTGATGCCCTGTGGAAGGGACTAAGCTCCTTCCCCCTCTCCCCGTCCCTGTCAAAATATATCCCTGCCAGTGCAGTCTTTAAAGGCTTCTGTCCTTGTAGAAAACAGCTGTTGTCCTTGGTTCTGTAGCTGTACCGTCCCTCGACCACTCCCGGGCGCTAGCAGAGCTCGGCTGTCCATTGAGCAGCTCGGCGTGACTCAGACGGCGAAGCGTCGCCCCCGCTGTGTGTCTCGTACCTCAATAGCTAATGCTTTCAATGGCTACTTTGGTTTGTATCTGTAACCTAAGGCCTTGGATGCGGTTTAAAGTGTTTGTCCTTATGAGAAATAAAACTTTTCTGCTGATAACAGAGAAGCCTGAACTCGTTTTTATTTTCTCTTTTACCTTTTCCTCAATATATTCCAAATTATTTCGATAGTAATAGAGGTGTATGTCTTCCATATAAATAACTCATACAACATGGGTAATAAAATTATAAAAATATTACTGGTTTAGTGTTGCGTTTTAATACATTTGTATTACTATGTGTACTTGTAGACTTTTTTTTTTTTTTTTGCATTTTTCTGAAGCTGGAAACAGGGAGAGACAGTCAGACTCCTGCATGCGCCCGACCGGGATCCACCCGGCACGCCCACCATGGGGCGATGCTCTGCCCACCAGGGGGGGATGCTCTGCCCACCCTGGGCGTGGCCATGTTGCGACCAGAGCCACTCTAGCGCCTGAGGCAGAGGCCACAGAGCCATCCCCAGCGCCTGGGCCATCTTTGCTCCAATGGAGGCCCCGGCTGCGGGAGGGGAAGAGAGAGAGAGAGGAAGGCGCAGCGGAGGGGTGGAGAAGCAAATGGGCGCTTCTCCTGTGTGCCCTGGCCAGGAATCGAACCCGGGTCCAGCCGACGCTCTACCGCTGAGCCAACCAGCCAGGGCGTGTACTTGTAGACTTTGAAATATTTTTAGAGCTAGTTTAGATTTACAGAAAAATTGAGAAGACATTCCAGTTCCCATCCACCCATCATCCTTTCCCCTTGGTTATCTTACATTAGTGTGATACATTTGCTGTTCATGAAAACATACTGCTTGCCAGTGACTAGAAGCCCATTGCTTATTCAGAGTTCCTTAGTTTTATTTTAGACACTTTTATTGAGCATTTTCAAAGCATTCATCTTAGCTTTCACAGAAATGACTCTCATTTTTGTACCCATATTTAGTTTTCGTAATATTTAGTTATGAATTAACAGTAAGGACAACTGGCATAAATAGCTTTGGGAACAGACACAATTGATTCCTGCTAAGCATCCTAACTCAGTTTTGTTGGGGAGGAGCCTTGGAATGCTGGAGTGTGGGCTGTGGTCACTGCACGGTGTTTTATGGAGGAACTAAGCATCAAACGATTTGCTGAGTCTTACGGTGAAGATTGGATAAGTCAACCTGTATTTTGGAGATTTTTTTTAAATTTATTTTTTAATTGAATTTATTGGAGTACAGGTCAGATTTCTTTAGGTTTTTACAAAATATCCTTTTTCTTTTCCAGGATATACATTTCATTTAGTTGTCATCTCATTAGGCTTTCTTTGGCTGTGATAAGTCTTTGGACTTTCCTTGGTTTTGATGATGTGGACAGATTTGAGGAGTCCTAGACAAGTGTTTTGTTGGATGCCCCTCTTACTAGGATTATCTGATGTTTTTCTCATAATTGGGCTAAGGTTACAAGTTTTGGGGGAGGAAGACCACACAAGTAAGGTGCCATTTTCATCACATATAGTGGGTACATGCTATTGACCTGATCCAACACTGTTGATGTTGACCTTGATTACCTGGCGGGTTACATTTGTCAAGTTTTTCCACTGTAAAGTTTCTTGTCCCATTCCCACCCCCTTCCATGCTGGACTCCTTGGCAGGGTGTCTGCACAGCCTACACTTGAGTGGTAGGGAGTTGAATTTTGCTCTAGCTCCTTATGGGTGGAGTATCTCTAATAAATTATTTGTAATGTTTACAAGGGAGATTTATCTCTGCTGTTTATTCAATCATATCAGTATGAACTAATGGATTCCATATTTTATTTATATTCGGGGTTATAATCCAGTACTGCATTTTGTTGCTCAAATTGTTCTATCTTTGACTACAGAATTATTTCAGTTGCTTCTTGTGTCCAATGACGTAACCTCAATCAATGTAGGGTTTATTTTTCCCCCAGCAATTACTTTCTAGAAATTGGATTTTTTTTAAAACAAATGTTTTGCATTTGTTCTTAAGCCTTATTTTATAGATAAGGACCCTCTAATATGTAATATATTGACTTGTATTAACAACTAAATGATATTTGTTCTCAACAAGTAATACTTGAGTATGACAGTTCTTTTCTATTTAACAGGAATGAGGACAGAGGGGAAGAAACCCCGTCCTTCCTGCTCTTACTGTGCTCTTCACAGAAGAGCTTTATCCTGTTTGTGGCCAAGGGGTCCAGTTAACTTGGGTCTTTCTGCCTCAAAGTTTTCAGCTCTAATTCCTATATGGTGATAATACTTGTGATTCCACCTTCTAAGTGAGGAATGATTTGGTTCCTAGGAGTAAAATGATCACTGCTATTAACATTCTTAACTTGGAAAGCTCTATGGCAGTTCAGGTAATTCTACTTGCTTAGAGTTGAAGCCAGAGGAATGCATTTTCAGTTCTAACTTGGTGTGTGACTTCTGTACAATCACTGAAGATCGACTGCGGAAGGGGAACAAAACAAGGCTTCTTTTTGCTAATAAAACTGATAAGACAGAAATAGCTACATTTAATGGTATAGTTTGTAAAACTTGATACTTCATGTGTGAGAAGCATACTTATTAAAATGCTTTCACATTCTGTCATGCCTTAGCATGCCACACCATGGCAGGTTGTGCAATTGCTGATGGATGTGGGTGATTGCACCCCTGGAGGTACTGAGAAATTTCAGTTTTACTGAGAAATAGGCACAGAGGCTAGTTAACATGCCCAAGTTCTCACTGTTAGTCACGAGGACTTAGACCAGTGGGTCTCAAAGTGTGCGCCAGGGTGCACTGGTGAGCCCTAGAAGATTTCCAGGTGCGCCCTATGGTATTCCAGAGAAATATCTGCCTGTTGGGGCCCAAAACAGGGTTTTTGGAGTTTAGATTTTGGGGGGACAGGTGTGGGGAATTGGCTGTAAGGGACAGTCTGCCCAAACCCCCACCTCACTTGCCTGATTAGGTTGCAAAAGGCTGTTAAACTGTGGTGCTGGATTGTTTACACTACCCTCCATGTTCCCTGGAAAGACTGGAGGCAAGTTTCCTTTATCTTTTGTTTGGTGTAAAGTTAAGATGATATGTATGGAGGGTTTTTTTTGCAATCAACACAAGAGTAAAAAGAGAGGGATTCTTCACTGTATTGATGAGGAAATGAGAGTTTGCCTTTCAAATATATGCCCAAACATTGAAGAAATCGCTAGGACACATCAGGCTTATGTTTCTCATAAACACAAGAATGAAAAAACTTAACACATTTGAGCCGGGACCTGCCGAATTTACTAAATCTTACTAAGAATGTATCTATTATATAAAAAGATAACTTTTTTTTGCCTGACCTGTGGTGGCGCAGTGGATAAAGCGTCGACCTGGAACGCTGAGGTCGCTGGTTCGAAACCCTGGGCTTGCCCAGTCAAGGCACATATGGGAGTTGATGCTTCCTGCTCCTCCCCCCTCCCCCTTCTCTAAAATGAATAAATAAAACCTTTAAAAAAAAAAAGATAACTTTTTTAATTTTTTAACCCCTTTTTTATGAATTCTAAAAAGCATACTCAGAAAATGTAACATAAAAATGTTTTTTAATGTCAGAATAAATTTAGTTTTGTTGTATTTTGTTTAATTACCATAAAATGATTTTATTGGACTTTATATTTTTTTCTTTAATATTTGACTTATACATATTTCTCAGAAATTTGTATATAGTGTGCCACAATTATTTGTAGGATTTTAAATGTGCCCCGACTTCAAAAACTTTTGAGAACCACTGACTTAGACCATGGACTGACTTATCTAAAGGTAGCTACTCTGAGTTGGGAGTCAATGTAATAGGCTTTAGGGCTTACCAAGCCTGTCTTTGCCCTCCACTTCCGCCTCTGTAACTTTGGGCAAAGCAATTACCCTCTCCCACATCTTCCTTGTTTTGTGTTAAAATAGACACAGCACAGAATGAAGATGTCTGGAAAGAGCCTGTACGTGATCCCATCTAGGACCACCTTCCCTACTGTCTTCCCTGAGGCCTCAGCCATGTACAACCCCGGGGTACCATTGACTTTATTCCATACGAAGGTAGTACCCCCTGGAGTTGTTCAACTCAGAAGCCCTTGTTTACCCAACAAGCCCTCATTAAAAAAAATTTTTTTTTTAAAGTTTTATTTATTTTTTTAGAGAGGAGAGGGAGAGACAGAGAGAGAGAGAAGGGGGCGGGGAGGAGCTAGAAGCATCAACTCCCATATGTGCTTTGACCAGGCAAGCCCAGGGTTTCGAACCGGCAACCTCAGCATTTCCAGGTCGACACTTTATCCACGGCACCACCACAGGACAGGCGCTCTTTTTAAAATTTTTATCGATTTTAGAGAGAGGATTGAGAGAGAAAGGTGGGGAGAGGAACGGGAAGCATAGTAGTTGCTTCTCATTATGTGCCTTGACTGGGATTTCAAACCTGCGACCTCAGCATTCCAGGTCGACACTGGATCCACTGAGCCACTACAGGTCAGGCTACCCAACAAGCCTTCTTAATTGACGTGTTAGGTTTATGGAAGATCTGTGTCCAGTCGACTTATTCCTTGTTCTTTAGTCTTTGGCAATGGCAGTGACTTTGTGGTGCTTTCAACAGGCAAAACCACTCGATGGATCCCCCCTTTTTTTTTTTTTTTTTTTTTCATTTTTTCATTTTTCTGAAGCTGGAAACAGGGAGAGACAGTCAGACAGATTCCCGCATGCGCCCGACCGGGATCCACCCGGCACGCCCACCAGGGGCGACGCTCTGCCCACCAGGGGGCGATGCTCTGCCCATCCTGGGCGTCGCCATATTGCGACCAGAGCCACTCTAGCGCCTGAGGCAGAGGCCACAGAGCCATCCCCAGCGCCCGGGCCATCTCTGCTCCAATGGAGCCTTGGCTGCGGGAGGGGAAGAGAGAGACAGAGAGGAAAGTGCGGCGGAGGGGTGGAGAAGCAAATGGGCGCTTCTCCTGTGTGCCCTGGCCGGGAATCGAACCCGGGTCCTCCGCACACTAGGCCGACGCTCTACCGCTGAGCCAACCGGCCAGGGCAGATCCCCCCTTTTAACACCCAAAATGTCCAATTGGGGAGTCGTTAGGTTTTACATCTATTTAGTATAGGTATAATACTTGGTCTGTCTTGAATACCCCCCCCCCAAATATGGGAAAATGTTCATGCATCAAACTAGTGAGGTAGTTTTGTCAAAGACAGGACTATGATAGCTATATGTTTACTATAATCTGAGTTAAATGTAGTCATCATATGAGGTATACATTATCCTCACTTTTCAGATAAAAAATCAAGGCACAGTGAAGCTTAAGCAAGTTGTCCAAGGTTACCTGGCTAGTAAGGATGTTGTTGATGTTCAAACCCAAGCAGACTTGCTCTAAGAGCCCACAGGAATTATTATTGCTGGGGGCTGCAATAAACATGGGGGTACATATCTTCTTTTGAATCAGTGATTTGGTATTCTTAGGATATATTCTTAGGATATATTCCTAAACCTGGGATAGCTGGGTCAAAAGGCAGTTCCATTTTTAATTTTTTGAGGAAACCCCATACAGTCCTCCACAGTAGCTGCGTCAGTCTGCATTCCCACGAGCAGTGCAGGAGGGTTCCCTTTTCTCCACATCCTCGCCAGCACTTATTGTGTGTTGTTTTGTTGATGAGCGCCATTCTGACTGGGGTGAGATGGTATCTCATTGCGGTTTTAATTTGCATTTCTCTGATGATTAGTGACTTTTTTGGAGAAGTGTCTATTCAGGTCTTTTGCCCACTTATAAATATAAAATAGATTGTTTGTTTTGGTATTGAGTTGTATAAGTCCTTTCTAAATTTTGGATATTAACCACTTATCAGATATATCATTGACGAATATATTCTCCCATTCAGTGGGTTATCTCTTCAGTTTGTTGATGGTTTCCTTTGATGTGCAAAAACTTTTTAGTTTTATGTAATTAGATTTGTTTGTTTTTTTCTCTTGTTTTTCTTGCCCAAGGAGATATGTCACAAAAAATAGTGCCATGAGAAATGTGCAATATTTTACTGCCTATGTTTTCTTCTAGGATTTTTATGGTTTCAAATCTAATATTTGTCTTTAATCCATTTTGAGTTTATTCTTGTTTATAGTATAAGAAGTGTTCTATTTCTACTTTTTTTGCATGCATTTTTCCAATATTCCCAACACCATTTATTGAATAGACTATTTTTTCCTCATTTTATGTTTTTGCCTCCTTTGTCAAATATTACTTGACCATAAAGATGTGGGGTCTCTATTCTGTTTCATTGATCTATATATCTGTTCTTATGTCAGGACTATGCTGTTTTTTTTTGTTTGTTTGTTTGTTTTTTCATTTTTTCATTTTTCTGAAGCTGGAAACGGGGAGAGACAGTCAGACAGACTCCCGCATGCGCCTGACCGGGATCCACCCGGCACGCCCACCAGGGGCGATGCTCTGCCCACCAGGGGGCGATGCTCTGCCCATCCTGGGCGTCGCCATGTTGCGACCAGAGCCACTCTAGCGCCTGAGGCAGAGGCCACAGAGCCATCCCCAGCGCCCGGGCCATCTCTGCTCCAATGGAGCCTTGGCTGCGGGAGGGGAAGAGAGAGACAGAGAGGAAAGTGCGGCGGAGGGGTGGAGAAGCAAATGGGCGCTTCTCCTGTGTGCCCTGGCCGGGAATTGAACCCGGGTCCTCCGCACGCTAGGCCGACGCTCTACCGCTGAGCCAACCGGCCAGGGCCAGGACTATGCTGTTTTGATTACTATAGTCTTATAGTATAGTTTGATATCAGGTAGTATGATTCCTCCAACTTTATTTTTTCTTAAGATTTATGTGGCTATTCTGTGTATTTTGTGGTTCCATATAAATTTTTGGAATATTTGTTTACTTCTGTGAAATATGCCATTGGTATCTTGATAGGAATTGCATTGAATCTATAGATTGCTTTGGGTAGTATGGACATTTTAACGACGTTAATTTTTCCTATCTGTAAACACAGTATGTGCTTCTACTTGTGTCTTCTTCAATCACTCTCTTCAGTGTCTTATAATTTTCTGAGTACAGGTCTTTTACATCCTTGGTTAAATTTATTTCTATGTATTTTATTTTATTTTTGATGCAATTGTAAATGGGATTCCTTTTTAGTTTCCCTTTTTGATAGTTTATTATTGATGTATATAAATGCAACTGATTTCTGGATATTTATTTTGTATCCTACTACTTTTCTTGAATTCATTTATCAATTCTAGTAGATTTTGATGGTATCTTTAGGGCTCTCTATATACAGTATCATGTCATCTGCAAATAATGACAGTTTTACTTCTTTCTTTCCAATTTGGATGCCTTTTATTTCTTCTTCTTGTCTAATTGCTGGGGCTAGGGCTTCCAGCCATATGTTAATAAGTATGGTGAAAGTGGACATCCCTGTCTTGTTCCTGATCTTAAGGGAAATGCTTATAGTTATTGGTTCTGGGGTTCCCTCTGGCCCAGGCAGCTGATTCCTCAGCAGGGTGCAAGCTCTGGAGGGCAGGGCCAGAGGGAGCCCAGAGGGCATGGCTCTTCCTTTCCCCCAGGCTGCTGCCACATAGAGGGGCGTGCTCCACCCAAGGAAGATGGTATCTGCAGTGTGAGGGAGTGACTCAGCACAGGGATCCTGGCGGCTGTCCCTGCAGCTTTCTCCCCGGAGCCACAAACCCAGTCTCACCTCATGTGACTCTAGTCTGCTCTGCCCTCCCTCCTTTGGAGCCAAGGGTGAGATTGGCTGCAAATGAGATTTTGTGTACTGGCCCTTTAAGAAGGCACCTTTGTCTCTAGCAGATTTCCTCTCTCCATGGTGGACAGAATCTCTCCTGATTTTCACAGCCAGATGTTATGTGGGCGCCTCTTCCTGGCTCTGGTGCTCTGGGCTGGTCATCCTGATTTGGGGTCAAGACCCCACACTTCTCCAGAGGGAACCCCTGAAGCTGAGATATCCCTCTGGAACCTCAGCCACCCATGGGAGTGGGGCCAGCGCTTTTCACATCTCTGCCCTTCCTGCCACCCATGGGAGTGGGGTCAGCCCTTTCCACATCTCTGCCCTTCCTGCCAGTCTCAATGTGGTATCATCTGTAGATCCTTGGTTATAAGACTTCTCTTCAGCTGGTCTTCAGTTGGTTATTCAGGTTGCTTGCTCTATGTTTTAGCTGTAATTACAGTCTGGTCCTGGAAGGAGGTGAGTGTAACGTCCATCTGCTCCCCTGCCTTCTTGAATCCTCACCCCAAATCAGATTTTATACTCATGTGTCTCTTAACTCTCTTGGGAGTTAAATGCTTTCCATGGTGTTCGTCTCTAAAAAAGTAGGAGGTTTTTTTGGTCTTTTTTTTTTTTTTTTAACATCTTTACTAAGTATGGTAAATTTGTTACAATCAGTTGTAGTGGAATAATCCATTGCATGGCCTTGGATGGGAACACAGCCAACAAGAAAAGAGTGTTTTGCTAAGAGAATTGTTTTGTGACTTGAAGGCGGGTCACTGAAACAGGTCTATGTGACTGAGGGCAGTTGCTGGGCTTTTCTCAGTAAAACATTCTCATAAGATTTCTGTACTTTCCAAGGTTATCCCTTAAGATAAGGAGAGGAGCGTTGTGGGATCCATAGAAGCAATAGCAATTAATGCCTTCTGATATGTTGTTACTAAGCTATCTTGCAGGTGCACTCTATGTATCTTCAAGTAAAAGTTACTTTTGATGTTATGCCAATTTCTCAGTAAACAAGCTTTTTGAAGTCTTGTGAATAAAATTAGGACACTGCATGAACTCGGGGCCATTTGCCTGAGTGAGCGGTGGTCCTTTGCTAGTCCTTGATGATTTCGTCTGCTGATCTCTCTCTCTGCGCTCCCGACTCACAACAACAATCAATGAACTAACACTGATGCATTATTATTAACCAAGTCTATATTTTATTCATAGTTCTTTAGTTTCTACCTAATGTCCATTTTCTTTTCCAGAATCCCATCAAGGACACTACATTACATGTGGTTGTCTCTGTAGGCCCCTCCTGGCTATGATTTAGGCCAGGGGTCCCCAAACTTTTTACACAGGGGGCCAGTTCACAGTCCTTCAGACCGTTGGAGGGCCAGACTATAAAAAAAACAACTATGAACAAATCCCTATGCACACTGTACATATCTTATTTTAAAGTAAAAAAACAAAACGGGAACAAATACAATATTTAAAATAAAGAACAAGTAAATTTAAATCAACAAACTGACCAGTATTTCAATGGGAACTATGGGTTTGCTTTTGGCTAATGAGATGGTCAATGTGCTCCTCTCAGTGACCACCAATGAAAGAGGTGCTTCTTCCAGAAGTGCGGCGGGGGCCGGATAAATGGCCTCAGGGGGCCGTAGTTTGGGGACCCCTGATTTAGGCCCAGGTTGCTGCTTTGGCTGCGGTTCCTGACAGTCCCACTTGTCCGTGTTCCCCTGGGACTGAGCCTCCCAGGCAGAATAGCTGAGCTTGAGAGCTGAGGGCTGTCCACAGGCTTCACCCTTCCCAGCCAGTGCCTTGGCCAACATAACCCCCAAAGCCCGATTTCCTCACCTGTAAGTGGGTTGAGTATCTGCCTCATAGGGTTGTGAGGACCACATGAGAATCCTTGTGAAGTTCTTGTGGGTGTGCCTGCAACATAACAAATGCTTTGTTTTTATTTTTATCTTCATCTATCTTCTTTGCATCTTTCTCTTTTCTTTCTTTCCTCCAGCCTAAATTCCAAGGTACTAAGTGTCCTTTCCTGCTCGCTGCCAAGCCAGACCCAATTTCCCGAGATAAGAGCCCATTTCTAAAATAACTTTTCCTAAAAGTTATCTTAATGCCAGTCCACTGGTGCCTTGTTCTTTGCAGTGAGTGGGTACATTCTGTTTCACATCAAGACATGAACAATAGACATGTATTTATCCTCTTGTGGAGTATTGATTTTAAGAAGGAAATCAGATCCTGTCTGGGTAGCTCAGTTGGTTGGAGTGTTGCCCCTATAACTATTTAAGGACTAGGTCAGGCCAAAAAGGGATAATATATCTTAATGCCAATTTATTTGGGACCTTAAATGCATTTGCAAAATCCCAGGCCCTGGCCGGTTGGCTCAGCGGTAGAGCGTCGGCCTAGCATGCGGAGGACCCAGGTTCGATTCCCGGCCAGGGCACACAGGAGAAGCACTCATTTGCTTCTCCACCCCTCTGCCGCGCTTTCCTCTCTGTCTCTCCCTTCCCCTCTTGCAGCCAAGGCTCCATTGGAGCAAAGATGGCCCGGGCGCTGGGGATGGCTCTGTGGCCTCTGCCTCAGGCGCTAGAGTGGCTCTGGTTGCAACATGGCGACGCCCAGGATGGGCAGAGCATCGCCCCCAGGTGGGCAGAGCGTCGCCCCTGGTGGGCGTGCCGGGTGGATCCCGGTCGGGTGCATGCGGGAGTCTGTCTGACTGTCTCTCCCTGTTTCCAGCTTCAGAAAAATGAAAAAAAAAAAAATCCCTTCAAACCACCATCTAGGTTAATGTTTGACTGAATGCCTGGGGAAGGTGTTTGTACACCAGGGACTGGGAGTCTTGTGGGCCATTTAGGAATTCATCCTGTGACAGATTACTTAGGAAACATTTTCCAGTCTAGCGAAATGATCCTCAGAGGTGGTGGTACCAACTCCTAACGGATGCTTTGGAAATTTGGGGATGAATATTTTGTTGTTGTAATAATGGGAAAGAAGGGCAGCCGAGAAATGGGTTTGAAAGTGTAGCCCAGGTTGCAGGTCCAATCCCCAGTCAGAGCACGTAGTTACTCTGTCTCTAAAATAAGTTTTAAAAAATTTAAAAGAAAGGAGCCATATGACTTAAACTTGAAAGTATAACTCTCTAAGGACAGATGTTTTGAAAATGGAGAATTATAGAGTTGTTTGCTTTGGTTGACATTAAGGTATCTCTAGTCATTAGAAGACACAAACTTTAAATGTTCAGTATTTGGATATTTAAGTCCAATTGATTGGCTAACACCTGAATTCTCTATTTCACATTCAAACACACTGAATAACAGAAGACAAAACCTTTATTCAAAACTATACTCATTATATCCAGTAGGTGGCAGCATAGGAAAGCTTATGGCAATTGTGTGGCTAAATAGATTTGAACAAAGTTGAGGTAGGAAAGAAAAACACGGTGGCCCTTCTGGGCAAGATGGAGAAGTGTGATCGTACTCGGGCCGTCATTTGGCTCAATGTTTTGGACTAAACAGCCCTGATCTGGCTTGACCAGAGTCAACCTTGTGAATAACTTGTTGGGCTAGTCAAAATTTGTCCGGGTCCTATTTTATCATAAAAATAGAAAGAAACAAGCAGTAATAATTTCAAATCACAAGTTTATTAAGTGAATACTTCCCCTGCTGATGTTGAGCTAGATATGTTATTCCCAATACAGTTATGTGATATAATCAATTCACTGTCTAGTAAAACCTTGCTTTCACATTCATCTTAATATTAGAAAGGAGTGGAATTCATTGCATGATATTAAGTTATGTCAGTTTTTAGGAAAACATTTTCCTCAACATGTTAGTTTCACAACGTTCATTTTATTTTCAAGTAGTTTCCTGGAAACTGATACGACCTTTTTTTTTTTTTTTAATTTTTTTATTTATTCATTTTAGAGAGGAGAGGGAAAGACAGAGAGAGAGAAGGGGGGGAGGAGCTGGAAGCATCAACTCCCATATGTGCCTTGACCAGGCAAGCCCAGGGTTTCGAACCGGCGACCTCAGCATTTCCAGGTCGACGCTTTATCCACTGCGCCACCACAGGTCAGGCTGATACGACCTTTTTGTGGAGAGTCCTGGGTTTGGTCCTGATGTTGACATAATTGAGTGACATTAATTCCCTTTTCCTTTTTTTCAGTTTTAAAAAGTAAAGGAATTAAGTAGACTTGAAGCTCGCTCAAGTTCCTTCTATCTCTATGAGGTTAAGACGGTGCAAGAATACAGAGAAGTTCAGAAAGTTATGTGCAGCCTTTTCAGTGACAGGAGGGCCCACTGGACGTTCAAAAGCTGTAATAAAATGCAGCACAACCCCTCATTGTGTGAGGTGGCCTTTCACCAGGCGGCCCCATCATTACGACAAAAAAATATTCACCCACGAATTTCCAAAACATCCATTAGAGGTTGCCCCCCCCCCCAGGATCACTGAGCTAGACTGGAGAATGTTTCCTAGGCAATTTGTCACGGGCCAAACTCCTAAATGGCCCCCAAGACTCCCAGTCCCTGGTGTACAAACACCTTCCCCCAGGCACTCAGTCAAACACTAATCTAGATGCTGCTTTGAAGGGATTTTTGCAGCTGTATTTAAGGACCCAAATAAATTGGCATTAAGATAGATTGTTCTCAGTTGGCCTGACCTCATCCTTACATGGGACAAGGCTTGCCTGTCAAAGGCATGTGGGCGCTCTCCACGAGTCAAGGTCAGGCCCCAGCTGACAGTGAGGACAGGAGGACCCAAGCTCTAGAGCTGCAGGAACCGAATCGGGCCAACAACCTGAGTGACTTGGAAGCAGATTCTTCCCCACGGCCTCCAGACAGACACACAGCCAGCACCTTGATTTCAGCCTTGATTTTCACCTCGGAAGAGACCACCCAGTCTTGCCATGCTAGACTTCTGCTCTACAGAGTTATGTGCGAAGAAATGGGTGTCGATTTAAGCCTCGAAGCTTGTGGTGATTTGTTAGGCAGCGATAGAGAACTCCCACATGATCTGATAGAGCAATGCACCGTATTCTTATCATCGTATATCAGCTGCACAGTTGGTGTCCCCAGCACTGACCACTGCGGCTGCGCGGGGGAGAAATCACGTTCCTTCTTCTCAGTCCCTTGCGCTCCCCACCTCCCCGAGTAGGAGGGTGTGAAGACAGCACTGAAGTTCCGGGAATGGACAGCCCCCCTTATTTCACATCCTCCTGGGGATGTTCAAGGTCACTCAGGGTCGCTGGGCCAGCCCTGAGTGTTGGTCTCAGGCACACACAACTCTGCTTATGCTTTTCATCACGAGGCAGCGCGCTGGAGGAACAGAAACAGGAAAGGTGGTGTGGGAGCTTAATCACTTACTAAACTCTGACCTGCACATTGTACTCATCGCCCCGGAAGGTCTCATAAATCCAGTCTGTGTGAATATGACTGAACAGACAATGTCCTTAAAATGCACAGTCCTGAAAATTCACATTGTCCAGGCCTCTAGGTCTGACCTGCCGCATACTTCTCTGCTCTCTCTGGGACCGTTTCTCCTAGGGCTCCTTCCTCCTCCCATTCTGCTTGGAAATGTCACCCATAGAGCCACTTCTTTCTGGAAGCTTCCCTCTTTGATTCCTTTTGAAAACTTGGAAGCCACATTTGAGAGTTTTTGAATTATTGTAACATTTAAAATCCATAAAATCTTCTTTGAAATAATACCAGTTGGCTGAGACCAGCGGCCTGGCTTCCCCACCTCACGTGCCTTTGTTTTCTTCTGTGGTGCAGCCTGGGCCACGCCTCCTCTAAAGACACACGGTGGCGGTATGGAGGCTGTAAGTTCATTACACGTGTGCAAAGCTGAGTCATTTTATCATTTTAACATGGAGTCTCATCTGCTAGTTTTGAGCCATCATAAAAGGGGCCCTAAAATTATCTATCATCTATCTATCTATCTATCTATCTATCTATCTATCTATCTATCCTAATTTTCTTCCTAATCTTTTCTTCTCCTTACATTTCTTCCCCACCTTCTTTCTTGTGTTCCCTGTGTGGGCCCCTAGAATCTTGGCAGCCACGGACAGGTAGGGTTCAACAATCTAATGCTTATTCCAGATGTGAAGGAGAGAGTTAAGGTATAAGTATTAGTAATCTCCCTCTACATCGCTTATTTACATGTTGGTCTCCTGGCTAGAGAGAGAACTTCTGGCAAATAGGGGCCTGACTTTATTGTTATAGCTCCAGCAATGACCTCAGGATCTGGCACAGAACAGAGAGTTATAATGGTTGGCAAAATTAATGAATGAGAAGATGCTGTCTCTTCGGAAATAACAAAATAATAGTAAGTGTAAATTTTTTAAAAGAAACTAAACAGCTACCTAGGTAATAATCTATGCACTTTAATGTACTCTGCAGATATCTTTGCATTTGGTAAATAACGTTCCGGCGGCTAGCATTCCTTAAGTAAATATTTCCTTCTTCTACGTCTGCTGTTAGTTATTAACATCTGCTTCGTAGGGCTTCCTTAATCTCTTATTTTTTTGTTCTACTCTCATCTGTACAGTTTGAAGAAAATGTTTACGCTTTTATCCTGTGCTTTGTCAATTGTCAATTTTTTTTTCTAATTTTTCATTTGTTGAATTTTATTCATTCATAGTTCTTTGGACTGGAGGCTTCAGCTGCTCTCCAGTGACCTCTCCGTATTTGTGTTTCATGGTTGTTACCTCTGTTTAGAACAGAAGATGTAGAAGAATGTTCACTAGAAGAGATCTCATGTTTAACACTTACCTAGGCTTTCACTGGGTCAGCGCACCAGTGGCCGACGTGTCTAATGCCTGCTGGGTACAACCTGTGCCCTTTCTCACCCACACGGCCACTGGGGGAGAGGCCACTGGGGGAGAGGCCACTGGGGGAGAGGCCATTTTCTTATGCGGCCCTAACCCCTAATCTAAGCTGAGGGGCGTCTCTTTTATTTTATTTATTGTAATATGGAGGAAGCCAGTGTATATAGTGACAGATCACAGAGACAAAATAGAGAGGCTGACAAGAGTGACCAAAAGGGGAGCCCTGGCTGGTTTTAGGACCCTGGTTCCGGTCATTCCTTGGGCTCAACGGCACCCCTGCTCCGTTTGGTTGTTCTAACTCTTCCTGGATTCTGCAAACCAGTCAATTCTGTTAAGTTGCTCAGAGAAGTGTTTCTGTCATTTGAAACCAAATACAACATCAAGTACAATTGATGGTCGCCTCTGGGCAAAGAATTTTTCCCAGAGCTTACTTGAATGATTGGTATTTCTGGACTCTATTTTATTGCCAGAAATGGTGTTATCCGTGTTGCTCTCTTCGTTAGAATTTGCAGGAGGAAATACAACGAGAGAACCAAGCTCCAGAAAGATTTGTTTTTTTCCTTCACGTAAAATGATACTAATCACCGACACATGATGGAAGGCTTTCTATTATAAATAACTTTTCTAGCAATGATGATCAACTTTAATGTCAGTCAAAAATGTTAAAACAGCATACGTCGAACACCTACTGTATGCAAGGCAGGAGCACACAGAGGTGAAAGGCCAGTTACTTCTCCCCCTGAGGTTCATGGTCTCGGGCAGTGGGGCTCAGAGTGTGGTCTTAGCGCTGGCTGTCTCAGCATCGCCTGGAAACCTGTCAGAAAGACAAAGGAAGCAGAAACTTCGGAGGCAGCCCTCCAGGTGATTCTGATGAAGCTAAAGTTTGAGAACTGCTGGTCTGGGGACTTCGGAATGGACACCTACTCAGCCGACCTCCCTTCTCTCTAGCGGCAGAGTCGGTGACCCCCCTGAACCACAGCGCGCGCCTCACCCTCCGTGGAAATGATTGAACATGGAAGTGGTTTTGAGTTTTCTGAACAAAAACAACCAAGTGTAAAAATCCTGGGAAAATCTCACAGCTCCTTGCCCCGAGGCCGACGAGAAAGGAAGGTGTGTATTCCAGGGCTCTGTGAAGTGGCTCCAGTTTATCGCGGCCGATAAGACAGCATATGGAAATACCCGGGAGGGTCGGTCCCCACAGGCCTGGACTCCATCTTGGCACGACCTCACTCAAAGCCAATCTGTGTCCCTGCCAGGGAGGCGTCTGAGAACAGGGAGGGATATCGGCCCTCAAACCACATCAGAGGGCCTCTCTTATTCCTCTATTAAAACTTAAACCACTTTGTGTGAAAAGAGCCAGAGGGAGAACTAAAATCAAAGCGTTAGAATGTAAGAATCCTTCCACCCTGAGCGGTTCTAGTTGGCATCGACTCTGTCTCCTAGCTGCCTTCTCTCGCAGAACTTTTTAATTTGTTCTTTAACCTTTGCTTTCCTGTTTCTTAACTTTTCTATTTCCCGTCACTCAGTTCAATGGAATCTTCAGAGCACAGCCCAGGCTCAGAACCAAGGACAACGGGATGAATGAGATTTCGTGCCTGTTCCCGAGAAGCACGTAGCCGCTGAGACTCTGCAATCAGTCGGCCGCCATTTGGCACCTGAGCCACATGCCAGGTGTTGTACTAGGTTCTGGGGTTCACAAGTGAATACGACCTGGCTCTGCATTGAAGGAGTTTGATGTCTGTGGAAGGAGATGGGCCAAGCCACACGTGACAGGGACTGTACTGGAGTGTACTCCAGGGACAAGGGTGAATGGCACCAGCAGGAGCCGAGGAAGGCTGTAGGAACCTATCCTGGGAGATGGGTTGGTGACGTAATGGGTGGTAGACTGGAGACGGCATGTGACAATATGTGTGTCCAGAAGAAGGAGAGAAGCTCATGGTGCTGAATGCAGATTTCATGGTTGAAGACTAGATTGGAAAAGTAAGCTAGAGCCAGGATGTGAGGGACTGCATAGGCCACCGGCCAGTCTGAAGAGGGAGACCTGGTTCTATAAAGAGTAGATGTTCCCCTGGGTTTTCTGAAGCATGGAAGAGAAGTGGTCAGCTCCTGGCTCTAGAAAGAATTGAGAAGCAGTGTGGATGATGCAGGTAAGGGGATAAAAGCAAGAAGTGAGTGTTTTAGTTATCAATCACTGTGCAACAAATGATCCCAAACCTAGTGACTTACAACGACGATGACCTATTATTTCTCACGATTTTGTGACTCAGTTGGGTGGTTCTTCTGCTGGTCTCATCTGGCTTACTCATGTGACAGCATTCAGCTGGTGGGTCATCTGAGGCTGGACCCAGTTGGGATACTGGGCTGGCTGGGCTTCTTTACCTGTGTGGTTCCAGCCTTCCTCTCCACGTGACTGCTCATCACACAAAGCCTAGGCCATGTTTTCATACAGAAGAAAGACAGCACTCCAAGAAGGCGAAAGCTGAATGTTCAAGTCTTCGGAAGGCCCACCGTGAGGGGGCACGGTGTCATTTCCACTGCAGTTTCTTGGTGAAAGCCGTGAGGGAGGAGGAGGCTATACAGAGACATAAATACTTAGAGGGAGATAAATGGTTAAGAAAAAAAGGGCATAAATACAAGGAAGCATGGTTTATTGGGACCTGACACAATTAGCAGGTTATTTTCAAAGGATAAGCAGCAGACAGCAAGGGGCTGAACTAAATTAGCAGTGGTGTGAGTTGAAGAAGCAGATACTTAGGATATGTAAGAATTAGCCGTATAGGCTCTGGCCGGTTGGCTCAGTGGTAGAGCGTCAGCCTGGCGTGCGGGGGACCCGGGTTTGATTCCCAGCCAGGGCACATAGGAGAAGCGCCCATTTGCTTATCCACCCCTCCCCCTCTCCTTCCTCTCTGTCTCTCTCTTCCCCTCCTGCAGCCAAGGCTCCATTGGAGCAAAGATGGCCCGGGCGCTGGGGATGGCTCCTTGGCCTCTGCCCCAGGCGCTAGAGTGGCTCTGGTCGCAGCAGAACAATGCCCCAGAGGGGCAGAGCATCGCCCCCTGGTGGGCAGAGCGTCGCCCCTGGTGGGCATGCCGGGTGGATCCTGGTTGGTGGGCGCATGCGGGAGTCTGACTGTCTTTCCCCGTTTGGAGCTTAAGAAAAAAATTAAAAAAAAGAAAAAAAAAGAATTAGCCGTACAACAGGACATTGTATTAAAGCTGGAATGAGAGTTACAGGCAAAGTGCTAGAAGAACAGGTTGCAGGTGTACTGGATGCTGTTGGTACTCTCTCCTCCACCCCTTTTATCTGTCAATCAATCCCTGATCCCAAAGCTGCTATGAGTGTTGGCTGATAACAACTCACAGCTGTCCCTTTCTTTGGGAAACTGCCTTTGGTTGAACAGGATCCGTCTGCCAGGGGGAGGGGGTTATGTGCCCCACCTCACGGCTGATTAGTTGGCATAGGGTACAAAAGGCTGGCCCTTTGCCTCAAGGTGGGATGGACTCACTGGTACAGATTTATGCTGCAGAGCTCTCCTGGGGGTTCACTCTCCAGGTGAGATCGCCTCCTCACTTGGTGCTCCTCTGTCCTATGCTGCTTCCCTTGCTCCCCTCTCCCGAAAGCACTCCCAGCTCTGCTCCTAGGAACTCCAGCCCAAGAAGCAAGCAGAAAAAGTATTCAGATAGGTGCTGGGATTTCCGGCGGGCTTTGCACCTCTGGACTTTCTTGGTTACGCCCTTTCTCCGTCTGTTTGCAGCTCATGTTTCTCTCTTTGCTTCTATCTTGTTCCCTGGAACTTAGTTTCCCTTCTCACAGATTCTTCTGCACAAAGGGGCAGAGTTATTTAAGGATGCTTAAATGATTCTTCCTGTGAGCCTCAATAGATTTAGCTATAAAAAAAATGTGGCTTTTATAGAAGTGAAATGTTGGGAAAGCAGCTGTGTTAGGCTTGCTCGCCTGCACTTTGCACGATTAGTGCGTGAGCACACGGCAGCGCCACGTGTGAATAGCCCATGGAAGGCTACGAGTGCTCGCCCTCAGGGCGGCTGGCAGACTGTGCCCACCACTGGGAGGGGTCATTTATTATTATTTTTCTTTCTGTTTGCTCTCCTGCTGCCACAAGAAGAGGTTTTGCCTGCCTGTTTGCCCGTCCGTCATTGTCTCTATTAAGCGGGAATGGCCAACTGCTTTCTGGCTCCGCAGTTCCTCTCCCGTCTGCCTGAATCCAGTGGGAGCCTGCCTGGCCTCGGCCCCCAGCATTCTATGAAGCCAACGAAGTAGGTTTAACCCTTCCAAATAATGACCTCAATCTTATAAAGTAATAGTTGTCCTGTGGACAAAGAACAGGGACTCTAGGTTTGAAGACCTAGCACAGTAGATGTTGTTATTTTTGTCCTTCACAACCGTTTGCCCTCCGGCAAATAGAGTGACTCCTCCCCTGGGGCCAGCCCTCCCCCACCCTTAGCCCTTGTTCTCCAGGTGGGGCTGCGCATCTGATTCAGAGCACAGCATGGAACCCAGATATAAACGAACCCACACATGATATTACCCGAGGGCTGTGATTTTTAAACCGTTTTCATATCACTGCACACATAAACTAATTACTAAAATTCCGAGGCACACCAAAAAATGTAGTTTTTGCCAACCTGAGCGAAGAAGTAGCTTCATGCTGATCCATTCACACTGAATGGCTATGGTGGTGTTGGTTGTTGTCATATTTTTATTTGACAGTCTAAGGGAAAAGAGGTCAGTGCTCCTGACTAAATAGGTATTTCATGTTTTAAAAATTCTTGCGGCACACTGGTTGGAAATGGCTGTCCTAGATTGGCTCACAGATACGTACAGGCCAATCAGAGACAATCAGACTCAGCTCGTGCCTTTTGCTCGGGTTCTCAGAGGGGTTTCCTGCCTTCTCCCTGTGGTTGGGAAGCAGGACTTAGGTCAGTCTAGGGGTCACGGGCAACCGTGCTTTATTGCTGAGGGAGACTCTTAGGTAGAAGGGAGTCAACATCCAGGAAACAAAGCTAGGAAATAGACAAGCGGGTCCTGATTTAATC
This sequence comes from Saccopteryx bilineata, assembly GCF_036850765.1. NCBI lineage: Eukaryota > Metazoa > Chordata > Mammalia > Chiroptera > Emballonuridae > Saccopteryx > Saccopteryx bilineata. The sequence goes on along the minus strand of NC_089494.1, from coordinate 235,868,323 downwards.
ACCTGAGCTCCTCTATCTAGCTGTGCCTATTATTCTTGGGCTCGGTGGTTATGGGAGTCACTAAGTGCTTTAAAAAAACAAATAAACAAAAAAAAACAAAACCCATCAAAACTTAAGCTGATTTGAGTCCTGCCACTTAAAACTAAAAGTGATCCTACAAAAACACATGGAATGTTCCCCCTTAATTAAGCGCTTGGTTTATTGTGCGCGGACATACAGTGTCTGTCTGTCAAACGTATACACTGGATAGGAGGAGTTTATATGGACATGTAAGCAGGCTGCAGCTTCTTTATTAGAAAGACTTTTTTGAAAAAGGAAACTAGTGTGGGCCAAAATGAAGGAATATTGGCTGATAGGGTAGTAAAACACATGGACTCCTATTCTGGTCCTGCCAGCAAATCACCCCGTAGTGACAGGTAATAAAGGGAGACAAAAAGATGCTGACCACAGAGGAATTTGCTCTCTTCAAAATACTAATCACCTAAAAGCTATGAGGTGACCTGAATTGGAACCTGAATTAAGGAAAGCAGATTAGTGGAATGACTGGTGGAATCTGAATAAAGTCTATCGTTTAAATTAATAGCATTCACCAATTTTAATTTTCTTAGTTTTGATAAATGCGCCATGGTTATAAAAGATATTCCCATTAGACAAAGTTGAGCGGTGGGCATGTAGGAGCTCTGCACTATCTCTGTAACTCTTTTGAAAGCCTAAGATTATTTGAAAGTAAAAAAAAAATGAACAATATATGCTAGCCACTATATATAAAATATTACTGAAATAAACTAAACAAGACTGAAATGGAAAATATGACACATTTATAAATTGATGGATTTTGTGTTTTTAAAATGTCACTTTTCCCCAAAATGAACTATATAAGCCCCCCATCTCAGCAGGCCTTGTGTCTCTGTAGAAATGGGTAATTCTAATATATGTGGAAGTGCAAAGGACCGTGACAGCCAAGGCAATCTTAGAGGAGATCTCGTTAGATGCTGAGACGTACTGTCATTAAGACGGTGAGGATGCAAGGGTAGACAAAGAGACTGGAAAGGAACAGACAGCCCAGAAGCAGACTATATATAGCCACTAGATTTATGATGAAGGGACAATAAGGTGAAGCAAAACAATAGTCTTTAATAAATAGTGCTGAATTAAATGGATGTGTATCCACTTAGGAAAAAATATGACCTCTATTCTACATGACTCATAAAAAATCAATTCCATTGCCTGACTGGGCAGTGGTGCAGGGGATAGAGCATCAGATTGGGATGCAGAGAACCCAGGTTCAAAATCCCGAGGTTGCTGGGTTGAAGCATGGGCTCACCAGCTTGAGCACCAGGTCGCTGGCTTAAGCGTGGGATCATATACATGACCCCATGGTTGTTGGCTTGAGCCCAAAGGTCACTGGCTTGAGCAAGGTGTCACTCATTCTGCTGTAGCCCCCTGGTCAAGGCACATATGAGAAAGCAATCAATGAACAACTAAGGAGCCTCAACAAAGAATTGATGTTTCTCATCTCTCTCCTTTCCTGTCTGTCTGTCCGTAACTGTCCCTTTCTCTGTCTCTGTCTCTGTCTGTGTCATACACACACACAAAAAAATCAATTCCAAATGTATTGTAATAAATAAATAAATAAGAAAGATAACAAGGAGAATATTTTTATGACCTTAGTATAGGCAATTATTTCTCAAACAGGACACAAAAAGCATAAGCCACAAAGAAAACAAGTGATACATTGAACTACTTAAATCTAAGAACTTCCTTCATTGAAGATTCCATTAAGAGAATGAATTTAAAAAAACATTAACATGAGAAAAGATATCTGTATTTCATATAGCTAACAAAGGAGTAGTAGCCAGGCTATCTAACTAACTCCTATAGATCAATAACAATTCAACATATACTTTGCATACACAAAGCAATAGAAATCTCACTAACATGATGAGATCAAGAAGCCAGAAACAAAAGAATAGACACTGTATGCATTCATTTATATAAAATTCAAAAGCAGGCAAAACTATTCTATGTGTCATACTGGTTACCTTTAGGGAGAAGGTGGTTATGTAACTGGAAAGGGGAATAAAGATGCTTCTGGGATCTTGGTAATGTTTTCTTTTCTGACCTGGGTGCTGTCTAAGGAGATGCATTCTTTTAGGGGTTGTTCATTTTATATATATGCACTACAATAATAGTTTATTAAAATGCTTAGTTGGAGAGAAAAGTCTAGGTTGGGATTATATGAATACTTTTCTCATGAGCTGTTAAACTCACTATTGTATTATCTATTGTAATATAACAATTATTCCAAAACTTAGTAGCTTAAAATAACAGACATTATCTCACATGGTTTCTGAGGATCAAGGACCTGGAAGTAGCCCTGGCTGGTTGGCTCAGTGGTAGAGCGTCAGCCTGGCGTGCAGGAGTCCCGGGTTCGATTCCCGGCCAGGGCACACAGGAGAGGCGCCCGTCTGCTTCTCCACCCCTCCCCCTCTCCTTCCTCTCTGTCTCTCTCTTCCCCTCCCACAGCTGAGGCTCCATTGGAGCAAAGTTTGCCCGGGCGCTAAGGATGGCTCTATGGCCTCTGCCTCAGGCGCTAGAATGGCTCTGGTTGCAACAGAGCAATGTCCCAGATGGGCAGAGCATCGCCCCCTGGTGGGCATGCCGGGTGGATCCCGGTCGGGCACATGTGGGAGTCTGACTGCCTCCCTGTTTCCAACTTCAGAAAAATACAAAAAGAAAAAAGAAAAAAGAACCTGGAAGTGGATTAGCTGGATAGTTGTGGCTCAGAGTCTCCCACGAGGCTGCAGTTCAACTGTTGGGGACAGATACAGTCATCTGAAAGCTCGACTAGTGCTGGAGGATCTGCTTTTCAGCTTATTCAGCTTGATGGTTGACCTCAGTTCCTGGCTAGCTGTGGGCTGAGTCCTCAGTTCCTCATTATGTGGCCCTCTCCATGGGCTGCCCAAGTGTCCTAACAACATGGCAGCTAGCTTCCACCGGAGTAAGAGACCTGAGGGAGAAAGAGAATCTAGGGTCAAAGCCACAGTGTTTTCTTTTTTTAAAATAATTGTGGAAGTGACATACCATCACTGCTGCTGCAGATGGGCCTTACCGACCAACTGTAGTCCAGTAAAGGGAGACTACCAAAGGACATGAACACCAAAAGGTAGGGACCATTGGGAGTCACGTCGGTGGCGGGCTCCCATGTCCATATTCCCCTCTACCTCTTACTGGAATATTATTTGTAGAAATTCTAAGATTCTCAAACTTGCTATTTTTTCTGTTACAACTTTAGCAGGATACACAAAGATCTACAGCTGCTTTCAAACTGGTTGACCCCATTGGAAAAACTTGCTGGTAGGGCTCTGGAGAAATCTGGGAAGAGGGACAAATTGTTAATCCCTGTCCCGCGGGATATTTGTGCTACGAAGATGGCTTCTCAGGCCCATGGTTGCAGAAATTCTAGCGGGCCTCCTGTCCTTGTTACCTCCCTATAACTTCTTCCTTTGATTACTGACGCCCGAGATACCACCAGTAGAAACCCACACCATTAGCAAAAGAAGTTTTCTGGTCAAAAAAGGCACATTATGAAAACACTACAGCAGTGGTTTCCAAACTAGGCTGCTCATGATAATCTCTTGGAAAGCTGTTATAGGTACTAATTCCTGAGCCTGCCTAGATCCACTGATTCAGAGCCTCCAAAGGGCTCCCAGAATCAGTATTTTGCGAGAACTTCTCAGGAGGTTCTGAAAGAGGCAGCCATGCAGCTCACAGCTGGTCCTGCTGTGGTACTTAGAAGCCAGTGATCTATACCATTCACGTGTGTGGGTTTCAGAACCTTTCCGGAGAGTGAGTTTCAATGAGGGGAAGCCGTTTATTCACAAAGAGTCCGTTTTCCTTTTCACCTCCATCTGTTCAAGGTGTTGAGTGAGATTCTGCTTCTTGGCCCCTTTGAATGCTTTCTTGTGCCTCTGGTGCACTTTGGTTCCCATCACGTCAGCCCTGATGGTGGAGTGGCCTGTCAGCACCATGGGCTTCTGACACTGGAGCCGCTGAACCGACTTTATCTCCTCGGCTTCAGACTGCTCGGTGAGTCCCGGCTGGAGGGGTCCAGGGACTTACGGTTAAGAGGACAGACACAAGGCCATCTCTTGACACAGAGGGGAGAAGTTTCCTCTTTGGCAATAAAGCAACACAATACCTTCTCAAGTTGCCACTTAATATACACGGGATTCCAGCTCGTGGACTGAATGAACCTGGAGACACTTCTCTCACCTATGGGGAAATATGCAAGGCATCAGAAAATCCTGTAAAGCAAATTTTGAAAAACAAGTACTTGTTTGTTTTTCCATTCGTTCCCCTGAAAAATATGTATTGAGCATCCCTGACCTCATCTTCTGCTCTCTTGCTCACTCCACTCCAGCCACATCGACTCCATTGCTGTTCTTAGACCAAACCAGGTACCCTCTTGCCTGAAGGAATCGGCTCCAGCTGGTCTCTGGGCCCAGAACACTCTTCCCCACATACCTGCTTGGCTAATTCCTGACCTCCTCCAACCTCTGCTGGGACCCCGCCTTCTCATTTAGGGTTACCCTGACCACGCTACCTCTGCGAGCAGCTCCCCCCTGGACCTTGCTCTACCTTCTCTTTTCTCCGTGGTTCTTTTCAACTTTTAACATACCAGATACGTACTTTATGATGAGTGTCATTTATTGTTTTGAGTTCTTGCTCTTGGGATAGGAATATTTGTTTTGTTCACTGTGTATCCCAAACACCTGAGTGCCTGGCACATAAGAGATAAAGATCCTTGTTGAATTTATAAATTGGGTGCTGGGACAGTGGTGAACAATACAAATACGCTCACTGCTATTATAGAGCTTATGTGTTTATTGGAGGAGACCATTAGTAAATAATTATAGAATTGATTTTTAGTGATGATTGTTTTTCTTTTAATAAAAATTTTATTTATTTATTTATTTTTAGAAAGAAAAAGGGAGGGAGTGAGACACACACACACACACACACACACACACACGAACATCAATCTGTTCCTGTATATGCCCTGACTGGGGATTGAACCAGCACCTCTGCATTTTGATTTGAAGTTCAACCAACTGAGCTATCTGGCCAGGACTTTAGTGCTAATCATTATAGCCACAGTGGGGATATATAGAGCTCTATAAGAGAGTGCATGAGTGGCCAACTTGTTAGCGGTTTGTTGAGGGAGAAACATTTAGTTTGAGACCAGGAGGTTGAGTGGAGCAATGCAGCTAAAGGAAGGAGAAAAGGCAGAAGGAAGAGCCTTGACTCCACTTGAATTCCAGATCTTAGGTAGTCCGCAGTAGCTTTTTTATAACAACGGAGTGTGCCTCAGCCTCAGCTGGAGGTGCCTCTCTTTTCTCTCAACGTAGCTATTCAAATTAAGTTTCTAAACATCTGTAAGCCATTTACTCCACCTTTAGTGTTAACATCTAAACATCAACCTCAGAAAATTTCTCCTGCTATAGATGGCTATTCTTTGGTGAATAAAACTCTTTATCTTCTGAATTTCTCTTTAATCAGATGTAAACATGTAGTATAAATAAATGTTTGCAAGCCTTGTGGGTCAGTCCATTGAATAAGTTTAAATGCTTGGCAATGAATCAAGACTTTCAGAGATGTTGTCTCAGGAGCGAAACCAAACAAAGGCTGAGGTAAAAGTGCTTCATACCGAGATGAAAGCTTAAGCTGGTGAAATGAGTAATTTTCCAGGTATTCTTCCAAGCACTTGAAATAAAGCACTTTGTACAAGCCAACTACAGCGAAGTGACTGTGGGGCTTCGAAGGTCAATGTGATGACAGTGAATCGCCTGTTAGATCACCTGACTGCATTAGGCAGTGTCTTGCTTTTATTTCTCGGAAGAACAAGCACATTTATAAGAAAACATACAAGTCTGGAATAATGAATAAGTGGTAAATATTGTGAAAATGATTAGAAGAGCTCAGGAGTACTAGACAGACCTTTAGAATTCCCTCGGCGAGGATGTGGAGAAAAGGGAAGGTGACTTGGTGAAGCCATTACGGAAAACAGTAAAGAGTTTCCTCAAAAAAAATTAGAACTACTATCTGATCCAGCAAATCCACTTCTAAGAATCTATTCAAAGGAAATTAAAACACTAACGTACACAAAAAATATCTGCATGCCCATATTCATTGCAGCATTGTTTACCATAATCTGGACATGAGTGTCCATCAGTGGATGAATGGATCAAGATGTGGTATACATCTGAAACGGCATATTCTTCAGCCATAAAACAGAAGGATATCTTGCTCTTTGTGACGACATGGACAAACCTTGAAGGCATTGTGCTAAATGAAGTAAGTCAGACAGAGAAAGACAAATACTGTATGGTCTCACTTACCGGTAGAACCTAGAACACAGCAGAACAAAAAACTAAAAAAACCAAAAAATTGAACTGAAAGATACAGAGAACAGATTGATGTTTGCCAGAGGGGGCTGGCATGGGCAAAATGGGTGAGGTGGTCAAAGGTACACACTTCCACTTATAAAATAAATAAGTCAGGGGGATATAATGTACAGCCTAGTGACTTTAGTTAACAATACTGCATTGTTTAGTTGAAAGTTACTAAGACAGTAAATCTTAAAAGTCCTCATCAAAAAAAAAAAAATACTAACTATGTGTGGTGACAGATGTTAACTGGACTTAGTGTGGTGATCATTTCACAATATATACATATACTGAATCATTATGTTGTACACCAGGAATTAATATGTTATATGTCAATTATATCTTAATTTTAAAAAAAGAATTAAAAAATTCTCTTGTTAACTCACCTCTGGGAACTCAACCTTGAACTAGAAACAGGAGGAAAAACAACATCCTTTCCTGAATTCTGCGTTCCCAGCTTAAGAGATGTCCCTGAGATTACGCCACAGACAGTTCCTAAGAACCAGACTTACTGCTTTCAGGAGGAACCTGTGGTCTGCCTCATCAGACGACTATAGGACCATTAATAAAGGCTCTGGGGACTTGATGTTCTTTTTACTTTGCTTTTGTTTTCCTTTGGTTTTGCTCAGTTAGCTAGGCGACAGAGTGAAATGGCATAGCTTCATCTGAGGGTTGTGGTGCTTGTGACTACGTCAAAGGAAGCAGTAACTTTACCTCAGGCTTCCCTTCTGTATCAGTCAGAAAAGACTAGGTTATGCTGCTGTAACAAAAAAGCCCACAATCTCAGTGGCTTAAAATGATAAAGGCTTATTTTTACATAACACTACATGTCCATTTTGGGTTGGGCAGGAGGTATTGGCTTGTCAGACCTACAAACTCTTACTGAGGGACCAGCCACCATTGCTACTAACACTGTGAGTCACAAGACCAGAGGAGAAAAACGATTTGGAGGGTTTTGCTCTAACAATTAATTGATCATAACTCATTGCCCAGGACTATTTACACCCAACCCCAAGAGAAATAGGAAGTATAATTCTACCATATTTCTGGAAAGGAGAAAAACAAGAAATATTTGGCAAATCGCTTTAATAAATATGATGACAATTCTTGACTTGGCCATTTATCCACTGGGTGTAACACCCTCTCTGAAGGAGATGAGAATGCTTCTTTGTAAGGGTCAAAAGGCCTGGGAATTGTCTGGTCTTACAAGAGAAAGGCACAGTGAGTCTGACTCCCCGAGGGAGTAACTGAAGGGGAATTACAAATCCACATCCTGTTACCCCTGTTACTTTTATTTCTGATAATGACAGTGTTGTTACCCATCCTTTCCTTTAAAGTATATATGACACTGATTTTAGTCAATTTTATCTGCCATGCTAGCCTTAGTTGTGCTGTAGTTATAAATAATCCCCAAATCTCAGGTGATTACTATCACCAAAGTATATTTTTCATTTACGCTATAAGTTCATTGTAGGTAGGCTTTGTTCACCTTGGTCACGCAGAGACCAGGGTCTCTGGGGCTGCATCATCATGTATATTTTCACATCACCCTGCAGTTGGAAAGAGATACGGCAATTCCCAAAATTGCTTTTCAAGTTTCTTCTTGGAAGTGCTACACATCACTAATGTTCAAAATTCATTGGAGAGACCAAGTCACATGGCCATATCTGATTTCAAGAAAACAGAAAAGTGCAATTCTATCATGATCCCCAAAGGCGGGACAAACCAGAAAAAGTTGGGGAGCAACCTTAAAGACTACCCTACTGAATAGACATGGAAAAAAGGTAAAGCACTCTTTGAAAAAAATTTTTTTTAAATTCATTTTAGAGAGGAGAGAGAAAGGGAGAGAGACAGAGAGGGAGGGAGAGAGAGAAAAAGAGAGAGAGAGAGAGAGAGAGAGAGAGAAGGTGGGGAGGAGCTGGAAGCATCAACTCCCATATGTGCCTTGACCAGGCAAGCCCAGGGTTTCGAACCGGTGACCTCAGCATTTCCAGGTTGACGCTTTATCCACTGCACCACCACAGGTCAGGCAGTAAAGCACTCTTTTTTTTTTTTTTTTTTGCATTTTTCTGAAGCTGGAAACAGGGAGAGATAGTCAGACAGACTCCCGCATGCGCCCGACCGGGATCCACCCGGCACGCCCACCAGGGGGCGATGCTCTGCCCATCCTGGGCGTCGCCATGTTGCGACCAGAGCCACTTTAGCGCCTGAGGCAGAGGCCAAGGAGCCATCCCCAGCACCGGGGCCATCTTTGCTCCAATGGAGCCTTGGCTGCGGGAGGGGAAGAGAGAGACAGAGAGGAAGGAGAGGGGGAGGGGTGGAGAAGCAAATGGGCGCTTCTCCTGTGTGCCCTGGCCGGGAATCGAACCCGGGTCCTCCGCACGCTAGGCCGACGCTCTACCGCTGAGCCAACTGGCCAGGGCAGTAAAGCACTCTTGATGGAACTATTTCATTAGTCCCTAAGTAGAATTGAGCAGCTGAGGAAGAACTAGACTTCCCCAAAGCATTTTCAAGTTCAAAACCATTTTTTATACTCCATCTCTCTTTTTATCTTTACAAGGATGCTGTGAAATAAATCATGTATGAGTTATTATTTCTATTTTAAAGAAAAGAGAGGCCCTGGCTGGTTGGCTCAGTGGTAGAGCATTGGCCTGGCATGTGAAAGTCCCGGGTTCGATTCCCGGCCAGGGCACATAGGAGTGGCATCCGTCTGCTTCTCCACCCTTCCCCCTCTCCTTTCTCTTTATCTCTCTCTTCCCCTCCCACAGCCAAGGCTCCATTGGAGCAAAGTTGGCCTCAGGTGCTGGAATGACTCTGGTTGCAAGGGAGCAATGCCCAGATGGGCAGAGCATCACCCCCTAGTGGGCATGCCAGGAGGATCCCAGTTGGGTGGAAGTCTGTTTACCTCCCCTTCTCACTTCAGAAAAATACAAAAAAAAAAAAAAAAAAAATTAAAGAAAGGAAGAAAGAAAGAAAAGAGAGACCCTGAGAAATGACATGGTTTTTCCAGCTTCCATACTGTCCTAAGTGACAAAGTCATCACCACCACCAGAGCTCTGATTCAGAATCATGTTCCATCTGCACATGCGGGCCACCCCTGGGTGCTTCCTTAGGCATTGCCTGTGGCTCCTGAGCCCCAATCTGTGTGCTAAGAAGGGATGGGGGAGATTGGGGTGAGTAGCTAGAAAGCAATAAGACTGGCCATTAGTTTGATGTTTTAAGTGATAAGGTGCCTAGTTAATCAAAAACAAAATTAGAATTCAATATCACTTTTAATACAGATTTCTAGACCATATAAGAAATACATAGTCTTTATTAAAAATTTGGAAAATATAAAAAATATGTAAAAGAAAATAAAAGTCACCCAACGAGATAGACTGTGTTGTTTTTTTTTTAAACTTCTTGTTCAAATGAAAATGGTTAGCGTGGTAAAAATTGTGAAAGAAACCCAAGTATACTCATCGAGCAGGTTAAAAACATCATTAAAACTGCAGCTAAAGCTTCCTTACCCTCTTCCTGTCCCTCCAGAGGTAACCAGTATCCAGAATTTTGTGTTTCTAAAATTCCCTCTCCAGTACACCTAATGTCTAGTACATATGAATACACTCATAAAAATGGATAGCACTATTGTTTATGGCTCCAAATTTTATTTAAGTGGCACCATACTATCCTGATCTTTGGCAACTTATATATTTTTCTCTGAATATTATGTGTGTTTGTTTTGACAGAGACAGAGAGAGGGACAGATAAGGACAGGCAGACAGGAAGGGAGAGAGATGAGAAGCATCAATTTTTTGTTGCAGCACCTCAGTTGTTCATCAATTGCTTTCTCATATGTGTCTTGACCAGGGGGCTCCAGGTGAGTGAGTGACCTCTTGCTCAAGCCAGTGACCTTGGGCTCAAGCCAGTGACCATGGGGTCATATTTACAATCCCACACTCAAGTTGGCGAACCCACTCTCAAGCTGGTGAGTCCATGCTCAAGCTGGCGACCTCAGAGTTTCGAACCTGGGTCCTCCACATCCCAGTCTGATGCTCTACCCACTGCACCACCTCCTAGTCAGGCTCTGAATATTATGTTTTTAAGAGTTATCCAGGTTGACACAAGTAGTCCTAGTTTATTCGCTTAACTGAATAGAACAACACTTCTCAAACTTTTATTGGCTCTTGAGTCACCAGGGAATCTTGTTAAAATAGATTCTGGTTGAGGAGGTCTGGAGCTCTGAGGTGGAGCCACCTCAGACAGGCTGGTCAGGAGCCACATTTTGGGGAACAGGGCTGTACGATATTCCTTTGCATGTGCATGGGACAGTTAGTTAATCTACTCCCCGGTTGATGCTGTTGGGGTTCAGAACAAGTAACCCCAAGATACGCCTCTGTGGGATACAGATTATTTTGAGCTAAGGCAATCAAGACCCTGCAGGCTGACAAAGAACTTGTACCTCTCCCTTAAAGAATTTAAACGAGAAGCCTTGCCCATTGTAAGCGTTATCACACCAGAAATAACTTTTTAACCTATCTATAATGCAGGGGAAACTCCTAATTACTGAATATCTCTTCTTCCTCCGAACATTCAGTGTGGTCCTTAGCTTAGAATGCCATGTTCCCTTTCTGCCTTTGAACGTCTCAAGTATGTGGGGTTCCCGTGCGTATGTATGTATTAAATTTGGTTATTTTCTCTTATTAATCTGTCTCATGCAGAATTAATTGAGGGTAGAGAAAAGTTTTGTCCACAATGGACTTTTAGCTTGTTTGTAATTTTTTTTTTCTTTTTGCCATTCTACACAGATGGTGAGCATTCTTGTGCGTATTTCTGGGCACAGCTGTACATGAGCTCTCCAGCTTGCATGTTGCTAGACTGATAGAAATTAGTCTTGAGCAGTTCGGGTTTCTCTCACCACCTCTTCCCCCAGAGACTAAATCAAAGTCCCGGGAGGTTTATGCATTTCCAAGGTATTAGGGGGTGGCCCCAGCTCCTATCTCTGCATCAACACTGAGATGTCCCTCATTCCTGACAACATGGCCCTCTGTGTCAGCTTTGAGAGCAGCAGAACTGTCTGCTCTTGCTACACTGGGTGTTGAAATGTCTGCAAGACTCTGAAGTCCTTTTCAGGAAAAGCATGCTTCCCATCCAGAAACTGCTGTGTGGGACCCAGTCACTGATGCCTAGGTCTTCTCTCCGGTCTCCTGCTTTTTACCAGCTCTGGAAGAAAGTGTCCTTTGTATGATGGAGGATGGGTTTCAGTGGTGTGAGGGAAGTCCTCTCTCTAAGCCCTTTTGTCTATCATTGGAGTCTTCACTGGCCCCGTAAGGGTGTAAGCTTTTGGAAATAAAAGTCAGGAACACGTCTTTGTTTCTTCTTTCTGCCAGTCTCATCCTCCCCTGAGACAGTGGGAAAAGAGAGTCCCGGCTGCTTGAATGCAGGCAGTAGAAGGCGAAGGGTGAGTGTGGCAATATGAAATGGGGCAGCCAACTTGGAAAACAGTCTGGCAGTTTCTCAAAAGGTTAAACATACAGTTACCATAGCAATTCTCCTCCTGTGTATACACCCAAGAGAAATAAAAATATATGTCCACACAAAAACAAATGTTCACAGCAGCATTATTCAGAATAGCCAAAAGTGAAAATAACCCAAATGCCCATCGACTGATAAATGGATAAATAAAACACTTTATGTCTATACCATGAAAAATTACTTGGCAATACAAATGAATGGTGTGCTGGTTCACTCTACATGGGTGAAGCTTGAAAGCATTATACAAAGTGAAGGAAGCTTGACACCTAAAACCACATATTGTATGATTTCATTTATATGAATGCCCACTCTAGGCAAATCTATGCAGACAGAAAGTAGATCCGTGGTTGCCTAGGTCTGGGGAAAGAGGATGAGGGAGGAATGGGGGGTGGCTGCTAACGGGGATGGGGTTTCCTATTAGGGTGATGAACGTTCTAAAACTGATTGTGACGTTGGTTGTACAACTCTGTGAATATGCTAAGGAACATTGAATTGTATACTTTACAAGGGTGGATTGTATGGTATATGATTTATGTCCCAATAAATCTGCTAAAAAAAAAAAGTGAGCCAATTGAAAAAAATACTGGTTACTTCAACCAAACTGTTTTCCAACTACATGCACATCATATATATTACAGAGAGTTGAAAAATTGGAAGCAGATCTTATATACAAGTTATCCTACTTTCCATCCTAAATATGTATTAGGCACCTACTTTGATCAAAGCGCCATGGTGGATAGTGTGGAAATACAAAGATGGATAAGGCATGTCCCTTCCTTTGAGAAGCTTACAATATGATTGCTTCCATCCGCTTGACTGCTAGCTGTTTTTGTCAGCAGGTGGTATCAATTATTCTTTTTACCTGTCTAAATTAACATCACAAACTTTAGTGAGTTGAGACCAGCAGTTAAAATAATCAAAAAGATAGAAGGATTTTGTAAGAAGTCATACTAAAAAGATTTAAAATGTTCAGTCAGTAAAGACAGATGTGGAGAAGGGCTACGTTGGCTTGAACTGAAATGTGTGTTTGAAATCTAAAATTTCTCAACTTTGCAAACTTTGAAGAATCCCTGTGGCACTTATATTTTATTAAGTCAGACTCTTGGGGTAAGATGCAGATGTATAGGTAGGTCTTTAAACCATCCCACTTGATTCCAATGTGCAGGTTGAAAACTACTGGCTTAGACATTTGAACCAAGTAGTTTGTTTTGAATAAGGAAATATGTTACTTTATAAAGTGAAGGAGCAGTTAACGTAGGGAATGTGTTACCCATCAAAGAGTATGTCTGGAAGGCTAGGCTAAACTCAGTGTGACTTGCCTGGGTAAGGTAGCAATCCAAATATACCGTATTTTTTGCTCCATAAGATGCGCCTGACCATAAGACACATCTAGGGTTTTAAGGAGGAAAATAAGAAAAAAATTATTCCGAACCAAATGGTATGTTAAAATATTTAAGAAAATACCGTATTTTTTGCTCCATAAGACACACAGGCATTTTCCCCTCCACTTTTGGAGGAAAAAAAGTGCATCTTATGGGGCAAAAAATATGGTAGAATGTGGCTCCCAACATCCTATCTATGATAAAGAACTCTCAGAGGACATAGGAGTTTAAAATCCAAGAAATGGAACTTTGGGTTAGAATCTCTAGAAGAGATAGTCATCAATGCATTAAAATGAAGAGGCTAAGCTAAAAAAAAAAAAAATGTGTTGAAGGATGTCCCAGGGGAATTAAAAAAAGGAGAAAGTAAGAGAAGCAGAAAGTTTAGGAGTTAACTTCTTGATTACTATAGACAAAAAAGGGGTTCTACAGAATGTAACTTCACAGGGTGACCTGATCATAAATTTTTTACTGGAAAAGCCATGGTGGGTAGTCATGTCCCAGGTGTATAAGTTTTTTAGTAAAAGGTTTATCTTTGCCTTAAGCAAGTCCTGTCCATAGTTTCTGTGCATCTAGGTCAACACACTTTTGAAATGCCTCTTTTCTGAACCTCAAGAGAAACTACCCTCAAGAGAGCATATCTTCTTGTAACGATCCTGTAATACACCCCCATCCAGCTTTCTCCCACCTTCATGTAACCTTCCTGCTGTTCCCTTCTTAATTCCAAATGCACAAAGAAGCCACAAACTGTCATTCTTGGGGAGTGTTTGAGACTTTGTTTCCTGGCAATGGTTGTCAGTTTTTGCCTCAAATGAACTGTTATAAAAATTCTCTACAGGTTAGGATATTTCTTACATTGACAATACTGAGTAATGATTCTTTATGCATGACCCAGTCTATCTGGCTGGGTTTAAGGTGGAAGTATTATATGACTGAATTAGGCTCATGAGGACTTATGAAGAATCAAAGGGAATTAAAGATATTTGGGCTCCATTGGTAGATTTTGGGCTTTCTATAGTGAAGGGCAACTACAATAGTCCTTTAAAATATCCATGATTCTCCACTCTCAAAAACAAAGTATTGGGCTGAATGGATTGTCTTCTGGTCTGACTCAGTGGTTCCACCATCCTAACGTCTTCAATTTATTTTTTTTTCTTTTCTTTTCTTTTAGAATTAATTTGTCCAGAATGAGAAGAGACTTATGACTGGAAGTCTTTGTCCACCATATGATACAAGGAGGGACAAGGGTTTCTGTGTTTGCTCAAGGCTCTATGCCCAACAGGATGCACTAGAGACATCATGGTTTTTTGCAAAGCATTATTCCTTTAGTGGGAGTGGAATTAAACACAGACTGTCAAACTCCATATGATTGTGGTCTTGGCACTGGAATTAAGCCTTGGCACTAGGAGCCATTTCCTGGTACAGGAACCTAGAGGAACTGCTTTCCTGTTGTTTCAACTGTCCAATTCGACTATCTTCTCTTCCAGAGGATCCATAGAAGCAGGCTAACTTAGTCGTGGGGAAACCCCACCCAGGCCTTTCGGGCTGAGAGGCAGAATTTCCCATGGCGGAAAGACTGTCTGCAAAGCAGGGGCAGAGCGTGCTCTGGAAGGGTCCCAGAGAGGCTCAAAGCACTGTGCCGGGGAGTACCCTCGGATGCAGCTGAGCAGCAGCAACGACACTGATTTCGAATCAAGCTGGAATCTACTCAGCATCTCTGAAATAACCCCAAATTGCATATCTGAGGCTGTCTTCCATGGGCTCCATTTGGTAGCTCCATTCCTTCTTTAATTATATAATTTAAAGCACATTTTAACCCATATTCCAATTGTTTATAGGATCTAGCCGTGGTACTTTGAGAAAGTCAGGGTATTTGAGATGTTAAAACCCATGGCCTGAGAACAATAAGGAGTTCTAGAATTTTATTTCTGCTGACACCGTCACAAGAGAAGACTGCAGTTTTGCAAAAGAATAATAGGTTGTTTTTATTTTATTTTGATAAAATGGATTGATTACTGATACAAAAGTTGGAGAGATGGGTGAGATTTTGATATAAAAGACCCTGAACTTGTGCTATTTGTTCTAATATTTCTTTATTTGGCTACTGGTCAAATCTTTGAGTTGAAAAAAACAAAGTTGTTAAGGGTTGGAATTGTCTCAATTTTGTTTTTACTTTTATATGTTGACACTGTTTGATTAAAGCAGTTGCACATTCCGTTTATTTT
Organism: Saccopteryx bilineata; assembly: GCF_036850765.1. Taxonomy (NCBI): domain Eukaryota; kingdom Metazoa; phylum Chordata; class Mammalia; order Chiroptera; family Emballonuridae; genus Saccopteryx; species Saccopteryx bilineata. Next base: position 235,852,756 of record NC_089494.1, on the reverse strand, counting down.
CTTAAAGTTTGTTTTAAAAGCCACCAACATTCTGTAGATTTGTAAATAAATTATATCTAACTGTACATAACCTGGGTTACATTCTTGGGTGAATCATATCAACATTGGCAGAACGTTTAAATAAACATTCTAGCGAAGGTTAAACAGAGGTTAAACAGTTTATTCTCTCCTTCATACCAAGTTTCTTAAGCATTTGAATTCACCCTTAAAATTTCTATTTTACTCAATAAAAATTTCAGAACAAAAAGTTTCATGGTTAATCTTAGTAAGAACTATTAATATTCTTTGATATGAATATATGTTAATCTTTTAGTAATCGCTCAAGCTAAACAGACCCTTAAAAAAACAAATCACTGCTCCCTAATGACACAATATAAAAAATGTTCGCTGAAGAAATTTTTCTCACCATAACACCAACAGGAGTTTTAACTTTGAACACAGTTTATGGGTGGAGTGGGCATTGGAGTAAGAATGCTAAAAATAAATGAGACTTCCTTTCTGTTTCTAGTGGGGCCAGCACCTCTCACTTCTTTCTATAATAGACTTTATTTCTTTGAGTACAAGTGTTGACACATGACCCAAGTTGGACTTTGTCTTCTTGGCCCAGCGATTTGTCCAGGATAGAAATGTGATCTAAGCTGGACCAATTGTAGACCTTCTATGGAATTTTTCAGCCTGGAGTTGGAAGTAAATAATTTTTCCCCTCTCTGATCAGGGAGCTGTTGGGGTGAGTCCATCATCATAAGCCACCAGTTTCTCTTGGCATGGAGAATGAACTTTGGGAATATAAGAGAGAATGAGAGCAATAGGCAAATAAAGAAGCAAAGAGAAACACATGTGGATACAGTTGTAGGAGAATTATGAAAAATGGAAGACACTAGAGTTACTGAAGTCCAGAGTGTTTCTTGGTGGTAGTGTTAGGAATGGCTGGACACTGTTCTATTTATTATGTGAATGCTATTGAAGAACCTTGCCCATTAGATTACTCCGTGTATTCTCTGTAAGGATATAGGTTCCCTACTCTTCCTGGTCCCTTGTGGAGAAAGATTCCTACCTTCACACTCTTGGCTTCTCTTGCCACTTCTTAATCCTCCTCATGGCAAGAGAAGTGACTGCTTTAATTGGTAGTGTGAAAGAAGAGACTGGGCATGCTCAGCAAACCTCTTCTCTCTCTTTTTTTTCTTTAGGGATCTGCCTGCCACCAAAGAGTCTGTGTTTTAGCTGTTTCAATGATACTCATTCTGAAATACTTGGGGAAAAAATAAGCTTCATGGATAGAGAGGTCATATGCATGCATATTATAAAATACAACAAGAAGAGTAAAATATTAAAATAGAATTTAGTCAGTGAGTAGATGGGTGTTAATTGTAAAATTCTTTCACTTCCAATGTATGTTGGAAATATTTTGTAATAAAATGTTGGGGAAAAATAGTATGCTTTATGATGATCTAACTCAGGGGTCCCCAAACTTTTTACACAGGGGCCCAGTTCACTGTCCCTCAGACTGTTGGAGGGCTGGACTATAAAAAAAACTATGAACAAATCCCTATGCACACTGCACATATCTTATTTTAAAGTAAAAAACCAAAACGGGAACAAATACAATATTTAAAATAAAGAACAAGTAAATTTAAATCAACAAACTGACCAGTATTTCAATGGGAACTATGCTCCTCTCACTGACCACCAATGAAAGAGGTGCCCCTTCCGGAAGTGCGGCCGGGCCGGATAAATGGCCTCAGGGGGCCGCATGCGGCCCACAGGGCCGTAGTTTAGGGACCCCTGATCTAACTTGACATAACTTGATATAACTTGGAAAGCATTTGATATGACTTGGAAAGTAGACAGAGATATATAGTCCTTAAAAAGGGCCTGGTATCAGATATTAAGTAGCAGATCCCATGGGAAGTACAACCAAGCAGAAGTCTAGCTGTATAGATTCAAAAAGTAACCAAACAGGTTGTACTAGTGATTGTCTGGGAGCGAGTCTTCCTCACTTGTGAAAGCTGTTGCTCTATTCCCTGGCAGGAATTTTGAAATGCTACTCTCTTTACCAGAAAGCAAAGTAATGGAAACTGGAGATTTCAGTAGTTGATGGGAGGTGAATGGGTAGGGCAAGGGAAAGACATTTTGTAACTTAATTGAGATAATGTTTGTGAAATGCTTAACCTGATGCCTCAATACATATTTGCTATGTTTATAATTAGCTCCTCATTTAAAAAGAAAATCATATAAATTGAATTGTGTTTCCCCAAATGATATCCTAATCTTAATCCCCAGTACCTATGAATGTGAATTTATTTGGAAATAGATTCTTTGCAGATGTGATGAAGCTAAAGATCTGTTGGTGAGAGCATGCTGGCTGTAGGGTGGGTCCTAAATCCAATGAGAGGTGTCCATAAAGGAGAAAGGAGAGGGAGATCTGAAACACAGAGAAATGCAGGGAGAGAAGGTCGTGTGAAATTGGAGGCAGAGACTGGAGTTCTGTTGCCCCCAGCCAAGGAATACCCAAACCATCCTCTCTAGGGGTTTCCCTGGACCATTAGAGGAAGTGTGGCTCTCCTGACACCTTGATTTTAGACTTTTGGCTTCCAGAATTGGGAAAGAGTAAATTTCTGTCGTTTTAAGGTCCCACATTTGTGATAATTTGTTATAGCAGCGCCGGGAAACCAATATAAATAAAACCAAGAAAAAGGACATGACGAGATATTGCGTGGGTTGTTATAACCACACAGTGTAGATCGGACTGGGAGTGCCTGGGAAAGACGTATTAGAATCACCTAGAGGAGGTGTCGACTCTCAAGTTCCTCTTTTCCAGAGACGAGGTTACTAGATGGGAGCCGGGTCTGCTTTACAAACTCCTGCCTTCTTGTTGGGACTGCATGGGGTTGTCAGTGGGCTGGCTCTGAGTAAAAGTAGGAGACCTGGTAGTATAGATACCAGCTGTGGTATATTGGATGGACGGCAGATAATTATCACGTGAAGACATGCTACTCTATATTTTGTTGTCTAGGCAACCTATGCAAAGGAAAATAAGTTATGTCTCTAAGCATGTAGATGAGATGAAAAATGTTAAGATATTGGCTTTCCTATTAATTCTTAAGGTCTCTCGGTGCCTGCTGAAAGGAATGACTCAGTCACTTTTACAGTTGTGTTGTTTATTGGAATATTTTTAAAAATGCCTTTGTGATGTATAAGGCCTAACAAGTGTCAATTTTTGAGCTTAAGATCCAAACCCTAAGTGCCTCTCCGTGTCTCACCCTTATCATTCATCCATGGTCATGGTATATTTCAGCCGTCCTCAACTACTTTCTTTCCTTTTTTTTTTTTTTGTATTTTTCTGAAGCTGGAAACGGGGAGAGACAGTCAGACAGACTCCCGCATGCGCCCGACCGGGATCCACCCGGCATGCCCACCAGGGGCGACGCTCTGCCCACCAGGGGGGATGCTCTGCCCACCAGGGGCAATGCTCTGCCCAACAGGGGGATGCTCTGCCCACCAGGGGGCGATGCTCTGCCCACCAGGGGCGATGCTCTGCCCACCAGGGGGGATGCTCTGCCCCTCTGGGGCGTCGCTCTGCCGCGACCAGAGCCACTCTAACGCCTGGGGCAGAGGCCAAGGAGCCATCCCCAGCACCCGGGCCATCTTCGCTCCAATGGAGCCCTGGCTGCGGGAGGGGAAGAGAGAGACAGAGAAGAAGGGTGGGGGGTGGAGAAGCAAATGGGCGCTTCTCCTGTGTGCCCTGGCCGGGAATCGAACCCGGGACTTCCGCACTCCAGGCTGACGTTCTACCACTGAGCCAACCGGCCAGGGCCTCTTTTCCTTTTTTAAAAAAATAAAATTATGAAAAAATTACACACACAATCCACATCTATTTCAACAGTTAGAAAATACAGGAAATCAACGGAAACAAAATTTAAACGTTTCATAATCTTGTCAATCAAGGATTGTCAGTGTTATTGCATTGGAGAATATCCTCACAGAATTTTTCTATGCAAATATAATACATACTTACAAGAATTTAATCATAATATGCACACTATTTTGAAACTTGCTTTTCTCCCCTTTAACTATATATTACAAGCACTGGCTATGTTAGTAAGCATTGAATTACCTCAATGATTTCTAATGGCTATGTATTGTTTCATTTTGATAATTTATTATACTTTATTTAATAAACCCCTTACTGCTGAATATGTTGCAGTAATTATTCATCTTGTAAGGAACACCAGAATGAATGTGGTTTATATATCAAGTGCATGTCCAGTGATTTCATTATAACTGATACATGCCCTCAGGAATGTTTATGTTGGTTTACTCTCCCTCCGACAGTATTTGTGCATGCCTATTTCCCCACAGTCTCAAAAACAGGAATTATCAACCTATTTAATATTTGTCAACCGGTCAGGCAAAAATAAATGGAATTTCATAACCCTTTGTGATTATTAGTGATTTCTAAAAGATGGTATGACACTTGTTTCACAATTTGGGCAGAAGACAGCACTATTTATTTTTTAGCACATGGCCCATTTTTTCAGTCTGTGAGTCTTTATTCCACTAGGGAGATGGAAACTTAATCTCGGTTTCACACACTTTTCCTGGGATCACAGCCAAATTCCAGGGGACTGGGCATTGGGTATGAGCACTGGTGTGCATTTTGGGGAGATCCATATGACTGGTGATGTCAGTTTTTCCACACTTAGTATCGACTGCAATGAGATGGCCCACTATCCATTTGGCCCTTGGTCATCTGTTCCGGCAGGATAAGGGACAAAAAAGTTCCTGCAGAAATATGATGTCCCTTATTCCTGTCCAGAGGGACTTTCAGTTCCGACAGCAAACCTTGCCATTTCTGTGGCCCCCTTCGGGGCACAGGCATCACCCTGCTGTCCTGTGACAGGACACTTAAGAGAGATTGTGGGGCTGTCAAAGGCTCCATCTGCCTAGTGGCCCCACCACTTCCTAAAGGCAGTTAGTAGGGACCATTGAAGTGTTGAAATACAAGGAAGGAAGGGCAAAAGGAGAGAGTAAACATCCAATTAAAAACATCTGCTAATATTTCAGACTATTAGCCCACCATATTATTGGCCAGTTGTGCTCATCCTTTTGTGAAATGCCTGTTCTTGTTCTTTGCTCATGCCAATTACTTTCTATTTTCCCAAAGCACCATACTCTCTTGTATTTCCAAATGTTTGCATGCAAATTTTTTCTCTTGGTCCACTTCTGCTTCAGTTCTATATATTATCACAGTTCTACTTCCCTCTCAGATAACACATACTGTGCTGTCACATATTTATTTGTTTGTGGGCATTGCAGGCAATAAAGCCTGCTGAAACAATTATCCTTCTCACTGAAATTCTATATCTCTTGAAGGTAAGGGCTGTGTCATGGACCCCCCCATCCTGAACATATTTTATTACCGATTTAGAAATATAGAAATAGACAGTTTAAACCCTTGGTGAATATACTTAACTAGAATGAGGATAAATAAGCAGTCGTTGTTTAATGTTCAGGCTCTAGAATGAGACATAATTGAGTGAAGCGGAAGTTTGATATTTACTAGCTCAATAACTTTGGGTGAGTAACTAATTCTGTTAAGACTCAGTTTTCAGCCCTGGCTGGTTGGCTCAGTGGTAGAGCATCAGCCTGGTGTGCAGGAGTCCTGGGTTTGATTCCCGGCCAGGGCACACAGGAGAAGTGCCCATCTGCTTCTCCACCCCTCCCCTTCTCCTTCCTCTCTGTCTCTCTCTTCCCCTCCCGCAGCCAAGGCTCCATTGGAGCAAAGTTGGCCCAGGGTGCTGGGGATGGCTCTGTGGCCTCTGCCTCAGGCGCTAGAGTGGCTCTGGTTGCAACAGAGCAATGCCCCAGATGGGCAGAGCATCGCCCCCTGGTGAGCATGCCGGGTAGATCCCGGTCGGGTGCATGAGGGAGTCTGTCTGACTGCCTCCCCGTTTCCAACTTCAAAAAAATACAAAAAAAAAAAAAGACTCAGTTTTCTCATCTATAAAATTGGAAGCATGGTTGTGACTGGACATAGAGTTGCTGTAATGGACAGTACCTGCTACTTGAAAGCAAACAACAAATTCTGGTGGTTATTAAATCTTCTTCGGTGCAGAACAGAAAGGCTGACATGCTTACAGTCTTCTACTTTGATGATACTTGATGGGCAGCTTTGCAGATTTAAATCAAGTAATTTATGCCACAGAATGAGCACTAAAGAAGCAAACAAAAGTGATTATTTATTTTGCTACTCTATATGTTAGGCTGGTAAAAATTCTGTATTCCGTCAGCTAGTACATGACTGAGTTTTTGAGCTTATGTTTTATCCTTTAGGAAGCTGGCAGACCGTGAATTGAAGGCAGAAATTGTGAATGTTAAGTGTCCTCCTAGCCTGACCTGTGGTGGCACAGTGGATAAAGCATCAACCTAGAAACGCTGAGGTCGCCGGTTCAAAACTCTGGGCTTGCCTGGTCAAGGCACATATGGGAGTTGATGCTTCCAGCTCCTCACCCCTTCTCTCTCTCTCCTCTCTCTCTCTCTCTCTGTCTCTTCCTTTCCTCTCTAAAATGAATAAATAAAAAAATTAAAAAAAAAAAAAAAAAAAAAAGTGTCCTCCTAGAGGCCAAGCAGCTACTGCTAATGAATGAAGCAGGCAAATGGGAGGGGTCAGGAGTGGCAGGGACCACAGCAAATGGGAGAGCCACACCCCTCCTGGGGTGGGGGTGGGGGGCTCTGCTACTGAGCTCCGGATTTGACAATGCGGGATGTAGAACCTGCCACATCTTCCAAGGTTTCAAGAGAAGTTGGAAATCTAAAAAGTTTTTCTTTTTTTTCCCATGGAGTTGTCTAATTTGTAGAAGTTGGCAACTAATTCGAGCATTGTTTTAAAACACTGTACAGGCCAAGAACCATGTCTACAGGTCAGAGCTGATTCACGGGTCACCAGTTTGTGACTTTTGATTCATGATATCATTAACATTTTCAAGAAGCACATAGAAATGTGGTCAATTTCAGAGTTTAAAGGGATGATAAAAACATAACACACACTTTGTCTAGTGCAATGTGAACTTTTAATATCCCATATAGCCAATTTGCATTAAACATCGGTTACTTTTTAAAAAAAGCTCACAGAGTGTATCCGAACCCCTTTCATCCTTCTGCAAGTTTGGCGCTGAGGCTCGGTTAGATCTGTTTTCAATCCTGACCTCCTGTGGACACAGTCCAGGGAGTTCCTAAGTAAACCTCACTCTCCTAACAGGCCTCCGCCTGATATCAGCTGGAGGAAGCCCTGTAGCTCAACAGGCAGATGGCAGTAAGAAATTAACTTGAACTTCAGCAAGGCTGAGGTTTCCATGGGAACAAAGGAAGCAGCCATACTGCCTGGCATTTGAACTGAATGGGAAACAGGCTTCCCATCAGCATAGTTTTAGAAATGACTGCACTACTCCACTACTCTCCTGTATGTATTTAATTTTCTCTCCGAAAGTTCTTTGACATTCGTTAATAACAGGATAATAAGTAATACTGAGGTACAGCTTACATAGGTAAAAGTATATCTATCGGAAATTAGAAAGAGTTAGCATCTAATAGTTGAAACTTGAAGATCATTAATAAGCTTTAGCGGTCTCCATCACAAAAACTATGTTCGTTACTAAGTCAACCCACAAAATGCAGAATTTATTGTTTTAATCTTCTTTTGTTATAAAGAATGGTCATTCAAATAAATTTGATTTTTCTGTCAATGTGTTCCTTTTTAAGGAATAAAATATATCATTATTATGAATTTTGTCTGAATTTCCAGGCACTCAACATGTGAGGGGTAAGCAACTCTGGAGAGTATGACGCTTTTCCGAATTAATGATCAAAGAGACTTCATCTCACTGTGTCTGTCTCTCATCCAGAGGCAGATTAACGGGGCAGCTGAGCTTCATGCCCCTTCACTCGCACTGGCCTCTTACAAGGCCTCAGGGCAAGGCTTCAGAATGTTCACATAGCATATGTTTTTGTAATGTTTTAACTGCGGTGGTTAAGACTGTTGTGTCTTTCTGCTCAGAGTTCCCCCCATCACAATTCCCTCTGGTTGAGAAATGATGAAATAGCTACAGTTATCTTTGGGGTCTGGGTAAGGGGAAGAAGAGTTGAAGATTTGTTAAGTATGGATTTTTTGTTGTTGTTGTTGTTGTTGTATTTTTCTGAAGCTGGAAACGGGGAGGCAGTCAGACAGACTCCCGCATGTGCCCGACCGGGATCCACCCGGCACGCCCACCAGGGGGCGATGCTCTGCCCCTCCGGGGCGTCGCTCTGTCGCGACCAGAGCCACTCTAGCGCCTGGGGCAGAGGCCAAGGAGCCATTCCCAGCGCCCGGGCCATCTTTTGCTCCAATGGAGCCTCGCTGCGGGAGGGGAAGAGAGAGATAGAGAGGAAGAAGAGGGAGAAGGGTGGAGAAGCAGATGGGTGCCTCTCCTGTGTGCCCTGGCTGGGAATTGAACCCGGGACTTCCACACGCCAGGCCGACGCTCTACCACCGAGCCAACCGGCCAGGGCCAAGTATGGATTTAATGGCATATATTTATATATTTATGTGGGTCACAATTTTGTGAATGAATACATTACATTACTGCCAGTTGTTCTGTCATAGGAATAACTTCTAGTAATATCCCTACTGCCCACTCTGCTGATTTACTCAGTATCATGACATAGAGGTGCTGGATCAGAGGCTGCATTGAGATATGGCTATGGCTTCTGGTGTCTGGCATCCTGGGATGTGGGTGTGGGGGAGAAACAAGATTGAAGTAGAGCCAGGTGCTATTTTCATGGAAAATTCTTACCATCATCGACATGTAAAATTATAAATGGAGAATGAGGTTCTCAATGAGTTCTAGTCAAATTAGAAGTTCTAGCCTACCAGAAATAGTCTGTATAATGTAGTGTATATAATTATAAACATATTGTGTAATTTATGGGTATGGTGTGATATAGAATTTATCAAAATTCCTATGATGAATCTTCCAGCTGAGTTAACATGAAGTACTGATGATAAATGTAACATAAAACTCAACATATAACTACCACAGGAATGTTGATGACAAAATGGTTAATGAGAACTGTCAATTCAGAGTATTTAAAATAGGTTATTATTACAGTAACTGTGAAACTTGAAAGGCCTGAAATCTTATAACTCATATAAAAAACATGATAGAGGATTTCCGATATTTGATAACAATCTTAAAAAATTCTATCACATTATTAACAATGAACTGTGCAGCTGAAAGAGACTTTTGAACTATCAATAACAAAAATCAAGTTTTTAATACTGTCATATGCTAGTAACTCTTACCATTGCTAGTGATAAAGCAGTCCTCTCCCAAAAAAACTTTTGTTGGTCCAAGTTACTAATGTTACTTTTATTAACACAATATATATATAAGGTTTGAATTAATCCTTTTTTTTTTTTTTTGTATTTTTCCGAAGTGAGAAGCATGGGTGTATTTTTCCAAAGTGAGAAGGTAGGGTGCGTGGGGTGGCAGACAGACTCCTGCATGCACCCGACTGGGATTCACCCAGTATGCCCACCAGGGGGCGATGCTCTGCCCATCTAGGGTGTTGCCCTGTTTCAACGGAGCCATTTCAGCACTTGAGGCAGAGGCCATGGAGCCATCCTCAGCCCCGGGACCAACTTTTGCTCGAATGGAGCCTTGACTGAGAAAAGGGAAGAGAGAGATAAAGAGAAAGGAGAGGGGAAAGGTGGAGAAGCCGATAGGCACTTCTCCTGTGTGCCCTGGCTGGGAATCGAACTCGGGCACCAGACCAATGCTCTACCATGAGCCAACTGGCCAGAGCCTAGTCCATTTTTATTACTTATCATTTAATGAGTTGAATTTTACATGCAAGTTATGTTTGATGCACTTGTTTTTTTGAGAGTAAATTCATAATGGTTCAGAATCACATTTTAAAAAATAATTTTTATTTATTCATTTTAGATAGGGGGTACAGAGAGAGAGGTAGAGAGAGAAGGGGGAGGAGCAGGAAGCATTAACTCCCATATGTGCTTTCACAAGGCAAGCCCACGGTTTTGAACCAGCAACCTCAGTGTTCCAGGTTGACGTTTCATCCACTGTGCAACCACAGTTCAAGCTAACAGTAGCTTCTAAATAAGCAACGATAGTGCAGTGATTGTAAAAATGAAGAACAGAATTTGAGTTACTTCAATGCCATTACTCTTAATGCAAATCAACCTCTAACTTTGCAGAGTTTACTTTTTGGAAGCAGTTTTGCATATCCTTTCCTCTCATTTTAAAGAATAAAGTAATGTAACTAAAAATATTAATCCATTATTTTTGTCCTTTTGTGTCATCATTGATAGTGTGATTTTTATTATTTTATTTTCCCCGAGTCTATACAGTTTAACAAGAACAAAAAAAATTTTAGTGAAAAAACAAAAACCAAACCAAACCAGATGTCAATTTACCATGGTAAAGGTAATCCTGAATGCTCTCTCTCTCTCTCATTTTTTCTCACTAGAATGATACGAAATGTTGTCATAGAAAGAGGTGATCAAAGAGGATGCAGCCCTCCAAAGGTAGGAAAAAGTATTATAGAGATGTGTCAGGCAGTTAATTCACAAAAATAATTTTGTTATTTTTCTGAGTTTTGTAAAGGTTATGGTGTTTGATCACTTGTTAAAGTTTGTACTTTGTTTTATTTCTTTTATCATTCTAAATAAATAACTCATTTTCAAACCCAATTTTGTCTTTGTAATTTGTAGAAAGCTTCGGGCCCAGGAAAACCCAGGTCTGCCCTTGTTCTCATTCCTCTGATAATGGCAAAGTCAGTTTGTTTGTTTTTTGCAAATTCAGACTTTTTAAAGGTAGAATTTACAGAGGGTAAAATGCAGGAATCTTAAATGGACAGCTCATTGAATATTTATATATATATATTGTATAACTATATAACGGTATAACCACCAGCCATGAATATGCAAAACCTTTCCATCACCCCATACAAAAAATTTAAATTTTCTATTATACTCAGTTTTAAGAAGTTAATGCATCTACAAAACAATAATATTTTGCTAATAAAAAGTAATACTCAAGGAACATAAACTCTTAGAGCTAAAACTATATTCACTAAAATTTAAAATGTAATAGAATGACTAGAAAATAAGGATAAGGAAGTTGCTTAGGAGCATTGAGCAGCAAGACAAAAAGATGGAAAATATGAGAGAAAAAGGAGACAGTGACGACTGCCAACAGGAATAACTCCAACAAACAATGGTCCTAGAAGAAAGAAAATGGAAGGGAGGAAACTTTGAAAGAAAAAAGAACTTTTAGACTTAAAGAATGACATACTCTTCAGATTTTAGGGAGTTACTCAGTACCCAAAATATCAATAGGTCAGCAGTGTTATCTCAGTATAATTTTTACATGCATTTCTCTTAGGAAATATTCTTAAATTTTTGTAAAATAAATACAATTTAAAAATTAAAAGAATTAAAAATAAATATGTTAGGAGTGACTTGTGCTATAGATTGGCTCAAATTATTTGTTCTAGATTATATTTGGCCATTGTTATTCATTCATTATCCATTCTGTACTTACTTGGTGACAGGCCATAGTAGTGCCAGTCTCTAAGGAAAGGACTAGTTTCTACATCAAATCACAGTAGAGTACTATAGAGTTATAGAGACACCTACCTCTGAATTTCATTGTCATTAAATAATGTCTCTTAAAAATAAAAATAATACTTTATCTTGGGCTCATTATATTTTCTGAATCTAATAATTTATATATTTCATTCATTATTAGCAATTCTAGCCAGTATCTTTTGAAATAATACCTTTCTTCATTTTCTCCAATAATTTCTAAGAATTGTTTTGAGGTACATACATATTCTCTTAACCCCTTTAATATTTTTTTCCTTATTTTTCCTATTACTTCATTTCATAGCATTTCCAAATATCTATCTTCCAGTTCACAAATTCTCTCTTCATATGTGTCTAACCTGTTCTTTAAACCATCTTTAAAATTTTGAATTTATAACTACACATTTCTAATTGTTTGTTGCACATTCTTTCATATCTCTGTCCTTTTTATTGTATCTTATTTTCTTGTTTTGATTCATTATCTGATAATGTATTTGACTTTTTAAAATTTATTTTATAACTCTTATCTGGTAGCTTTGTTAAATGAATTTCTGGGGAGCCTAATATGGCTCTTTATTGTGTCCTTTGAATTTTGTTTAGGTTGTATGGGTTTTGCATGCATTTTGTGCTTTTGGATTGTAAGCTCATCTTTAGCAGGGTTTGTTTGTGGGAGTCCTGTCCTATGAGGTTTAAATGGAGGGCACATCTTCCAAAGGGATTTTATATTTGCTTCTTCTAGGTGCCCAAGAAGTCCTAGACCAATTTTCCTAGACCAATTTTTAAGTTAATTTTTAAGCTTGGGGGACCCCTGAATTATGTGTATGTTGTCTATAAAGAGGATTAAGCTTTTGTTTATATTCTCAAAGAATGTTCACCTATACCCTCCAACCTATAGCTGAGGTCAGTACAATGAAACTTCCTTATTGTACTTATCTCCTTCTGTAGTGGTGGTAGGATATTTTTTGGTTCATACTTTGTGGGAGTAGTGTGTGTGTATGTGTGTGAGCATGTGCATTGCTGCTGAATTTCAGTTCTCCATATGGCATAGGCCCAGAGCTTTGACTTCTAGTACTAAAACCCTATCTCTAAGTTTCTGAGTCTAGCAGCCACTGTTCATTATGTCTCTCCATAGGGAAGTCAAGAGTCAATTCATGAGCTTATTGATCTAGTTTTATGTTTCCTTTCCAATTTCCTTCTGAGGAATTTATGTTAATTTCTTTTGAACTTAGATATGCATATGAAAAATATTTTTCATACTTTTCGTGGCATTTATAGGAGTTTTATAGTAGGAAAGTTGTTCAATTTGTCATAGTTTGGGGAATTATAATTATTATTCACATTATTTTAAAATGGCTTTTAGAATCAAAGTAATGCTGAATTCAAAGAATTTTTCAAAATCCTTCCTAAAGATTCTTCTACCTACTTGTTTTATTGAGGATCATGATGTTAAGGAAACATAGAAGAGGTGACTAATTTTGACTTGGTTGCTAAGGAAGTCATCAGAAAGGTGACATTTCAGTCAGACTTTGGAGTATGAGAAATTTAGTATACTCATCTACCACCAAATATTACATACACACAATGAAATTTAAAGTTATTCTCTGTCCCATTGATTTACCTAAATTTGTATATTAATAGATAGAAGTATTTTAATGCACAATGTTATCAAAGTTATCTATAACCACTTATTTCTAAGTGATAGGCACTTAGATAAAACAGGTGCTTAATCAATAAAATGGAGATGCAGAGAGATTAAATAATATTTTCACTCATGTAACATAATGAGGGACAGGGCTGGATTCGAACTTAAGTGTGGCAACCATGAAATGAGCCCATCAGGGAGCTTAACTGACCAAGGGCCCCAAAGTTTATTGCATGTTTGCATTGAGCTGCACTTTCTTGGTGGCTCCCAGCCAGTTACTAAATACAGCAGGGATACTAAGACAAGCTCCTTCTTGTGAGACCTGGGACTTCTCTGAAGGCCTCTGGCTCACACGCCTCCCCATGGCCTTGCTGAACCTTCCTGGGACTGAAGGGCAGCGACAATGCTTCTACCTGACCTTCCTTCCCTCTCTTTGCTACAGGACAGACTTGCATTGAGTTCTGACTGCTTTCCCAGCGTACTCTGTATCGCTCTGCATTTTCTCTCATAATCATTTCCCTAATGAAATCCTTGCATATTTAAAATCCCATCTTTCTCAGAAGACCCAGACTATTACACTAAGTTTGATCTCAAAACCCATGCTTTTACAAAAAAAAAAAAAGTGAATTAAATATCTAAATATAAGAATGACCAACTCTAGAACTATTAGAAGAAAACACAGGCATAAATCTTCATGACCTTGGAGTAGGCAATGCTTTCTTAGATGTGACACCAAAAGCATAAGCAACAAAAGAAAAAAATATATACATTAGACTTCATCAAAATTAAAAAGTTTGTGTTTCCAAGGACAGCATCAAGAAAGTGAAAAGTTGTTTGGCCTGTGGTGGCACAGTAAAGCATTGACCTGGAATGCTGAGGTCGCCAGTTTGAAACCTCAGGCTTGCCTGGTCAAGGCACATATGACAAGTAACTACTGTGAGTTGATGCTTCACGCTCCTCCCTCCCTTTCTTCTTTCCTCTCTAAAATCAATAAATAAAATCTTAAATAAATACATAAATAAAATAAAAGAGAAAAATAAAGAAAGTGAAAAGTCAACACACAGAATGGGAGAAAATACTTGCAAATCATATATCTGATAAGGGACTCCTAGTTAGAATATAAAAAGAACTTTCATAATTCAACGATAAGAAGAGAAATGACTCAATTAAAAACGGACAAAGGATCTGAATAGACCTTCCTCCCAAGAAGATGTACAAATAACCAATGTGTACACACACACACAAAAAATGCTCAACACCACTAGTCATCAGGGAAATGAAAATTAAAACCACAATGAGATGCCACTCGGATAGCTATAATAAAAAAGTCAGACAATTACAAGGGTTAGCAACAATGTGAAGAAATTATAATAGAACCCTTATATACTGCTGGTGGGAATGTAAAAATGGTGCAGACACTTTGAAAAGCATTCTGATAGTTTACTAAAAGGTTAAATGTAGAGTTATCATATGACCCAGCAATTGTACTTCTTGGCATACTTCCAAGAGTAATAAAAGTATATGTCCACACAAAAACATATATGTGAGTGTTTATGGAAGCATTGTTCACAATAACCAAAACATTGAAACAACACAAATGTCTATCAACTGATGAATAAATAGTAGTATATTCATATAATGGTATATATATATATTTGTCCATAAAAAGGAATGAAGTACTAATACATGCTATATTATGGATGGGAACATTATGCTCCATAAAAGAAGCCACACACAAAGGACTACATATTGTATGATTTCATCTACATGCAATGCCCAGAATAGGAAATTTATGGAGCTAGAAAGTAGATTAGTGGTTGCCAGGGCTCAGGGCCGTGGGAGGTTTAGGGGATGACTGCTAACATATACGAGATTTCTTTTGGGAGAGGTGAAAATGTTCCAAATTTATTGTGGTGATGGCTATACAACTCTAGAAATATACTAAAAAGCACTGAATTATACACTTTAAATGAGTAAATTGTATGGTATGTGAATATCTCAATAAATCTATTACAAAAAAATTCATGTTCTTTGAATATACTAGATCTCCCATTTGGAATATATCACATAGTACCTTGTTTTATGGTTCTTTTTTTCCAGTCAAAATTATGCTTTATCCTCCCCAAATAGTGACATGCCCTGACAGGGGGGAATGAAGCCACAACATTTATCCATTGAGCCACCTCACCAGGGCCAGATTTGTTTTCTTTATTATAGCTTTCAAAGTCTCTCCAATGAACATATAATACATTTATATTTGAAGACTACATTATACAGAAGTGAAAATATCATTCCACAAACAGATTATTACCTCCTAAAGGGAAAGGTCTGTGTCCCTTCATGAATTTTTCTGATTCTAGTAAAACTCTCTTACACATAGTAGGTTCTTAACAAAAATGTGTACATATATATTGATAATGGCTTAAGGTTGAATTTGCTTATGGTTCTAAGTCTTTGGTAACCTACATGGATTTGTTATTGGTAACAGAGTTCAGAAAAAGCAGATGTTTCTTTGTGATTATAAACCTTAAAAGACATAACTGAAAGAAAAAAAATTTAGCTTGAATGCCAATTTCGATAGCAGATATTTTAGAGATATCATAGATTTAGCCTTCATACTCATTTTCAGAGGGTTTTTTTTAGTCATTTTTAGAGAGGAGAAAGAGACAGAGAGGGAGAGAGAGGAGAGAGAGACAGAGAGAGAGAAGGGGGGAGGAGCTGGAAGCATCAAGTCCCATATGTGCCTTGACCAGGCAAGCCCAGGGTTTCGAACCGGCGACCTCAGCATTTCCAGGTCGACGCTTTATCCACTGCGCCACCACAGGTCAGGCTCCTTCATACTCATTTTCTTTTTTTTTTTTTTTTTTTTTTTTTTAATATTTTATTTATTGATTTTTGTGAGAGAGAGAGACAGAGAGAGAGAGAAGGGGGAGGAGCAGGAAGCATCAACTCCCATATGTGCCTTGACCAGGCAAGCCCAAGGTTTCGAACCGGCGACCTCAGTGTTCCAGATCGACGCTTTATCCCACTGCGCCACCACAGGTCAGGCCCATACTCATTTTCAAATGGATTCAGATATGTCTTTTAGGTCACCTGGCTTCTCTTCCTAGTTATTCACGAAGTGGAACCTGTGTTGGTGTAGCATCTTTGTTTTTTATTACTTTTTAAGACCTATTTATTTTAGAGAGGAGAGAGAGAGAGAGAGAGAGAGAGAGAGAAGTTGGGGGAGGAGTGGGAAGTATCAACTCTTAAATGGGGCTTGACCAGGCAAGCCCAGGGTTTCGAACCGGCAACCTCAGCATTTCAGATCAATGCTTTATCCACTGCGCCACCACAGGTCAGGCTGGTGTGGCATCTAGTGCTAGTATGCTGGAATCATTTTGTGAATTCTTTACTTTGCCATGTTTCTTCTTGCAGACAAGGTCATCTGACTATAGTTTATTAGCCCCTTTTCACCACTAGCCTTCTTTACTCTTCTTTGTAACTTCTCCCCTGTCCCCTCTTTCCTGGAAGGCGGGGCAGAAGAGATGGTCATCCGGCCTGCAGTGAGCACTAAGTATATTTGCCAGGCCCAGCTCTTGTCCTTTCATATTCAGAAATACTGGTCCCTCCTCACAATGATAATGCTGAAATGTTGCCATGTCAACCTCATCTGAGAGGAGGAAACTGAGGCACAGGTCGTAAGTGGCAGAGTCTGGACCCTGACTGTCGAGGCAGCTTGATGTGAGGATGACAGCAAACCTGGCGCCGGGCTGTCTGGGCTTGGATCGGGCTTCACTCCTCCCCAGCTGCGTGACACCCCTCTCTGTCTCCTGGTTTCCTCACAGGGATGGTAATAGTCTATCTTACAGGATTGGAATACGGAATGAGTTAGTCAATTATTTGTAATGCACTTAGAATAGTGCCTGGCACTATGCAAGTGCCATATAAGTGTTTTAAAAGTAAATAAACTGAAGGCTGTCTGACTCCAAAGCTGGTAATGGTGGAATTTCAGGTCTGCGTTTTGTCCCATACCCCTAGTAAAGCAGCAGAATTAGACAAAGGCTAAACTCGGATTCTGAACAGGGAACAAAGACTTAGCTGCGGAGGCACCCATGGACTTCCTGCCCTGTCCTACCCATCTTGCCAGCAGTCATTCTAAGACGTGAATCCATTTGCTTTAAGTTAGCTAAGATTATTGAGCTATTACATGCCCAGCACTGGGCTCATCAGTGGATGCTGTGCAACAAATCCTCCCTGCTGTCTGGCCTAACTCTCCCCACCCCCACCTTACTGGGGGCCTTGCCTGCCTCTCCTTTGCTATCATTCCCACCAAGTTCTTTCCTTTCCAAGCTCCAGTCTGTGGGGTCCTTGATTTCCACCAAGCTCATTCCTACCTGAAGACCTTTGCACCCATCTGGAAATGTTTTCCCAGATTGTTGCATGATTAACATCGCTCCCATTCACGTCACCTTATCTCATCATCTTGTCAGAAAAACCTTCCTAGATCTTCAGTTGGGCTCTCATGCAAAACAGAAGGCATGCTCAAATAGGGGCAGCAGAGAGGGGTTTATTAAGAGACACTTAGGAGAAGTGGGCAGGGTGGGGGAGCCTTTACGACTAGCAGGCCTGAGGAAGCGGGGTGTGACAAGAGGAGACAGGCGACCCAAAGAGGCCCCAAACAGAGCTGAATGCAGCTTTCAGCTGAATGTGGCGGCCAACCCCCTGACTTGTGAAGTAAAGGGCAACGACGTAAATACCCCACTTTCCTCTCCTTTACCTCCCTCCCAATGGAACCTGGACACACAGGTCAGTTTCTCAGGTGGAGCGTGGAGAGAGAATGAAAGTTAGCCAACACTCTCTTTCAAGTTCATAGTTTATCTTCTCTTTCATCTTCTTAATATATATCACTTTCCACAATTACCTTTTCTTTTACATGTTGATTGTCTGTCGTCCCCCCCCCCACTTCCCTCTAGAATTATCTTGAAGGCTAGGACTTCGAGTTGTTTTTTTCTTTCTTTCTTCATCTCTGGGTCCTCTGCAACTACCTCGGGGCACAATACACAGGGGCTGAATGGATGAACAAACTGGGACATAGGTAGCTTGCCTAGAGAGAAAAAGGCTTATAAGGGTCCTCTGACAAAAAGATCAGGTGCCTGCACACTCCCTGGTGCCAGGTCACGGAGCTGCCCCTCTTGTCCCCACTTCTGCAGCAGGAGGGCTAGCAGGTGCCTCAGGGCCACTACCTGCGCGACCTCCTGCCTCGCTGCTGCAGCGCCAGCTCCCCGGGGACGTGTGCGCCCGCTCGGCGCGCGTTTCTCAGGGGCGGCCAGTCCCGCTCGCCCCTCGGCAGGCAGCCCGGCGCGGGGAGGTAAGAGGCAGCTCGCCGAGTCCCTCTCTTGGTCGTGTTGTGGGTACAGGGAGCCACCCAGCGCTCCCCGTTGGTTATTTTTAGTCAGTAGCTGACACCCCCCGCCGGGTCCCCGGGGGCGGAGCGGCCAGAGAAGGTGGGAGCAGAGGGAGCCCCGGCGCCTGTGCGCTCGCTCCCGCCGGGACTCGCGGTGTGGAGCCCGGGCGGCGCTGGGAGCAGCTGCCGCCGCGTCCTCCGGCAGCCAGCGCGGCTCTCCGCGGGGACCTGCGCCGGCGGGGGAGGGGCGCGCAGGGGAGGGGAGCGCGGGCGGGCGGGAAGGGGCGGGGAGCGCGCTCCTGCGGCGGCGGCGGCGGCGGCGGCCGTTCTCATCCCGGCGGCCCAGCGCGCGAGTGGACGCGGGGCTTCGCAAATGGCTTGTCCCGCTCTCGGTCTGGAAGCTCTTCAGCCCCTGCAGCCTGAGCCGCCCTCCGAGCCCGCCTTCTCTGAAGCGCAGAAGTGGATCGAGGTAGGTGCCCGCGGCTGGTGGGAGGCCTGGCAGGGGCTCTCGGAGCCACAGACCCCCCCCCCCATACACATATACATTCCGACCCCCCCACCCCCCGCCGGACGACAGGTCCAGTCTCGCCTCTGCCCCGGGCTTCCTTTTGCCGGCTGCTCGGGTCGCCCGCTAGGGCCTCGGGCGAGCTGCGATCCCCTGGCGCGTTGGCACCAGAGGCTTGGGCGAGAATGGGCGCGAATGGGGGACACTGCAGTCTAGCTGTGCGTGTGGGGGGCAGGAAGCGGTTCCCTGCGCCTCCATCCCTTCTGCCCGCCAGTCAGCCTTCTCGCCTCGCAAATCTCGGCTCCCGCCGCTTCCAGGCGCTGCCAAGGGAAGCGCAATGCGAGCAGAAGCGCCGCAAAGGCGCAGGAAGCGCGAGACTCCAGAGTCCTTGGGGACGTCGCATTTCGGGGGTCCTGCCCTAGGTCCTACTTTCTGCCTTCTGACCCCCCTCTGCGCCCTACTGGGGCGAAATTGGCGGTGTCTCCACGGAAGCGCATACCCCGGAGCCTCTGGCTGTGTTCCTGGCACCGGGTCAGGTGGGAGGCTGGCATAGCACACTGGGCCCGAGAACCTGCAAGACCCACCTGCGAGCGCGCCATCCGCATAGACGTTGCCCTGCTATTGGCAGCCCCCGCTCCAGCGCAGAGGGGGCGGGCTCCCAGGTGCCGGGTCCCGGGTCCCTTTGGCATATTTCGCATCTTAAATGACTCGGTGGCAGGCCAGGGAAATCACTGGAGCTCTCGGCTCAGTTCAGGAAGCGCTCGCTGGGTGATCCTGATTCTTGATGTTTATCTGTAGATGCAGCTTGGTGGCCCTGCGCTCCCGAAATGACGTGTCTGGGGGGTGGGGATCGGGACACTTGGAGGGCGCGAGGGGGTAAAGGTGACCCCCAGTGATCCGTACAATGAGCCTGTTTCTCTGGGCAGCCTTTCTTGAAGCTTAGCAGAAGGCGAATTTGACCTTTTGCCCAGTGACAGGCAACCCTCCTTGAATGGTAGTCCAAAGGAAGAAATGCACCGCTAAGTCATGACCCAGCAATGGTGAAGCCTGTTAGTGCTCAGACTGTCACTTAGTGACAGCCCCCTGTGGCACCGCGGACCTCAAGATGCTGCTGGGGTAACAGAGCTACCATGGTACGGATTTAAATCTGCTGATCTGCCTGTGTAAACCACGTTCACTTAATGCTGCTTTAGTGCTCCACCAAAGGCCCGCACTTCACAGGGTTAACCCGCTCCATGCAAGCAAGAATGTTAGGCAGAGTTTAGAAGCATCTATTTAAAAATAGGGTTAAATAAACAGAAGAATAAATCCCAGGCTTTATTACTAAAAGCCCAGTCATGTCCCTCATAATCTGAGATCTCATGACCAAATGAGAAAAAGACCTTGGTTTTTTATTTTTGATATGTGGCTGGAATGGCTTGGGGTGTGACAGGTGTTCTCTCTGTGCTGCATGCTTGGGCTCACAACACACAGGAGACGTTTGTAGTCACTGGCTTAGTGAAGAGTTGGAACACTGTATTTCTCATGTCTTGAACTTGAACATTTTCAGGAGAGATTTGGATGTGGATGGTGGTGAGGAGAGGATATAAGAGCAGAGGCACCTTACAGTTCTTGAAGGCCAATGGTTCAGTCCTAATATCCTTAATTATGAGTGACATTGATGCACTCTGCTTTAAAAAAATGTACAATGGTATAAGTAACATACAGGAGGGTGCACAAATCTTAAAGCCCCTCTCCATGAATTTTGACATGTCTGTACTGCTCTAGCCCAAACTTAGATTAGGATCTAAAACACTCCCTTCAGCCCAGAAGGTCACAGTCTGTTTTGAAGCACTGGTATATTTCAAGTTAAATGTTATGCAGTACTGAATTTCAGCTTTTGTCTCGGTTCTGAGGATTAAAAAGGGAAAAAAAAGAAGGGCTTCCTTAAGAAAGTAGAGTCCCCTCAGGCCCTAGAGACAGTCTGGCATCCTTCTTGATACTTTACAATTGGAGAATGTGAAGGCCAGAATGGGGCGTGTGTGGCTTTAGGAAAGGGGCCGTAACGCTCTGCTCCGCGTGTGCATTATTGAAGCGGCCTATCTCCTTTCAATTGAGGAGTTTGGTTTCACGGAAAGGAGAGCTTCCCCTCCCAGGCTGTATGAAAAGGTATTTGCTCCAGAGAGATAGAGACCTCCCCCCTTCCTTCCCGGAGGTTCCTCTTGAAATGTAAATGCTGTGTCTGCAAACCCGGGGGAACCCAGGAGCAGTAACAGATGGTTCTGCGGCCAGTTGCTGGGTGAACAAAGATTCCTGGGCTAACGTAGCAATAATGTAGTACTTAGTGCGAGCTGCATTCCCGGGGGAATTGTTATCGCGAGACAATTGCATCTCTTTTAGGGGCCCCATTGTCTTCGGCAACATCCTCATTGGCAGGGCTTTGTTTTTCACTTTTGTTCAGTTGGTGATTAAATTTCCCACAGGCTTTTTTTTTTTTTTTTCCCCTCTCTTTTGAGTAGTCGAGAATTTCACCATTTCAGAAAAATGTTCCCTTGGGTGCAGCAGGTTAATAAGCAAACTTTGCCACTTGTCTTTCTTCCTCGGTCCTTAGTCTTCCTTGAGTCACGGGTTGGCGAGAGAACTCAAGGAGTAGGCTCGGGGAGATAACTTGTTAGTGAGGAATTTCTCGGCCTGCAGCCCTGGCTATTTGAGGGCTGTTACTGGGCAGGAAACAGTGGCCTGGGAACCTTGCTTGCACCTCACCCCCAACCCCCTCCCAGCTTCTGCCTTAGCTGGCAAAGGTGAAAGCCCTAACGAGGTCACAGACCATGTGGGAACAGTTCAGTAACGCTTCCAGTGACTTTTTATAGCCGTAAGAGCAGGCTGCATGTCTTAGTGTGAGTTTGGGGAGACTCCTAAAGGAAACAGCAAACTTCAAGTATTAACCCTGGCTACCAGCAGGCAGGTAGGGGCCTGATTCCCTCATTCCTCTTCTGGAAGGCCTTCTGAGCAGATGGGCAGTAAGTACAGCACAGTGGTTAGGAGGTCAGACCCTGGGGCTGGACAGCCTGGGTTTGAATGCTGGGTCTATTGCCTTCTAGCTGTGTGACCTTGGGCAGCCTGTTTCCTCTTCTCTTAGTTCTAAATATTTTCTTTGAAAGCTAGCTCTAGTTGTTAACGACAACAGAAACAACAAAGAAATATTGTTAAAAGCATCTGTTAAAACAGCAGTACTAATAATAGCTTATCTACCTCATAGGAATGACATGAGGGTTAGATATATTAATACTGTATTTAAAATGCTTGGATAATACCTAGTACTTAGGAAGTGCTGTATAAGTAATGGCATTACTTAATACCATTAATATTACTAATATTTTTCTTTCTGCTGTCAGTATTATTGCTAGTACTACCACCATCACCACGACTGCAATTGTTAATACTGCTGTTACTGCTATTGTTGCTAATAATGACCAGAGCTAGTTTTGAAAGAAAACTTTGAGAACCGTAAGTTTCTAGTGTAAAGAATATATTTAATTACTTACTGGTCTCGTACTATTATCCTTACCTTATTAACTCTGGATACCTGGACTAGCAGTTAAGTAGATGCTATGTGTTACGTTAACTTGCATTAAAAGAGAGTTAGAGATCAAGGGAAAACCTGTAATATTTACTCTTAAAAAGATCCTGATAGTCTATTAAGGCTTAGAAAATGGTGCCTTGATATTATGTTGAATATTTAAGTTTAATGCATAGCCTTTGTTATCAGACTTCAAGCAGAATGCTCACTGCTTCTCCTCTTCCAGACAATCCAATATTAAGTCATTACACATGGAGTGACTGAGTATTTATCTCAAATGTAACAGTGTTTTGTTTACCGAAGTCTCAACTCCTGCAGGAAAAAGAATATTTCCCCTATTTTTATTCCTTTCTCTTTCCTCCCTTCATGTTTTTCTTCCCTTTTCCCCTGATGGCATTTATTGAGTTACAGGAATTTGTGAGCAGGTAGGTGATTCTAATTTTCTTGGTCCCCCACCCAACCCACAATAATATTTCTCTCTAATCTGTAGTTCTCTGCAGTGCCAAACACTTAGAAACAGATGTCTCTTTAGCTTGGTTTCAGTTGTGATTTGGACCAGGTTGCCAAGTCTTTAGGGAGGGTTTGGAAATTTCAACCCAAGTCAGTCTTAGTTCTCAACTTGAGAAGTTTCTGGACTCCTTTAACTTTAATCATAGCATTCTTGTGGAGCTTGGTGATGAAGATAATCTTATTTGTGACCTAATCCATATTTCACATGAGTGGGAACTAGTTGCAGTTCATCATTTTGGGTCATTTCCTCTGCCCAGATAGAATTGTTTTCTTACTCAACTGGGACCTGATTTTGAAGATTAAAAGCATCAGAATACCTTAGCTCTCTAAGATGAAAAAATTTTGTATGTATTGTTTGGCAGTAAGGGAGAATTTATGAGAAGCCTTTGAGAGGATCTAGCATTTAGTGGCCAGCAACATATGACATGTGCACTGTAATGATGAGTGAACATATGCTGTAAGTTATGTAGTCATTCTAATTCTCCATCTCTGTAGGAACTTGATGACTCATGTCTTTATACTACAACAGAAATATAACTTTGCATATGGTTCTCCAGCTCTGCGTGGAGAGCCAAGGAAGAGGAAGAAAAAACGTTTTCTGTCTAGATCAAGAAAGGAGTGGAGGTTTGAATAGATATGTAAATTAGAACAGACAGCATCTTTCTCACAATGACATTTAAATAGTCTGGCTTGTTTGTATACAAGGGCTGCTATGACACAATGCTGTCACGTGGTAGGAGAACAGTGAGGTCCCACAGATTTGGGGAAAAGGGGAAGTGGAATGGGAGGTGGAGCTGGCACTTCTTGCCCCACCATCTCCCTGGAAATCGAGTGTGCATCAAGTGAGCTCCAAAGGGCCAGACTGAGCTCTGGCCACCGGGAAGGGTGGTGCAAGCAACTGCATCTCTTGGCCCCTTGCTCTTGTGGATAGATGACAATGGAGCCTTGATGCGGACATCTGACTGAGTCCGTGGGTGGCAGTCAGCGAGGGGTGGGACCAGGCAGCTCCTGGAAATTGTCCTGGCAGCTTCTCTTTTTGCTTTGGACCATTCTTAAACTTATAAGTGTCATAGTTAGGGGTAACAAGATAATGATAATGATGGTAATGAAGTTAATGATCATGGGTAAAATCTGATATATTTTTAAAAAAATTAAATTTATTGGGGTGACATTGGTTATTAAGATTATATAGGCTGCAAGTGAAAAGCTGATATGTATTGAGTGCTTACTATGTGTCAGGCACTGGGCTAAAAAGTCTATGTATGCATTGATCCCTTATAAGTAAGTACTATTATTTATTCCCATATACAGGTAAGAGAATTGAGGCTCTGAGCAATTAACTGTCTTGCCCAAGGTCATATATAAGTGACAGAACTAGGACTTTAATTCAAAGCATCCTTTCTTAAATTCTACAAGTAGATGTATCCAGATATCCAAAATTTATAGTTAAGGAAACGGTTTTTAGGAGTTAGGAGACTGTCCAGGATCATCTCATCAGGAAGTACTTTTTTTTTTTTTTTTACAGAGACAGAGAAAGAGTCAGAGAGAGGGACAGATAGGGACAGACAGACAGGAAGGAGAGAGATGAGAAGCATCAGTTCTTCGATACAGCACCTCAGTTGTTCATTGATTGCTTTTTCATATGTGCCTTGACCAGGAGGGCTACAGCAGAGTGAATGACCCCTTGCTCCAGACAGCGACCTTGGGCTCAAGCCAGTGACTTTGAGCTTTAAACCAGTGACCTTTGGGTTCAGCCAGCGACCATGGGGTCATGTCTATGATCCCACGCTCAAGCCAGTGACCCTGCGCTCAAGCTGGAGAGCCTGAGCTAAAGCCATATGAGCTCGCTCTCAAGCCGGCGACCTTGGGGTTTTGAACTTGGGTCCTCTGCCTCCCAGTCTGACACCCTATCCACTGCGCCACCTCCTAGTCAGGCAAGAAGTACTTGTTAAGAGTTAGAATTTGAACCCAGGCCAACTTTGCAGTCCTTGTTATACGATCCCTCACATTGCTTCCCATATTTAGGACCATTGCAAATATTTCTGTAAGGGCTGAGCTCGATCCTGTCACTGTGCAGAAGTGCCCCCCCTGGCCCCATATATGGAGGAAGGGTATGGATTTCAGAAGCTATAGTTCCCTAGACTATTTCCCATAGTTCATCTCTTTCAGCTGCAAGACAGAGGGCTCTCCTCACTTGGACAGACCAACTCAGGTTACATTGAGTGGGGAGCAGGAAACCAAGTAGGTAGTGCTCCCCAGCCCCTCAGGCAAGAGGAATCAGGTTCCTCCGCTTTGCCTGCTGTCTTCAGACCGCATGTTGTTCAGGTGGAACTGGGCATTGGGGTTGTCTGTAGAATCTGGTTTCTGGTCCCTGTTGTTATTGCCAGTGCCCTCAATCACTCCATTGAAAAAAAAAATTTTTTTTCTGAGAGAGAGCTAGAGAGAGACAGGAAGGGAAAGCAATGAGAAGCATCAACTTATAGTTGCATCACTTTAGTTGTTCATTGATTACTTTTTATCCATTCCTTGATGGAGGTTGGGAGGAGGCTAAAGTCAAACCAGTGACCCCTTGCTTAAGCCAGTGACCTTTGGGCTCAAGCCAGCAACTCTGCACTCAAGCTGGCAACCTCGAGGTTTGGAACCTGGGCCCTCAGTGTCCCAGGTTGATGCTCTGTCTACTGTGCCACCAGTCAAGATCCATTAAAGTTTTATGAGGGAAAATGGCCAGTAGGTAAGTAATTAGTTTATTTTTTTTTAAGTTTTCTGATTCCTTATCATATGATTTCATTAGAGAAAATATATTGTAGAATATTTTGTTTATGGTATTAGGGACCATGGCTCTCTTGTTATATATAGTTTTATCTCCAAAGCCTGTTCAATATGGGGATAAAAAAAATGCATGGTCTCTGTGATTTTAACATGTTCTAAAGGAGAAGGTGCACTAGTCTATATTTTACATTCCCCAGAGAGTGAGTAAAGACCTAATCCTAGTGTGGTCTGTTTTGTTCTGCAAATACGGGTGTGAAGGGATATCTCTTCTCCGTGCTGCTGTATTTAAGCATTGTTGGCACATCTGTCTGAGGCCTTTAGCACAGCTCCTTCACCTTTACCTGAGAGTTCTCCCATCTGGACAAGATCTCACCTGGGAACAGTTCTGCTGTTGAGTTCAGCCAAGAGGCAGGTTCTTTCAAGAGAGGAGATGGGCAGGCTCTCCTGCGGGTCTCCAAGGCCCGTCCCGAAGAGCTGAAGGGTCTGAACAAAGCAGCTCTGTGACTTCTGGGAATCTTGGCATGTGGTCGGCAGCCCTATCACCTACATTCCAGTCCAAGCCTAATCATTTTGGCCTTCATTTCCATGACTGAGGACTGACTCACTTAACACTGGTTGGTTGGCTTTTGGCTAAACTGTTCTCATTGGAACTAGATTTTCTTTTTAAGCCCAGTTCACTGTTTTGTGATTTAGAAAAATGTATAATATAATTTTATAATATTTCCCCTCATTTGTTCCTCAGGATGTGTGTGTGTGTTTACATTTAAAGCGAAAGAAAGGTATCAGATACGATCTTTTTTTGGGCGGGAGGTTAGGGTGGGAAAAAGGATGACTTCAGTGCGATTACATGAGAGAGGAAAAGATAGTCGAATGTTGTTTTTAAGTGACTGAGAAATATAAAAATAGTCTAAACTGGAGGGTTACTAAATGATACAAGGGGAAAAAAGTAGTCCTTTAAAAATAAAAGGAATGACAGAATAACGGAAAGACTTCTGCCGCGACCTGAGGAGATGTTATATCTCTCCCTGCAAGGAAGGATGATGTCATGGAGTTCACTTCTGCTGTGGTAAAATTCCATGTTTCCAGTAGTGAAAACAACACTCCCAAAGAGATGTCCTCATGCAGCTAACTCTGAAGGGATGGCCAGTAGATCTCAGGAAATTATCTTTGGCATAAGGGTAAAAAAATGAGGTGATGTAGTCATGTAATATGTACCTAAGGAATGTCTTGGTTGATACCTTTTCCACTAAATTTATACTGTCAGCAAAACTGTATCCTTATATTGTCACTGGGATCTTAAGAATTAAATATTGGTTAGGTTGAAAAAGCTCCCAACTTCCACAACTCTGCATTTTGGGGCAGCTATTGTAGAATGCAGCTTGGCCTACTGGTCAACCTTAGAAATTAGTAAGTACCCCACCCATCTATCTTTAAATAGCCCATTAGGGAAGGCATGTAAGAATAGTCCTGCACTTTTTTCTCTAAGAAAGGTCAAAGGCAGAAGGGCTTGTGACTTTTTAATTTCCATGACCCAATACTATTATTAAAAAACCCTCAGCCTTATAGTTTACCAAGTGGATGCACCAAGTGAGGAATTAAAATTCCATTTGTTGTGATGAGTACACAGCTTTCTTCTCCTCCCCAAGAAACATAAAAAAAAAATGATATTCAAACAATTATTTTATTCTAATGGGTAACTGAATGAAGGCCAGGATAGGCTTAGTCAAATGGTTTAAAATATGAAAGTGAATATGTGGGACGCTTGGCTAGCGCTCGTTTGTTAGTTCACTTCAGTGGAAACACTAAAAATAAGCATTCATGGTATATATAAGCCTTAATATGTGAAAGTCTCTTAAACAAAATTTTTAAAATTCATTTCCTGAAAAGGGTTTACTAAGGTCCAGCGGAAAGGGGCAGGGAAGGTGTAAGAGAAAAGTATTTCTGGGAGGCAAGGACTTAGAGTGAAAATAATATACAGAACTGCTCACAAAAATTCGGGGATATTGGCCCTGGCCGGTTGGCTCAGTGGTAGAGCATCAGCCTGGCGTGCAGAAGTCCCGGGTTCGATTCCCGGCCAGGGCACACAGGAGAAGCGCCCATCTGCTTCTCCACCCCTCCCCTTCTCCTTCCTCTCTGTCTCTCTCTTCACCTCCCGCAGCCAAGGCTCCATTGGAGCAAAGATGGCCCGGGCGCTGGGGATGGCTCCTTGGCCTCTGCCCCAGGTGCTAGAGTGGCTCTGGTCACGATGCCTGGAGGGGCAGAGCATCGCCCCCTGGTGGGCAGAGCATCGCCCCCTGGTGGGCAGAGCGTAGTCCCTGGTGGGCGCGCCGGGTGGATCCCGGTCGGGTGCATGCAGGAGTCTGTCTGACTGTCTCTCCCCGTTTCCAGCTTCAGAAAAATACAAAAAATAAAATAAAAAAAAATCGGGAATATTTTACTGCTTCATATTCATTTTTTGAAACATCCCCTAATTTTTGTGAGCAATATATTTAAGCCAGGACCCTACAAGGGTGCTGAGCAGGGGAATAAGGTTGATGTTAGTTTCTTGAGGTAGGGCTTTCATGTGTGTGCAACGCATACTTTTATGTGTGGTTCTGCTTTGAAAAAAAAAAAGTGGAAATGCTCTTGAAAGTTCTCTGAATGTGTGGAAGGTGGGTGTGTGGGAAGGTAGGGAGCGGGGAAGGGAGCTGAGTCAGAAGTTCGTGAATGTTCTTTCTGGCCACTCAGAATAGGATTTGCATGATGATCCACTGCAACTCTTAGGACCAAGGCTCAGATATATCAAAAACTCTTCTAAGAGAGATGGCAGAGAGGATGTGGTATTCGTATCTGAGCCTGGACCCTGGGGTTAAAATTCTTATACAAAATAGGGCTGTAGAGGCTGTACACCATTCTGAGGTAAGAAGGGGCTATAAAAAACCTTCCTGCCTTTCAGTGAGTGAGAAGAAAAATTTCGTGTGAGACTTTGGGTGGATCCACAGATGTCCTCCGATTGGGGAATTTGTAAAATAAGGGGCTTTATAAAGTAACAGCCACTTGGGAACCCCATCAGCTGTAAGTTCTAGAGGTCTGTGATTTAGATTTCTTTCAGCTCTCAAACTCATCATCTCTACACCCCACTTCCTCACGGTCCAATGTGGCTGCTAGAGAGTCATCGTCACATCACCTTTCCGGGACGCAGAGTGGAGGAATGGAAAATGAAGGGTGCATCCTTCCTTTATAAGATGCCTTCTACAAAATTCTAGCAGACCCTTCTGCTTTCATTTTATTGCCCAGAATTTCGGTAACATGGGCACTCCTGAATGCAGGAGAGGCTACAATGCTCCCAGAAATCGTCTGGCTTCTGCTCCTCAGGATTCAGGAGTCAAGGTACAGACACCCTGGGGTGCCCCTTCTCTACTCCAGGACAGACCCTTTCAAGACAGAGCGTCAGGATGACTGCCTCTGAGGCGGACTCCCTGATTCCTAGCTAGTCCCATTAATTCTTTCTCTGTGCATACCTGCCATTTAGTACTAACCTCGGTTAGAAAAGTCCTATTTCACTGTGATGAATGTACAGGTGTGTGAGATCCTCCTCCTTCGATAAACCCCAGAGCTCTGTGGCCAAGGACTGGGTCTTAGTCACCGTTCCATTTCTGCTTAGATTATTTCCTCTGCTCCCTGGGAGGGCCCCATAGCCACACTACCCACTGTCCAAGAGATTTCTCAGGGAGCCTGTGCCCAGCTATAATTGCTTGATTGGCACTTGGACTCTGCTGTGGCAGAGAAAATAGACTCTGTTGCTGCTCTGACAGGAAGCAAAGTGTTTCTTTTTTTTTTTTTAAAGACTGATTAAAAAAAGCAGTTTATCCAATAGTTGCCTGGAGACAGTCAGTGATTGGACACTTGGAAAGTGATTCCACTGTTGGCTCTTAGGTTGGTGGTATCAATTGAAGGAATTATTTAGGAGGCTAGCCTTCCCCTCAGGCTGGCTTGCTGTGGGGCTCCCTGCGCTTGGAGTTCCTGTCTGCAGGGTCGGAGAGCCAACACCTGTGCTTTTTAAATAAAGGAGTCCCCCGCATTCTGCCCTAGGTGATTCACCTTCTCTCTCTCTCCTCGCCTCAAAGCAGGCAGTCAGCCTTCCCTTTCTTACCTGTTCTAGGAGTTCAGCTAATGCCCATTTTTTAATATGAATGAAAGCACAGAACTTCCGATTACAGGGTATCTAAAAACAGAAAGCACTGAGGAAAGTTTTATTACAGTGGTTACTTAGATCAGTTCTTACTAGTTTTTTAAAAAAAAGAAAATACCCCACCCAGACTAATGACTAGTAGCTGGTATTAACAAATGATCATGGCTATGACCATTGTCTTGACCCCATGGAAACACTGAGAAATAGCATACTCCCTACCTTTCTCAGAGGAAATAAAAAAAGGAGCTCGTGGAGCTGAATGTTGTCATCAACCAACAGATGGGGGTGCCGCCTGTTTCCTCAGGAACTTTGCAAGATGTCATAAAGGAGAGGTGGTGACAAGTGGAAGCCTGATTCATCATGTTGCAAAAGTTGACGGAGTGAGATAATGTAAAGCAATAAAGTAGCTAGTTCAGTGCCAAATAAAAATAATATTAGTTAACATAACACACTTTTAGAGCACTTTTCGTGTATCAGTGCTAGTCTAGGTGCTTGAGTTAATGACATAATATATATATGTGTGTATATATATATTACAATATATATGCACACATGGAAATATATTTATAAACATATAATGAGATGATGTATATCATGCAGTGATCTATATCTAGATCTGTATCTGTATCTACATCTATATCTATATATCTATCTATATCATCTACATCTATATCTATCTATATCATCTATTATCTATATCTTTATCTGTCACCTAGCATAGTGCTGGGCACATAAGGAACTTCTCAGATAAGCCCCATTTTATGCCCATTTTACAGATGGAAACACTAGAGCACAGAAATGTTAACTAACTTGTCTGAAGTTACGTAGCCCGTAAGTGGCAGAGCTAGGATTTGAACCCGGGCAGTCTTGTTCCAGAGTTTGAACTTGGGCTGGTGACTGCTATGCTCTAGAAGTAAAAACAAAACTTCTAAAAATACCATGAT
This sequence comes from Saccopteryx bilineata, assembly GCF_036850765.1. Classification (NCBI taxonomy): domain Eukaryota; kingdom Metazoa; phylum Chordata; class Mammalia; order Chiroptera; family Emballonuridae; genus Saccopteryx; species Saccopteryx bilineata. The sequence goes on along the minus strand of NC_089494.1, from coordinate 235,821,629 downwards.
CCCAACCTAACTATCTAACCCAGTGGATGAGCTGCCCCCTTTCTCTCCCTCCTCTTTTCCTTAACAGCTGTTTACTGAGCACCCTTTTTGTGCATGGTACTGTTGGTTGCCAGGAAACAGTTCACCTCTATGGTTCCTGACCACATACTCTGAAACTCGAGCCCTTTCAATGTTTTTTAAAAGATAAGGTTTGGCAGGAGAATGGTTAGGACTATGATAAAAAGCCATTATAGGATAATGACCATAGCCAAGGTATAGAACTACTTTTATTCCCTTTCTTTTTTATTTTTAAATAATTTTATTTTTTTTTAATGGGGCGACATCAATAAATCAGGATACATATATTCAAAGATAACAAGTCCAGGCCCTGGCCGGTTGGCTCAGCGGTAGAGTGTCAGCCTGCCGTGCGGGGGACCCGGGTTCAATTCCCGGCCAGGGCACATAGGAGAAGCGCCCATTTGCTTCTCCACCCCCCCCTCCTTCCTCTCTGTCTCTCTCTTCCCCTCCCGCAGCCAAGGCTCCATTGGAGCAGAGATGGCCCGGGCGCTGGGGATGGCTCCTTAGCCTCTGCCCCAGGCGCTAGAGTGGCTCTGGTCGCAGCAGAGCGATGCCCCGGAGGGGCAGAGCATCGCCCCTGGTGGGCGTGCCGGGTGGATCCCGGTCGGGCGCATGCGGGAGTCTGTCTGACTGTCTCTCCCGTTTCCAGCTTCAGAAAAATACAAAAAAAAAAAAAAAAAAAGATAACAAGTCCAGGTTATCTTGTCGTTCAATTATGTTGCATACCCATCACCCAAAGTCAGATTGTCCTCTGTCACCTTCTATCTAGTTTTCTTTGTGCCCCTCCCCCTCCCCCTTTTCCTTTCTCCCCTCCCCCCGTAACCACCACACTCTTATCAATGTCTCTTAGTTTCACTTCTATGTCCCACCTACGTATGGAATAATGTAGTTCCTGGTTTTTTCTGAATTCCTGTATTCCCTTTCTTTTCAACATCTCTTTCTCCTTAATTGAGACCTCGTTCCTTCTCTGTGTTCAAACAGTCCTGGATACTGAGATCAAGAACTGAAATTATTATTAACAAGGGGAAGAAAAGCAAATGTGATTAGTGTGTCTCCCTGCCAGGCATTGTGACAGGTGCTCTATATTTGTCATCCATTTAGTCCTTGTGTCACAGACATCTGTTGCCCACTGTTCCAGTTCAGGCCTCTCTACTTTGCTTATTCCAATAAGTTTCACTCCTGTTAAGACTGGTGGGCAGGCAGGGCAGGCTTCTCACCTGACGTGGCTTCCAGGACCTTGAGTGGTGCCCCTCACAGTGGTCCCTGTCTTGGATTTCCCATGTGGCACCTTGGCAGCTCCACTCTTACTTGGCACAGGTGCCTGTGGTTCTGAGCAAATACAGCTGGCTCTGCTATAACTGATTTTTCTATGGTGTGAATGATCACATATGCAACTGGGAAATAGGGAATGATGCTATGTAAGGCACAAGTTGCACTGGTTGAGGTGAGATTTTTCTTTGCACCTTAATGTTTTGCATCACCTCACTTCAAAGGGTCTATAATGTCTAATCACTCTGTTGTACACCTCAAACTAATATACTATTGTATGTCAACTCTAATTGAAAAAAAAATACATTTTTCATCACCAAATAGCCATAGTTGAGAGCAAAGTAGGCTGGTATTAGTGAACCAGGGAGGCATCCTCCTTGCTCTTGCTCTGGGTTCCATTTGACTTCGTGCTTATTACAAGTTCTCATTATCCCAGCTCTTCCCGCATTTCTTTCTCCCCAGAATGCAGCAGCTTCCGTCTTTCCTTGCATGCTTTTCACCTTGCCCCCTTTTCGCCATCGCCTTTTTCGTAAAAGTCTCCTATTTATTCTGTAATAAGAAAGAGAGAAGATCTTTTTATTTTGTGCTAGCGATTTTCAGGGCTTTTACTGTTTTTGCTGGTGTTCTGGTTACAAACTCGAATGGGAATTGAGCTCTCTGCCCCAACTCTATATTTCCCTTCAGCCCTGTTATTTTTTTAGTGTGTGACTTTGCAAAATATGAGATTTTTGCTTATTTGTCCTACTTTGAATAATTATTCATTCCTTTTCAGGAATGTGCATTTTTTAAAAAACTTATTTACTGATCTTAGCGAGAGAGGAAGGGAGAGAAAAAGAGAAAGAGAGAGAAACTATTCTGATCTATTTCTGTATGTGCCTTGACTGGGGATCGAACTGGCAACCTTTGCACATCAGGATGATGCTCTAACTTCACTATCCAGTTAGGGCTGCATATTGTTTTATAGTAAATATATTTGGATATTCGTATTTTGTGTAGACTTACTACCTCTCATTCATACACTCATACACAGATACATAAAACAATAGCTTAAAGATTCCCGACACCGGAGTCCGGGATCTTGGGACGTAAGGGAAGTTTTTGAGGATCTTTGCATTTCTTTTCTACTACCAGAAGACCTTGGACTGCAGTTCTGGAAGAAGCTCCTAGTGCCTTTGGAAAGGTGGTAGAATGTTGTGGTTTTTTTCCCTGAGACATTTTTCTTTGGAATTTTCTGTCTTGGTAGTACTTAAAGGAGCAGTCTTCTCCCAAAGGAAACTACAGGAGTTATTTGTTGTGGATGAGAACCCCTTAGGACAGGGGTCCCCAAACTACGGTCCACGGGCCGCATGCAGCCCCTGAGGCCATTTATCCGGCCCCGGTGGGGGCTTCTGGAAGGGGCACCTCTTTCACTGGTGGTCAGTGAGAGGAGCATAGTTTCCATTGAAATACTGGTCAGTTTGTTGGTTTAAATTTACTTGTTCTTTATTTTAAATATTGTATTTGTTCCCGTTTTGTTTTTTTCCTTCAAAATAAGATATGTGCAGTGTGCATAGGGATTTGTTCATAGTTTTTTTTATAGTCCGGCCCTCCAACAGTCTGAGGGACAGTGAACTGGCCCCCTGTGTACAAAGTTTGGGGGCCCCTGCCTTAGGAGGTGAGTTGGACAAGATGAAGCTGAGACAGAGGCTAAGTGGTTTGCCTGAGGGTCACTGTCTTCTAGGCCTTTGGTCTTCGTGTGGCCTTCCTGCACCAGTGTATGTGCATCGGCAGTTTGTCTCAGTTTGAGACATTCTTCATTCATTCGTCATGTTTATATTGAGCACACACTCGGAACTCAGCAGCATATGAGACAAATGTGGCTCCCGCCCTGGTGAGGTTGCATTTCACCAAAAAGCACAGACCCTGGACATGTAATTCTGCGAGTGATGCCTGTTCAGAAAGACAGGAACAGGTTGTGTGAAATGTGGAGGGGCCAGAACCTTGCTTGGTCTAGGGGCCTTGGGCAGGCCTCTCTGAGAAAGCGTTAAGCTGAGATCCAAAGGATGAGCTGGAACTGGCCAGACCAAAAGGAACAGGAAATAGAGTTTTAGGTGGAGGCTACTGGCTGTGTAAAAACTCTGCAGAGTCGGAGGAGCCCTGTAAGGTGGGAGCTTTGGGAGTCGGGCGAGGCAGGTGCAGAAGGAAGCTGGACTGCGTAGTGGAGGGCTGTTCAGGCCTGATGCAGAAGGTAGCGGTCTGGCACTGCCTGGCCCCACCTTGGGCTGTGGTGGACCCTCTCTCTCGGAGAGTGACCAGATTTTTCTCTAAGCTCCCTTAAATCACCATAGTTTAGGACAAAAATTTACGAGGGCTTATAGCTTCTCTGGCTCTGTTCTAAACATTTAACTTCTCAAGCATCCTGTGAGCTAGGTACAAACTCTTATTACCGGTATTCCTATTCTGCTGAGAGATAAGTAAATGGCCAAAGTTACATAGTCATTAGATGTTGGGGCTAATCTTTAAATACAGGCAGTCTGGCTGCCTTTACCTGTGTGGTAACCAACAGGCTATGGGGTGTCCGTGAAGGGTGTTGGTGACGGGAACCAACAGTGAGGAGCTGGGGGGTGGGGCGGGGCGTAGTGTAAGGATACTGAAGATCAGTGGTAGCTTTTAGCACGTTTTCCGTGTTGTGAAGAAACACCCCCCTCGAGTGAATCTCTTCGCCCAGTATACAGCTTGATAGTTGCTACCACCTAGAAGGGAAAAAGATCTTCTCCGAAGGAGGCTCCAGGATCTCTCCAACCCCGTATTCTAAGTGCTGGGAACTTGGGTTCTCAAGGGGCCTGACTGACCTTTGGGTTGCTCTGATGTGAAAAGCCACTGACTTAACTTCCATGAAAAGTTGTAAGTTGTATGATGTATTAAAAAAATTCTTTTTTTATTCATTTGGCTTTAGGTGAGTGTGTGTGTGTAATAATGTTTTCATTCAGAATTTTTTTGTGTGTGTGTTTTAGTATTTGATGATTTTCACCCACAGGGGAAGAAAAGACAGCTTATTGGCTCGTTGACAGTCGGAGGTAGATCCCCGCTTCAGACAAGGCTGAGTCAGCAGCTCAGTGATACCAGTGAGGATCACTGGGTATTCCCAGCCTTTCACTTGTGGCTTTGTGCCAGATCTTAGGCAATGTGTCCACACCTGTCCTACTCCACCCCAGAAAGTCCTGGCTTTCCCCCTTGATGGCTATCTGGGCAAGAGCAATTTTGGTCTTCTCATTCTCTTTACATTCTCTGGGCAGAGAAAGGGAACTCGTCTGTCATTCGTGATCCACGGGAGAATAGACAGGTTGATTAGCTTAAGCCAGTGAGGTCCACCTGGTCCACCTCTAACAGAGGTCCTGGCTGCTGCCCAGTGGAGATTGGGAATTCCCTAAAAGGGAAATGGATGCTGAGGAGGCCACCAACATATGTTACCAATTTTTAATTAAAATGTGATAATACATAGGAACACATACAGGGGTGGTAAGACTATAGAGAAAGGCAAGGAAATAAAATAAAAACTCAAAATATTAGTTACTTCTTAGAGTTGAACAGGGAATTGTTTCTGAGATTGGTTTAAAAAGGCATTAATAGATTGTTGTATTCCTGTTATTGTAAGGCTAGAAAAGGGTCAGTTTTAGTGGTATCAATGAATGTTAAGTGTCCAACCCTGTACCTAATTGGTTCTACTGGTTTTGGAAGTTCTCTTGGTTTCTGGGTATAAAAATTATAATTGAATGAATTAAATTGACTTTGAAGTGTTAATTTAAAAATAATGTAACTTGTACATCTCAATAGTAAAATATCAAACAATCCAATTAAAGAATGGGCAGAAGAACTGAATAGATATTTTTCCAAAGAAGGCATAGAAGCCTTGGCCAGTGGTCAGTTGGTCAGCGTATCATCCCGACATGCCAAGATCGTGAGTTTGACCCCTGGTCAGGGCTCATGGAAGAATTAACCAATTACAGCACGAATGAGTGAAACAACAAATTGATGTTTCTCTCTCTCTCATCCTGGTCTCTCATCCTTCCTCCCTTTCAAAATAAATAAATAAATAAATGACATAAAAATGGCTAACAGGTACATGAAAATGTGTTCAACACCACTAATAAACAGGGAAAAACAAATCAAAACCACAAAGATATATCACCTAACACTGTAAGAATGGCTATCACCAAAAAGACAAGAGACAAGTGCTGGTGAGGATGTGGAGAAAGGGAACCCTTGTTCACTGTCGGTGGCAATGTACAATACATTGGTGTAGCCGCTATGGAAATAGCAAGGAGGTTCCTTAAAAAATTAAAAATAGAACTATCATATGATCCAGGATCCCCACTTCTTCTTGGTATATAACCAAAGAAAGGGATACAGGATCTCTCAAAGAGGTATCTGCACTCCCAGGTTCATTACAGGACTATTCACAATAGTCAAGATGTAAAAACAACTTAAGCATCTGTCAACGAATGAATGGATAAAGAAAATGTGATGTATGTATGTATACACACACACACACACACACACACACCAATATACACATACATGCATACAATGGAATATTATTCAGTCATGGGAAGGAAAGGAAGTCTGCTCTTTGCAACAACATGGGTGGATCTTGAGGGTATTATGCAAAGTGGAGCAAGCCAGACAAAGTAAGACAAGTGTTGTATGGTATCACTTATATGAGGAATCTTAAAAAAAGAAGTCAAACTTATAGAAACAGAGAATAGAAAAATGGTTGCTTGGGAGTGAGGTGGGGGAAAATAGGGAGAAGTTGGTAAGAGGGTACAAACCTTCAGTTATAAGATGAATAAAGTCTGAGGAGCTAATGTAAAGCAGGGAGACTGTAATTGATAACACTGTAGTGTGTAATTGAAATCTGCTGAGAGAGCAGAACTTAAACTGAAATGTCTCTGCTCCACCAAAACAAACAAACAAACAAACAAACAAACAAGAAACAAAAAAGAAGTGAGGTGATGGGTGGATGTGTTAGTTAACAAGATGGAAGGAATCCTTCCACAATATATACATATATCAAAACACCACAGTGTACACTTTTACATATCCTATAGTTTTGTCAGTTATACCTCAATAAAGCTGGAGAAATGACAAAAAGTTCCACCTGAGCATTTCAACTCTCCTCTCTTCCCAATATATGGACCTCTTTTTACTGGATTATTAAATAGCAGCTCTTAAAAAATGTTAGAGATGAAAGCGTTCAGTACCAGAATCTGACTTGGTTGCCCGTTGCATTGCATATTCCTCAGGTAGGGAGGTGTTGTTTTGGAGCCCGAAGCCTAGAAATAGCACAGCCATGCAGTTGTTGTTCGCTGGCTGCTCTGGGCTGGAGAATGCTCGGCTCTGTGCCTGCATGCTCCCCAGGCATGCGGGGCCCTTCTAAAAGTGGATACCGCGGCTGTCGCCCACTGATCCTCGGCTGAGTGACCCAGATTGGCACAGCGCAGCTGGTCCTGCACGGAGCCTGTGCGGGAAAGAGGAGGGTAAAAATAAAAAGTGGTGGATAGCTTAGGTGGAGTCAGGGTACTTGAAAGCTCCCTGGTTCTTTGCTAGTCCTTGGTCAGATTGCCCCCCCCTTTTTTTGAAGGGAACAGTGGTGGTTAGAACAATGGTTTTCTAGGCTTCTTAGACTTGGTAAAATAGTTTCACACAGCACAGCAAAACAAAGTTGTGGGGTGCTTTTTTATATGGGGAAATTATGATTTTTTTGGAATGTTTAGACCTTTTTGCCCTTAATATGAGTTTCTTAAAACATCTCTTTTATACGCCACTTTCTGAAATAAGACAATTTCTTTCTCTTTTTCTTCAACCAGTAATAGAATGAAATGAGCTTGTCGTTATAGTTCTTTTGTAAAATATACTTTTCTTTGTTATCTCAAAAAAAAAGAAAAAGAAAAAGTACCAGTGTTCAAGTATGATGTTAATTATCCAATGAGAGTACATTTTCAGTCTCGCTGTTTTGGGAGATTTTAACACTTGTATTTTAAGAGATTTGCAGATTTTTGAAGCTCTGGTCCATATTAATGGAAACTTTGAGATTTTGTTTTTGGCACTTGACCAAGACATTTTTTGTGTGTGCAAGTGCAGATTCTATGTCACATTTTCCTCAGTTACTGATAGCTTTGAACTCTGTGAAAAATTTTTCCCCCTGAATGCTTTGTGGCTTCTAATGTAAGCATTTCTCTGTGATCTGTAGACCGAAAATTAAATCCCCAAATGGACTTTGTCTTGCAATAGTAATTTGAAAAATCAATAAATATTAACATTTAAAATATATGGGAATGTGAGTATAACATATTTTTTAAAAATAAAATGATCTCAAAATACCTAGTAGAGACATATTTATGAAAAAATTTTTCTGCAATGTTTATATCATCATGCTGTTCTGATAAAAGTTCTAAGAATTTTCTTACATTTTTATTTATTGAGTTATAAATACCTACTAAAAGACTGTTAGTGACTGTGGGTTTCTTTTGAGGGTACCTATTGAAACTCTGAATTATATATTTTAAGAGGATGAATTGTGTGAATTATATCTTTTTTTTTTTTAAGTGAGAGGAGGGGAGATAGACTCCTGCATTCACCTGACCGGGATCCATCTGGTAACCCCCATGTGGGGCCAATGCTCAAAACAACTGAGTTATTTTTAGTGCCTAAGGCTGATGTGCTCTGACCAACTGAGCTATTCTCAGTGCCTGGGCAGATGCTGGAACCAATCCATCCACTGACTATAGGAAGGAAAAAGAGAGAGAAAGAGGAGAAGGAGGGGGTGAGAAGCAGATGGTTGCTTCTCTTGTGTGCCCTGACTGGGAATTGAACCTGGGACATCCCTAGTCTGAGCTGATGCTCTATCCACTGAGCCAACTGGCCAGGGCCATGAATTATATCTTAACAACAAAAAAAGTAAAAAAGTATATTAATAGCTCTTAATGTTCTAAGCACTGTTCTCAGCCCTACAGACATCTAAACAAACACATGTGGTTAAGACTTCTAGGTATGTATTAGTCAGCTCTTGGTACAATAGTGCAGTGTAACAAACCATTCCAAAAACGCAGTGGCAGGTAGCTGCTATAGTATTTTTTCCCCCCTTGCTCATGGGCTCAAGGATCAGTGGAGTGGTTCTGCTTCAAGCTCTGGGTTGGCTGCAGTTAGCTCAAGGCTGTGGGTTGGGATCGGGTCTGCTTCATATGTCTTTTGTTCTCCATGGACCAGAGGCTACCTGGGACGTTGTATTCACAGCAAATGGAAGACAGGAGAACCGGCCCAGCCAGATCATGCAACAGATTTTAGATCTCTGAATTGCATCACATCTGTCACATTCCAAAGCAAGTAATGTGGCCACGTCTCAGGTCAGGGGGACAAGAAGGACATTCTGCCTATGGTGGGGTGGGAAAGGAATGAACAGTTTTCGAACAATATTTCAGTCTGTCACAAAGTGTTAGGAAACAAGTCTGCGCAGAGTTCCTGGGAGCCACAAAGGAAGAAGTGAACATATCTTTTTGGGTAGGGATCGGCATCTTTGAGGAGATGGATATTGGGTTGAGTCTTGAAAAATGAGTAAGTATTGACATTTGGATGGGGAAGGGAAGGGTGAGGAGAGGTGAGAACAAGGGCTGGAGAAGGGCCTTCTAGATCGCGAGGGCAGCTTGAGCAGAGGTAGGGAGGTTTGCAGGGCAGGGTACATTCAGGGAGCAGCAGGGCTGGAGCACAGCCTTTGGAGAGAGCTGCTGGGAGACAAGGCTGGGTTGTATCAGTGAAGGTCTGGCGCCTTAGGGAGCTTGGTGCCGGAACTAAAAGGGCTGGGCTCCAGAGTCAGACAGCTTGATTCAAACTTGACTCTGCCATTTACTAGCTCTGTGACCATGGGGAACTTTCTTAGTCTCTCTGTGCTTTAAGTATCTGTAAAATGGTAAGGATATTTTCAGTATCTACCTCAGGAATTGTGTTTAGGATTAAAAAGTTAATACTCATCATTAAGTATAGCCCACACTCAAGAGGAGGGGAATTAGGCTTCATTTTTCAAAAAGAGGATCATCAAAGAATTGGCTAGAATTTAAAACCACCATAAGTGGCTGCAGAATCGACATGTACTTTTAACTGTATCTGCTCATGTATCATGCTTTATATGTAAAGGATTCAATAGAAGATATTCTGATATATAATCACTTGTCCTAAGTGAGTCTATTTGCATAAATGGTGAGTTTAAGATGTTCTTTCTAGGTATGTTTTTCAAAAGGGATCTACTCTTGTAACTTAACGATTGTAAAAAACAACAACAACAACAACAATCAATATAGGATTAAAGAGCCACCAGATCTCAGCTGACACAGTCATCCCTGGTAATATGCACCATTTATCCTTGAACCCATCTTATTCAAAATTTTGCTCAATTCTGGAGCCTTTTGTTTGGGCTTTTCTCAAATTTCATTTTATATTTTTTGGTGATGTCTTCCATTGTAAAGCTTTTATGGCTCTTACCCCTGTTTTTTCCCCATAGGATTGTGTTACTCTTTCACCACCAAATTTTCTATCTTCTATTTTAATTACCGTACTTGGTTGTAAGTCTGTCTCTTCCTTATTATGAACTGCTAGTTCACTTATTAAGCTCCTGCTTTGTGTTTGGCTTTGTGGTAGGTGCTTGAGATATAACCATGAATTAGAGGGATATGTTTTCTTAAGCTTCTGGTCCAGTGGAGTAGCACATAGATAAACAGGCAATCACAGTACACGCTGTGAGGAGGGAGGTCAAGGAGGGTATAGGAACATACAAGAGGGACACAATCTGGAATGGAGGGTGCCTTCTGCTTGGGGAAGAAAATGGCAAAGAGGTAAGATATGGTGTGGATGGAGTGAAAGCCAGGGAACTGTGGGGTTTACGGTGCTGGGTTGAGAGGAAACATCACCTTGGAGAGAAAGAAAAAGTTCAGCAGAGCTTGACTATGAAGGGCCTTGTAAATTATGATCAATGCTGTTTTGGGAAAAATCACTCTGATTGATTCTTAATCATGGCTAGACATCCTGTGTCCCATTCTAAACCTACCAGATCACTGTGGCCAGAGTGAGTGTGGCCCATAAATGAATATGTGTATCTGTATATGTGTATATGTATGTGAATGTGTATATGTGTATATATATGTGTATGTGTATATGTATATATATATGTATATGTATACATTTGAATTTTCATGGCTAATTCTGGTGTATGGCCAGGGTTGAGAGCTGTGTGTAGGCTTCCATTGGAGAGGAAGGGCTGGAGGGAAAAGGCAAGATTAGAGTCAGAGAAACCAGGGGGGCACAGAGAAATCTAGATGGGCAATAATGGTGGCTTAAATTAGAGCAGTTCAAATGGAATCAGGGAAAATGTGTAGACTAAGAGAATCAATAGCATTAGGATCAGTAGAATTTAAGGTTGATTGGCTGTAGGGGGGAATGGATGAATGTGATTCAGGGATGACCCCAGGTTTCTGGCATGACCATTGTGTGGTAGGTAGTGCTCTTCACTGATCAATGAAATGTCAGAAGAGGAGAAGGTTTCATGAGGAAAGCAAGGCTTCTAGTTTTAGTTTGAGATACTCCATGGAACTTTCACATAGAATTGTCCATTAGGTAACTGGTTATAAGAGTCTGGAGTTCAGGAGAAATACCAGCCAGGAGAGAAAGAATGTGGATCATCACTGTGTGCCTGACCCTTGAGCCTATGCTTGTGGCTGATACTGACCAGGGAGTTTGCAAGAAGTAAAGAGAACTGGGAAGAGCTACAGCCTTTAAGGGATGAGAAGAAGGGGAACCCACTGAGCAACTGAGGTAGACAAGTCAGAAGTATTGGTGGGCAACTGAGAGGGCAGAGTCTCAGAAGCTAATGGAAGACAAGTTTTCAAGAAGGAAAGGGGGAACACATAATAAATGGAAAAGTTAGTGCTGAGCTCACTGCTAAAACCTGCTGAAGATCTTGGCTGGAGCCGGTTCAGTGGAGTGGTGAGGTGAAAGCCATACCGCAGGGGGTGTGAGCAGTGAGTTGGGGATGAGAAAGTGTAGGCAGTGAAAGGTCTTTCGCTTTCTCGGTCATCGTGGAGTTCTCAACACTCAAATTTGAAAACAGTAAATGTGTGGGTAATGAATGGGAGAGCAATGGGGTAAGGTTAATATAAAGTTTTTAGCCTGGCTGACATAGTAATGGCCTTTGCCTCAGGAAGAACAGTCTACGTTTGGTGTTGGGTGTTAGATGTAGAACAGAGAAGACGCAGGTGGGGTTTCAATATGTTGGGTTTGATGCTCTTTTTCTGATTGTTTCATAAGTAGAGCATTATTTTCAAAATCCATTCTAAATACAACTAGGGATTACTTGCAGTTGATCAAAACTGGGTTTCTCCTCAACTTAATAAGCTTAGGAAAGTGATAGAACTTAAATAATAATAATAAAAATATCAGAAATCTAGGAATTAAAAAAAAGGAATAAAAATTCTTTCTGGGTATAAATAAGCTAGAACTGATGGCAGGGAGAAACACGTCCTCTTTGGATGAACAAGTTGAATGACTTTTGTTATGGTATTTTCAAATGGCACAGTTGATTTTTCAGTGTATCAAACTTCTCTTTGCTCTTGAAATGGGGAAAATTCAGTTGTACTCTGAAGCGGTGGGTAATTGTGATCTGGCTCTGTTCCACTTGGGCGAGCTTTGCTTCCTTAATGAATGCACTTCCTTCATCTGTTAGTGATAAGCCGGCAAGTGAAGAATTCTTATCTGCATAGATGGGTTGAACATCTGTTTCTGTTCCACTGTGTTTCGGTTTAGACTTCTTTGCTAAGAAAGTAATGCAAATAAGTAAGCCCCCTTTACATTAAGGCCCTTTTGGATTAGGAATATTTGTTATCTGAACACCCCTATGGAGGGAAGATCATTCAAAATTCTTTTACTGATATTTTTAGTGTTGCAGAAATGATTGTCGTGCAACCAAGTATTTAAAACTGTAATTTTTGTGGATGATGACTGCCAGGTTTATCCAATACGGTGTTAGGATAAATGTGTTAGAGTGCTAGAATACATTTTTGTTTTGCATATAAAAAATACTCCAGAAAAGAGAGCAAAAAATTACCATGGAAACTGAGTGGAACGCCCTTATTTGTTTTTTTGGAAAGGAAAGTTCTAAAACTGGGTAACGAGGTATAAAAGAGCAATGCAGACTGTGTAGCTTCCAGGAAGTGAGCTCAAAAAAGAACAGATTTGGTGCCCTGTGTGGATCAGTGTTAGTTAGGATCTCAGTTGCCTTTTCTTGTGAGGAAGAAGCTATAAAAAGGTCCAGCAACTAGCCTGATGAATTTTTCTTTGTAATGCAACTCTTTTTTGGAGTCATCTGCAAGCATCAGGGGTCAAGGATGAATGGAGCACTGCAAAGGTCGACGGGGGAAGGTCCTTAAGATATCACTAAACAATCTTTGGGATCTTGAACGCTGAAGTAGTGCTACCAGGGTGAGTTTGATTAGAGTGATTTTGAGAGGGGGAGATAAATGTTAAAGAAGTAATTGTAATTGAAGAATTGACATATTGCTCTGTAAGAACTAAAATGCAGAATTATACCCAGCACCTACCAGACTTGTAGGCAAAAACAATTATCAATATAACATCAATTGTAACACCAAGTTGGTCATCGAGAACTCAGGATCTGACTTCTAGAAAAAGCTGTTACACTAAGACAGCTGACCCCTCTTGGAGAAGCACCATTAGTCCTCCAGGGGCATCAGAATACATGTTCAGCAGAAGAGGGATGAGACGCTCAGGCAGAGAGCTCAGCTCACGAGGTTGGAATTCTAGATTCATCATTCATAGGAAAGTTTGAGAAAGTTACTTTACTTCTCCAAACTTCAGTGCATTTCTTAATTAAATGGTTCTGATAATAGCAATTTTCTCTTAGAGTTGTTCTGAAGAATTAATGAGTTAGTAGTATATAAAGAGCATTAAAAGACATGTCTGACACATAGTAAGCACCCATTGTTAGCTCTGATTATTCAAGAATCTATGAGTAGTGCTTTTTTGGCTGTGACATTTTCTGAATTGGATACATTTATAAAATGGCCAGCCAAACAATTACTTTTTGTTGTTTGGCGATTGCTTTTTGATGAGTTAAAATGGGATGAATATAAATGGGGAGGGAAGATATCGAAATCTAATTTTAATCAGAACACTGGGAGAGAACTGACACGAAACTTTCTGATTTTAAGCATTCAGGAAAAGTGTGACTGTTTCGCTAAGATGTGTCAGAGGGACAGCCATCCGTTCAGGGATGGGATTTCTGATGTGGTTCAGACTGAGGGCTGGGTTTTCTGATGGGCACTGTAGGAAAATGAATTGCATACCTTTTAAAGAAAGCTAAATGGCTATTATAGCTCTGTGCTGTTGTGGGTGCTGCAGCGTTTGGTTCAGCTCTCCTTTCCCCCAGATTCTGGCGAGTGAGGAAGAATGGACTCTCAGAAGGTACAAAAAGAAGAAAACAGTATTTTACTTCTGAGACAAATTGTTATACAGCAGTGGTAGTCAACCTGGTCCCTACCTCCCACTAGTGGGCATTCCAACTTTCATAGTGGGCGTTAATGGAGCAACCAAAGTATAAATAAAAAGATAGATTTAACTATAGTAAGTTGTATAAAGATTTGTTCTGCCAGACTTAGCGAACATCCGACATAAAGTACTTGGTAAGTAATTATTATTATATGTTTTAACTTGCTGTAACTCTGATTTATAAATTTTATAAAGTAAAGATACTTTCCTACTTTATAAATCACCATTACTGTGGAACCAGTGGGCGGTTACAAAATTTTACTACTAACAGAGATACAAAAGCGGGCGGTAGGCATAAAAAGGTTGACTACTCCTGTTATACAGGATCACAATTAAATAAATAGTCATGCATGTTGAATTCGTCCAAAAAGTTAAACAAAACTCATCTTTATTTGTCTTATTACAAATAGATAAAAATACAGAAAACCAGAGACTACATATAAGTACAAGGGAGAAAAAATGTTCATAATTCCTTTCACATGGAAATCTGTTTACCTAACCATTTTCTAGGTACATGTACATATTTTTATTTAAAAAGGGCTCATATAATTTCTATTTTAAAGTATATTATAAGCACATTTTCTTTACAATAAATATACATCTATATCATTGAGCAATCCATTAAAAACATTAAAAAATAGATTAATAAAAATTATTTAATCATTGCTTTATTATCAACACATGGGTTGTTTTCAATTTTTTACTAACATATTGTTAAATAACCAGGACTGGCCACTTGTCAATCATGAATAACAATGAAGCTTCTTCATTGTAAAGGGTCATTTATTTATTTACTTATTTTTTTTTAGTGAAAGGAAGGGAGGCAGAGACAGATTCCTGCATATGCCCCGACTGGGATCCACCCTGCAAGCCCACTTGGGAACAATGCTCTACCCATCTGGGGCCCTTGCTCGGTTGCAACCAGAGTCATATTTTAGCACCTGAGGCAGAAGCCATAGAGCCATCCTCAGTGCCTGGGGCCAACTTGCTCTAATAGAACATGGCTGCAGGAGGGAAGGAGGAGAGAGAGAGAAAGAGGGAGAGGGAGAGAGAGAGAGAGAGAGAGAAAGAAGCGAGGGGGAGGGGTGAAGAAGTAGATGGTCACTTCTCCTGTGTGCCCTGGCTGGGAATTGAACCTGGGACATCCACATGCTGGGCTGACGCTCTACTGCTGAGCCAACCAACCACGGCCAAGGGTCCTTTATTTTAACAAAGCAAAAGAAGGAGCTGCCCTCTGCAGGCCATTTCTTGATGAAGGCATGCTTCCTTCTGCTTTCGAGAGGAAATCTGTATTGGTTTTGAGAAGGATGTATATTAATGTTCATTGAGGACCTAAGTGATGGACAAAATCAGAGAAGATAATTACCTCGGAAATCTACTCTAGGAACCTATTTCACAACTTTCGCCAACAAAAACTTCATGCTCAGTTTCTTAGCTATAAAAAACTTAGCTATAGACCTAGAAATTCTACTCCTATGTATCTATAGAATAGAATTGAGAAAAAATATTCACACAGAAACTTGCGCATGAAGGTTCACAGCAGCATGATTCATGATAGCCCCAAAGTGGAAACAGCCCAACTGTCTCTGAATTGGGAAGTGGATAGACAAAGGTGGTATATCCACAGAATGGAATACTATACTGTTGAGAAATAAGAAGTGAACTGCTGATACATGTGACCACATGGATGAACCTCAAAAACATGCTAAGCAGAAAAAAAAACATGCAGAAGACTATATACTGTGTTATGTCATTTATGTGACATGCCCAGCAAAGGCAGATCTATAGAGACAGAAAACACAGCAATGGTTGTCTGGGGCTGGAGTGGGGAGTGGGGAGTGGGGATTAACTGCAGGTAAGCACATGGAAGCTTTCTGGGGTGATGGAAATGTTCTAAAACTTGTTTGTAGTGATGGTTGCACACCTCTATAAGTGTTCTAAAATATACCGAAGTAGGTATTTACAATGGGTACATTTTATAGTATGTAAATCATGCATCCATAAAGCTGTTAAAAAAAACCCCTTGATGCTTAATACTTGATAATCATTACTTTAAAAAGGAAACTGAGTTTATCAGGATCTTTGGCGGGGGGGGAGCTCAGTCTACCCCCAGCCCCGCTCTAAATGATCTTCCTAGGTTGTTGTCACGGCCAGCCGGGGTGGAAACCACCACTCTGTGGCTTTAGATCCTGAACTATTAAAACAATACAGAGACATGCAGTCAGTAGGTCCTGAGTTCACCTTCCCCTCTGAGCTACGTTCCCTAGATGTCTGGTCCCATGTTTAGACCCTCGTGGTTTTTCCTGCAGCCTTACTTCTCAAACCTAAATAGGTTTGGTGCATTTTGCATTCATCGTAAGGAATTGACTCACATCAGAAGCAGCCACATCATTGATTGTTTTTTTAACTTGAAAGAAAGAAAAGAAAGGTTAGCCACAGAGCAAACAACATTCCTGTTGCCCCTACCTTCTGGGTGTCTTCTTTCTGTGATCCTTCCACCAACCAGTGACCATATGTCTCTCCCTCCACCGTTCTCCTGCCCCCCTGACTTTTCTCAGAGGGGCAGGTCCTCAGGCTGGGCAGCCTCTGCCTCCCTGGAATTCTGAGGAATACAGTTTTTCTGCATTTTGTTGACTAGTTGTTTCTTGTTCCTTACGTTTATGTGTGTCCTGCTCAGTTTGGCTGAGGCCATCACATAGCTCCATAAGGTGTGTGATGTGTGGGAGGGTCTGCCATGTTCCAAGTGGATGTTACTGTGCCATGGGTACCCGGTGGTATTAAGGTGCCTACACTTGGGAGTCTGACCAGGGTTGCCAGATTTAGCAAACAAAAATACAAGGTGCCCAGTTAAAGTTGAGTTTTGAATGAATAAGAAAATTTGTCACATCCACATGTCCCTTTATCTGAAATTCAACTCTAACTTTATATTCTGTATTTTACTGGGCAATGCTAAAGTTTCCATCAGACCTGGCTTCACTCAGTTTCTCTGCTTGACTAGTTTGGAATTCCGCAGCTCACTTCACGTTTCTGAACCTTGGTTTTTCTTTCTGAAAATGAGGGTAAATATTAGTGTGAGCTCCCCTCCTCAATGGACGCTAAGCTCATGGGGGATAGTGGTTAGCCTTAGGTGCTGAATTTGGAGCTTCTGTTTCTATCTTATTGTCTGGAATACAATCAAGTGGCCACCGTTAGCTCCAAGGGTGGCTGGCATATGGTCTTTATTCTGGGCAACCATGTGTCTCAGCTACAAATTGAGGATTCTGTTATGAGAAGAACCTGGGAAGAATCAGCAGTCTTGGCCACATACTTTGTTTTCTCTCTGCAATCTATTAAACAAATGCTGTCAATTATACACAATTAATAGAACAAAAAAGCATTACCAAGCTACAACAATCAAGAAATTGTTTGGATCGTTGCCAAGTTACAGAACAGGGGACTATTTGGGGATTTAGCTCACTTGCTGTTTCATCCTGACATCCTGGGAAACATTTTAATACTCAGATGCTCTACTTTTTCCCATTTGTGTGGTCATATTATATCAAAAAGAAAAAAGTTGACAGAAATAATTGTATTATCTGGCTGAATATTGATCTTGTTTTTGGCATTTCACCTACATGTTTTAGAGACCTCATCTTCTCTGGTGACTGAGTACATGCAAATGGAGGTGCATTTTGCAGCCATTAGGTTCGAAAGTCAGCACGTAAAGCAAACATCATATGTAGTTAAAAGCACTCCTGACTTGTGGTGATGTGGTGGATAAGCGTCAACCTGGAATGCTGAGGTCACTGGTTTGAACCCTTAGGCTTGCCTGGTCAAGGCACATACAAGAAGCAACTACTATGAGTTGATGCTTCCCGCTCCCCCCCCCTTTCTCTCCTCTCTCTAAAATCAGTAAAAAAAAAATAAAAGTACTCCCAAGTGTGTGCTGACATAGTGACTCACTTCCTATGAATATGATATTGAAAGGGAACAACAGTAGTTTTTCAGTGGAGGAATCTGACAGCACCAACTTTACCAAGTATTCAAAGTTAGTGCCACCAATAGCAATAATAATAATAATAAATAAATAATTAATAGTAATAATCATTAGTAATGATAATAGTTGACCTCATTTGCCCTCTGGTACAATGCAATGAGAAGGATGCTTTATCTCCATGTGATTCGTCTCCGAAATCCATACTCCACATTAGTCATGATAATACATCAGAAAAACCCAAATTGAGGGACAGTATCAGACCAAGGACTTTTCAAAAGTTTCAGGATCATGAAAATCAAGGGAAGATGTCACTGATTGGAATAGACTAACGGGTCCTGATGAATAAACACATTAAGGACATGAAAAACTGGCAACTATTAA
Organism: Saccopteryx bilineata; assembly: GCF_036850765.1. NCBI lineage: Eukaryota > Metazoa > Chordata > Mammalia > Chiroptera > Emballonuridae > Saccopteryx > Saccopteryx bilineata. Next base: position 235,803,361 of record NC_089494.1, on the reverse strand, counting down.
TAAACTCTGTAGTTTAGTTAAAAATATTGTACCAATGTTAAGTTCTTAATTTTGATAAATGCACCTTAGATAAGCTATTAACATTAGGAAAAGCATATGGAACTCTTTTTTTTTTTAATTCTCCTTGAACCGAATTTTTTTTTTTAAAAAAGGACTTCTGAAATTCTTTTGAGAATATCCCCTGTTGTGAATGAGAACCATGTGGTACCCTGAAAGATTTGAATGTCTGTTTTCTTCCAGTATTAGAGCAGATTACTGTTTTAACAATAGGTAGTTAACATGTTTTTCCCCCTTGTCCTGAAGACAAGACAGTGAACAAAACAGTAAAAAAAATATCTGCCCTCATACAGCTTACATTGTAGTAGAGCGAGATAAATAAGAGGAATAACTAAGATGTATAGTACCCTATGCTCAGTAGTTTTAAGTGCTATGGGGGGGGGAGATGAAGCAGAGAAAGAAGAAATAAAGTATTGGAGGACTGGTAAAAGTTTAGATTGAAGGCTCAAAGGATACCTTATTGAGAGGGTGACTTTAATGTCAAGACATAAAGTGAGGAAGTGAGCCAGGTAGACCATATAGACATTTTGGGGAAAAGCCTCCCAGACAGAGCAAATAACATGTGCAAAGGTCCTGAGGTATCATATGCTTGGTATATTTGAAGAACAGCAAATTATTGCTTGTTTTGGCCTTAGAGTAACTAGTTTTCATTTGAGGGGTCATACCATAGAAAACTTTAGCTCCTGGAATCCCACTGAGCTTGGTGAGCTGCGCGAGTGTGGAAGGCATACGGAAACCCAGCCTGACTGAGGAGGCAGTCTACCTCAGATCTTATCCAGCGCCATATACTTACCCAGTAAAATGTCGGTACTGTTCAGAGTGTTATTTTTCGCTTTCATTTTTGGTCAGGCACATATGGTTTCTATTGAGTTTGTTCAAGGCAAGTTGGATGTGACGCCATAGTACATTCATAATCAAGATGTTGAGTATTGCCAGAAGAGTATGACTTTCTCTTTGATGGCTGCCAGTCTTCTCTGGCTTTCCTCACTTAGTGCCTGCTCCCCTACCTGCTTGAGAGAGAAGTGGCCAGGAGTGTGCTCCGTCTTGATCCACTTCGGTAGAGGACGGGGACGTGGCAGCCACTGCGGGCAGTAAATGGTGCTGATTCTGCGGTGCTCTCCATGAAGGTCACTCTCACTGGCAATCAAGTACACATCCGTAGATCCTGTGGGATTGTTGAAACTGGTTTCGATGTGCACTTTGACAAAGGACTTCTTTATTATAGGGTCCTAAAAAGTAGCCTCTTTAGATATGCCTGGTGAGAAAAGCTGGACCAGTTACACAAATGTGTGTCCTGGTCACTCTCCATTGCTAGCTAGTTAGTCCTCTGAGGGAGGCTGAATGGCTGAAAACTCTGCTGAGGATAAAAGAAAATGAGAGTTTTTCCCTATAGAAGAGAAACCCATTGTTTCATTTGGAGCTTTACTGCCTTATAACAAATACCATGGCTGTAAAGCCGTAAAACAAAAAGAAAAACCACTTTTATCTTGACCTTGTCAACCTGTAAAAAAAAAAAAAAAAAGGATACTTTTCTTAGTCAGCTAGAATTATATGTGTGAATATAAACTGTAAAATTGGAAAGACTGGAAGATGCTTGTCCAGAAAGAAATAACTTTTCTTTTGTTCAAAATGTATTTTTATAATCTGGCTCAGACTTTTTCATTTTTAGGAGATGCATTAAATGGTACCCTTTCAATTGGATTATCTCAGCAACCATTTTTACTATGTCATTAGGAAGAATAACAACGGCTTTGGAATAGCATAAAATGTCCTTGAGTCTGAAATATATGGGCTTAAATAGAAACTTGATATCTGAGGGCAGCTTTTTATCCTTGCTTTTGGGGCTGAATTCTTTGTCTGTGTAAACTTAGTTCATGTCATTTTAACGTAACTACATAAAGAATTTTCCTCCTATTTCCGAAGTGTACTATGGCAAAATGGGTTCTGTTTTTTGTATTATTGACAGTTTGCGACGGAGTCCTCTGGGCACTGAGAGGATGGTGGAGCCCCTTGTTGTGGCGGGTTAAAGGAATGAACACTTTCAATAGGACCCTGATTGTGGCAGGCTGATAGAATCAGAAGTGGGATTCTTAGGTTACACTTAAACCCTCCCAGTGAAAAAGGACTTTTTATTATACTACGAAATGAGAATGAAATATTCATCGGCTTGGAACCTGTTAAATTCTTAAGTTTCATATAGGAGGTACAGAATAAAGACCTATTGTGGACTAACCCTAATCTGAAAATCTCTGTCATACTCCCTGCAAGCTGGGAAAGCCGTGCAGCTGTACTCTGGGTCTTGGTATTTAAAGTCTTTGGATTTCCTGTGATTGGAAGTGAACATGCCAAGGAAATTACTGGTCTTCTTGATCTGTGATTGTAAGGGCTTCTGTGACCTCTAATTCAAGATTTTCTGTTATGAGTCACCTTCAGGTTGCCCTGGAAATCACATGTGTCTGAGAGCACCTAACTTGCGTTCTCTTGGTTTTGTAATTGGGAGGTATGTGGGGTAGGGCAGATGATTTTGTGGCTGCAGGAATCTGAGTGCTTGAAGACCACGCAGTAGGGTCATGTCATCGATAGGTAGTCCTCAGAGTGAGGGCACTGCCTGGATTCATGTCAGAAAGGAGACTAAGGACCCAGCATGAGTTCTCCTTAAAATCTGTGCAGACTAAATCCTTAAGCCTGAGTTAACCGCCTTGTTTCCTTTTCCGGACAAAAGGACAATACATACTGCTGAATGAAACTAAATTGCAGATGCATTTAAAGATAGTATTACAGGGCTGTCAGCATAAGACAAGTAGTACGAGGAACGCATTCTCTAGTACCTTTGCCATTTTAAACTACAGTGTGTCCGTGAAGTCATGGTGCACTTTTGACCGGTCACAGGAAAGCAACAAAAGACGATAGAAATGTGAAATCTGCACCAAATAAAAGGAAAACCCTCCCAGTTTCTGTAGGATGAGTATACAGTGGAGCAGCCCACAGCCATGCCAGTCGAGATGTGGACGGTACAGAGGAAAGTTCAGTGTGTTCTGTGGCTCGCTAAATTTGAATCCGTGACCAAAGTGCAACGTGAATATCGGCGCGTTTATAATGAAGCGCCATCACATAGGAATAACATTACTTGGTGGGATAAGCAGCTGAAGGAAACTGGCAGTTTGGTGGAGAAACCCTGTTCTGGTAGGCCATCAGTCAGTGATGAGTCTGTAGAGGCTATAGGGATAGCTACCTAAGGAGCCCTAAAAAAATCTGTGCATGAACCCACATCGAACTGCTCTGAATAGGTATGAAACTGGGAGAGTTTTCCTTTTATTTGGTGCAGATTTCACATTTCTATCGTCTTTTGTTGCTTTCCTGTGACCGGTCAAAAGTGCACCATGACTTTATAGACACACTGTAGTTAAAAAAAGAGAGAGGGAGAAAGGGAAGAGAAAAGTTTTGCCTATGTTATATGTTTGTTGGGCATCAAACTAGCAAAATAATTTGATTTGACTCCTTGTAACTTACCTTGAAGAAAAATAATTGGGTATACTATTTTATACATTAAAAAAATGAATTTTCTGCATCAGCTGGATTAATAGAAGTGCATATACACAGTAGTGGTATAATTTCTTTTACTTTTGACTTTAAGAAAGAAAGGAAGCCTGACTAGGCAGTGGCACAGTGGATAGAGTGTCAGACTGGGATGTGAAGGACCCAGGTTCGAGACCCCAAGGTTGCCAGCTTGAGCGCATCTGGTTTGAGCAAAGCTCACCAGCTTGGACCCAAGGTTGCTGGCTTGAGCAAAGGGTTACTTGGTCTGCTGTAGCCCCACGGTCAAGGCACATATGAGAAAACAATCAGTGAACAACTAAGGTGCCACAATGAAAAATTGATGCTTCTCATCTCTCTCCCTTCCTGTCTGTCTGTCCCTATCTATCCCTCTCTCCTACTCTCTCTCTGTGTGTGTCAAAAAAAAAAAAAGAAAGGAAAATATACTTATTTTATTAAAATACTTATTGTTGGCTAGGTCTCAGTTTCCCTGCTCTTAAGCCTGGGTATACTTTTATTAAAGTCTTGAGTATATTTCTTTTCTTGTTATGGTTCCGCCTTATTCCCATTTACCCATTCAGCAAATATTTATTGAGCACCTATTATGTGTCAGGAACTTTTCCAGCTCCTGGGATCCAATGAAGAGAGAGAGAGAGAGAGAGAGAGAGAGGGAAAGTAAATAGATATGTCAGAGATAAATGCTATGGAGAAAAAGAAAGAAAGCAAGGCAGTCAAGATAGTGAATATTTAGAATGAAAAAATGCTGTATATATAAGGTGGTCTCACTGGGAAGGTGGCATCTGAACGGAGACCTGTTAGGAACCAGGGAGAAAGCCATAGCAACACCTGGGCAAAGAGCCCCTGGTGCTGGGGATGAGACGGAAGCCAGAGTGGCCGGAGGGGCGTGTGGAGGGAGAGCAGGGAGAGGAGGAAGTGGAGGAAGAGGAGGGGGTGGGGGGGATGGAGGAGGCAGTAATAGGAGACCACCTCAGAGGGCTCATGGACCCAGATCTGTGGGATCTCACAGGCCAAGGTATGATTTTGCGTTTTTTTTTCTGTGTGAGTTGTATTTTAATATGATCATTGGCACATCTGCCCATCTCTTTTGTCTTCTTTCTATACCATTCCCAGTTGTTCCACCATCTAGACTTGTCAAGGTTTAAACAAAACAAAACAAAACAAAACAAAACAAAACAAAAGCAACCTGAAGAATAATGTGTTCAATGCAATCAATTGAGCTGGGGTAGTGAACACACAATTCAATATACAGATGATGTGCTATAGAATTGTGCAATGAAAACCTGTATAATTTTATTAACCAATATCACCCCAATAAATTTGATAAAAATAAAAAAAAAAGAAATACAGGTATCTATGTCTGTTGAAACATTCTTCTTTATATGTCATTGGCTTGGAAAGCAACATTTGCTACTGACCTATTTAAATATGCTGAGCTTGTGCCCTGCCAGTCCAACAACATGTATTTAACTCTGTGGGGACAGAAGGTTGATATATTGTTTGTTTCATGATTGAATTGTGTGGGGTTTTGTTTTGTTTTGTTTTATTTCTGGCTTTGATGTTCACCTGCATCAGGACATTTTTAGAAAGTAAGCTCTGGGAAGACAGGTATGATTTTGGTAAAATGGTTGTTGTGGTCGACTCTTTGACATGTAGTTCTCTCCATGATGGTCACAATGGTTGACTGTCTTATGTCTAGTCCCTCCTGTACTTCTTACCAGTCATGGCTTTTCTGTGCTCCTTGACAGGTATTGGTTAAGGAGTGGGCTGGGGGCTCAGTCATGGTCCTGGCCAAAGTTGGAGGGACTTCTATGAAGGGTTTCCTTACCTCTAAGAAGGACAGGAAAGGTGCCCTTCTTCACCAGTCTTTGCTGTGTCTGAATGTGATGCCTGGGACCACTGCAGCGAATGCTCCCGGCCAGAGAGAAAAGTCAGCACTTTCTCAGCTATGGAGTCATCCAGCTCCAGAGCTTCCCCTGTTGAGCTTTTTATGGTGTGAGATAGAATATATTCTTATTTCAGGCAGGTTTGTTATTTGTTTGTTTCATTTATAGCTGAAAGCATCATAAGGGATAAAGATTCGTTAATTTCCTCCATGAAGACCTTCTCAGAATATGTTATATGGATTTATGGTACATTTAGTGTTTTCCAGTAATATTCAGCTTCCTGGACCTTTAAGTTACTGAAATAATTTAGAATATTAAAATGGGAACATGGTTACTCTAAATTGCCTTTGTGTAATAATATCTGGGGTCTTATATACATGAAAGGACTGTGACAAGTGTGTTTCAAGAGCTAAAAGGACCCTTCAGGCAATATTAATATATTCTAATGATCAGTACCCTGCTCTTGAACAATATCAGAAATGACAATAGTAACAAAGAAAGATAAATTTTAGGATAAAACCCATATCTATGTGCCAGATTCACTGGGAGCTGTTCTTGCATAAACCCAGATACTTTAAGAACTTAAAAGAAATCACCCAAGAACTTTGGATTCATTTCTTTTGTCCCATTTATTATATTTACGAAGAATAGTCATAAGCACAGGTGATACTGGCAAATGAAGACATCAATATGCAAGGGTTTTAAGGTGGCAGCACCTGAAGTCTCATCAATGTCTGTACTTTTCCATCATCCAACTGAATTTAGTGGATTGACAACATTACCACTTATTTGGAACTAATATCGTTGGTGTTTTGTCCTAACTCGCATACCTCCTTTAGTAGTTATAAAGGCTTGGAGTGGAACCTGGCTTCTCGAAAGGGGAGTGAGCAGGTAAAATGAAAAACTTTGGCCGAGACCCTGGGAAAATGCTAACAGTGAGTGTCTTTTCTGCATCAGAACTGAAATCTGAGAGGTTCAGAGGTTCTGCACAAGGGAGCTTTGTGCACATTTCTCGGCTTGCTGAGTCTGGAGGGAGCTACCTGACGGGCCTCTGATAATCAATCCCAAAGGACACACTGTTCTCTTTCAAAACGTTCTAGGGAAGGGTGGACAGCGGAGTGTGAAGTAAGGATTCTCTTCCCAAGTGCCCCATCCTGAGCGTGGCACCGCTGCGGGATACCGGGATACTGACAGGCGTGAAGTTACCCGCCTCTCGTGCCTTCCTCTCACCTGAGGATAACAACAGCAAACAACTCCAGATGCCTCGCAGGAAGATGGCTCCTTTTTTATTCTGGCAAAGTCTAGGAACTGCTTGTGTTATGGTATCCAGAATATAAGAGGGAAATTCTATGAAAAGATTTCAGCTAATGCACATTTACAGGGTGTTCATGGCCCTCCTACTGTGTAATATTAACTTAAGCTTTGCAGAGAGAAGTTAAAATTTGCCTTTGGTCTCCCGACCTGCTTAAAGCGGAAAGCAGAAACATGAGGCATTATTCTAAAGCAGGGGTCCCCAAACTATGGTCCAGTGGGCCCCATGCGGCCCCTTGAGGCCATTTACCCGGCCCCCACCGCACTTCCTGAAGGGGCACCTCTTTCATTGGTGGTCAGTGAGAGGAGCATAGTTCCCATTGAAATACTGGTCAGTTTGTTGATTTAAATTTACTTGTTCTTTATTTTAAATATTGTATTTGTTCCCGTTTTGTTTTTTTACTTTAAAATAAGATATGTGCAGTGTGCATAGGGATTTGTTCATAGTTTTTTTTTATAGTCTGGCCCTCCAAAGGTCTGAGGGACAGTGAACTGGCCCCCTGTGTAAAAAGTTTGGGGACCCCTGTTCTAAAGTAAGGAGGTTGATTTTCATGGGAGGCTTAGTACAAACCAATCTCATTACTTTGTCTCATTGTTTATTCTGCAAATTATGCTGTTTTACACGTTACAGACTTCTTTCTTCATTTGCTTGTTTCTTTTAGTAAGATTGCTCAGGGGGACAAATAACAGGGAAAAAAACCCCATTAAAAAAAAGGATGAAGAGGGTAGAGAAAAAGGACGGGATTTAGACAGAGGAGAAATAACATGATTTGCCTGAAGGATGCTGGAGAGTGAGGAGATGTAAGAAGTGGAGATAGGCTCAATTAACATAAATAAATGTTCAATTAAAATAAGTAAATAGTTGATAGAAGCAAGGCTCTCTGATACAATATCTTCATCTAGTTGGTAAAGTATGGTAGAACCTAGACATACCTCTCAAGAAGAGAGGTAATTATAAAAGAATACTGGCTAGTGGTTAATCAGTGCTTACCATGTGTGTGCCCGTACTACTGGGAAGCAAGACTTCGTGCATGTTGTTCAGCTAATTTTACTCTTAATTATCCAAGGAGGGAAGTATGATGTTCATTTCCATTTTTTTTGAGAGGAAAATTGAAGATCAGAAAGATTAACTTTCTTAAAGTCTCAATTAATAAATAATAAAACCGCGGAGGACCCGGGTTCGATTCCCGGCCAGGGCACACAGGAGAAGCGCCCATTTGCTTCTCCACCCCTCCGCCGCGCTTTCCTCTCTGTCTCTCTCTTCCCCTCCCACAGCCAAGGCTCCATTGGAGCAGAGATGGCCCGGGCGCTGGGCATGGCTCTGTGGCCTCTGCCTCAGGCGCTAGAGTGGCTCTGGTCGCAATATGGCGACGCCCAGGATGGGCAGAGCATCGCCCCCTGGTGGGCAGAGCACCGCCCCTGGTGGGCGGGCCGGGTGGATCCCGGTCGGGCGCATGCGGGAGTCTGTCTGACTGTCTCTCCCTGTTTCCAGCTTCAGAAAAATGAAAAAAAATAAAAAATAAAAAATAAAACCAAGATTTAGACCAGGGCTGTGCCACTAATGGCTACCCTATATTGCCTTTGAATATTTGAGAAAATAAAACGATATACAACCGAAATAATTTTGTATTTTTTTTGAAACAGTCGCAATAGAAACTATAATAGCATTTTCATGTTTTAAAGTCTTTAGAGGTCAGTTTCTAGGAAAGAAAGCTGAAGTCCAAGGAGAGCATCTGAAACTCCTAAGCTGGTCATGTGAAACCTTGGAAGAATCTCCATCCTTGTATCCCAGCTTTCCAGAGAAGATAAAATGCATATTCTACGCTGTCAGTCCCCTCCACCCACTCTCAGCTTATTGTTCATGATGAATGTCGGGGTAGAGAGCTATTTTAAATTGGACCCTGTCATGAGTAATACTTGAAGAATTATATGTACTTGGCAGTTTATACGGAATGCAAAGCTGGGCTTTAGGAAATTATTCTGTCTTGCACTAGCTTTCTTGTTATGTGAGAAGAACCGAGTGCTAATGTAGTTTATTTAGGAAGCATAGTATACTGACAGTAACAAAAATTATTACGCTATAATGCCAAAGGCTCTAGAACAGGGGTCGGGAAACTTTTTGGCTGAGAGAGCCATGAATGCCACATATTTTAAAATGTAATTCTGTGAGAGCCATACAACGACCAGTGTATGTTATGCATTATCCAATAAAAATTTGGTGTTGTCCTGGAGGACAGCTGTGATTGGCTCCAGCCACCTGCAACCATGAACATGAGCAGTAGGAAATGAATGGATTGTAACACATGAGAATGTTTTATGTTTTTAACGTTATTATTATTTTTTATTAAAGATTTGTCTGCAAGCCAGATGCAGCCATCAAAAGAGCCACATTTGGTTTGCGAGCCATAGATTCCCGACCCCTGCTCTAGAATATAGTTTAAACATTATTTGGTGTTGTGTAGCTAGATTGTAAAATAGATAGCAGTATAAAACAAATTGGGGTACTGAAAATTGATCCTAGAATGCCACTTCTGAGACATTATTTTGGTGAGAAGGTGAGAGGTTAGACACAAATCATACTTTACATTGTGACATTTGCAATAGAAATTTCAGAGCAAAATATGTTTAGGAGTTCTTTGAGCCCACATTTTGTTTTATTAAAAAAAAAGACCTATCCCACTGTTGAAGTGAAATGAGTAGGAATTAGATAAGGATGAAATACTTTACATTGATGATTTTACATAATTATCATGACCTATATATATATTTCAAGTCCAAAAAATAAATAAGCCTAGTGAATCAGGCCTAGAAAAGTAGACTGAATGCTGTAAAAATGCCTCAACTCCTTATTAGACATTTTATTACTGAGTTTTCTCCTGGGGTGAGGGTGGGAGATGGAATTTCCTACTTGATTTATAACATGAAATTTAAGATGTAAAGAACTGTGTTGCCTTTTCTACTTTAAAGGACCCACCAGAGTTTTTTGTTTGGTTCCTCTCCAGTGGTAACCCTGTAATATCCGCCTAGCTCCTGCATTGATTGTATGTAGTTTTCAATCCAATAACATTTCAGTTGATCTACTTGTATGTAGAATTCCCATGATATGCTTCATTAATATCATTCATTCCATGTCCTTGTCAACTGCTGAGAACAAATTTAGACTGGTGATGAATTCTGTTAGATGAAAAGATGGAATGGTTTGGTACTGAAAATTGATCCTAGAATGCCAATTCTGAGACGTATTTTGGTGAGAATACGTCTTTTTTTCTCTCTCCCTTTACCTTGCCTCCCCTCCCTAAATACTTTAAAGGAATATTATAAAGATGAGTTGACTTGCCCTGGCCAGTGGATAGAGTGTAGTCCTAGAGCTCTGAGGTCCCTGGTTCGAGTCCTGGGTCTCCAGCTAGATCCTCAGGTTGCTGGTTTCAGCCCTCATCAGGGCATGTATGGAAAGCAATCAATGGGTGCACAACTATGTGGAATGAGTTGCTGCTTCTCCCCCATCAGGGCATGTATGAAAGCAATCAATGGGTGCACAACTATGTGGAACGAGTTGATGCTTCTCCCTCATCAGGGCATGTATGAAAGCAATCAATGGGTGCACAACTATGTGGAACGAGTTGCTGCTTCTCCCCCATCAAGGCATGTATGAAAGCAATCAATGGGTGCACAACTATGTGGAACGAGTTGATGCTTCTCCCCCATCAGGGCATGTATGAAAGCAATCAATGGGTGCACAACTATGTGGAACGAGTTGATGCTTCTCCCCCATCAAGGCATGTATGAAAAGCAATCAATGGGTGCACAACTATGTGGAACGAGTTGCTGCTTCTCCCCCATCAGGGCATGTATGAAAGCAATCAATGGGTGCACAACTATGTGGAACGAGTTGCTGCTTCTCCCCCATCAAGGCATGTATGAAAGCAATCAATGGGTGCACAACTATGTGGAACAAGTTGATGCCTCTCCCCCATCAGGGCATGTATGAAAAGCAATCAATGGGTGCACAACTATGTGGAACGAGTTGCTGCTTCTCCCCCATCAGGGCATGTATGAAAGCAATCAATGGGTGCACAACTATGTGGAACGAGTTGCTGCTTCTCCCCCATCAAGGCATGTATGAAAGCAATCAATGGGTGCACAACTATGTGGAACGAGTTGCTGCTTCTCCCCCATCAGGGCATGTATGAAAGCAATCAATGGGTGCACAACTATGTGGAATGAGTTGATGCCTCTCCCCCATCAGGGCATGTATGAAAAGCAATCAATGGGTGCACAACTATGTGGAACGAGTTGCTGCTTCTCCCCCATCAGGGCATGTATGAAAGCAATCAATGGGTGCACAACTATGTGGAACGAGTTGCTGCTTCTCCCCCATCAAGGCATGTATGAAAGCAATCAATGGGTGCACAACTATGTGGAACGAGTTGATGCTTCTCCCCCATCAGGGCATGTATGAAAGCAATCAATGGGTGCACAACTATGTGGAATGAGTTGATGCCTCTCCCCCATCAGGGCATGTATGAAAGCAATCAGTGGGTGCACAACTGTGTGGAACGAGTTGCTGCTTCTCTCCCATCAGGGCATGTATGAAAGCAATCAATGGGTGCACAACTATGTGGAACGAGTTGCTGCTTCTCCCCCATCAGGGCATGTATGAAAAGCAATCAATGGGTGCACAACTATGTGGAACGAGTTGCTGCTTCTCCCCCATCAGGGCATGTATGAAAGCAATCAATGGGTGCACAACTATGTGGAATGAGTTGATGCTTCTCCCTCATCAGGGCATGTATGAAAGCAATCAATGGGTGCACAACTATGTGGAATGAGTTGATGCTTCTCTCTCTCTTTCTGTCTCTCCCCCCTTTCCTCTTGCTCAAAAAAAAAATTAACTTTAAATATTTGAGATTTAATGCATTGGGCAACTAAGGAATGTTTGATATGAGATACAGGTTCAGGGAAATGGGAATAGCTTTTAGGTGTTAATAGTGTGTGCCTGAGCCAGGATAGGCTAGATTATGCTTCAGAAACAACCCCAGGATCTCAGTGGTTGGCACAATGGAAGTTTCTTCTCATTCGTTCTATATATCCAATATGGGTTGGTATCCAGACTGAAAGAGGCTTGCTCTATGATATCTCCTACCTCGATCACCCTTATAATGGGAAGGGAAAGTAACTTTCTGCCAGTAAGTGAGTCACTGGCCAAAGCAAGTCCTACAGGATGCCTAATTGCAGAAGGGCCATATAACAGCCGTCAGACCACGTGTCTGAACAGGAAAGCCAGAAACCAAAGACAGGTAGTACTGCTCCCTACCTTTCCCTGGCAAAGAGCGATATCAATAAAGGTTAAGGCAGATGACATGCCAATCACTTAGTCCGGTGCTGCCCGTCTCAGAGAATCTTCTTTTCAAGAAGCTGTGAACAGAATTTAAGAAACCAATATTGCATATGGAGGCCATGGTCAAATAAGTGATCCCAGGGTGTGTTTGTCTATTCATTCTTTTCTTCATTCCTTTGTTCTTTTGATCCCTTCAATAAATATTTATTGAACTATCACGTATCAAGTACATAATGTAAGCCTTGACTTATTTATTTTTTTGATTTTCATTTCACTTGTATAATCTTTGGTGTTTGTTTCTTTAACACATTTTTTTAACCATCTTGTCAATCTCTTGTATGTGTGTCTATTTTGAGTCTATTATTTTTTAACTTTCTTGGGGTATGAATCTGATCTGTTTTCTTTATCAGACTCTCCAGATGTATTCTTACTAAATATTTGAAAACCAGGGAATAAACCATAGTGTACTGGTTGTATTTTTTCTCAATATTTCTATGAAGCAGTTTCAATTTAAAAAAACAACAACAAACAGTTCATTTATTAACATTTTAATTAGCAAATTTAAAATTTTACTTGTCATACATTAGTATAATTTCCCCCTTGCTATTCTAGTTGTAAAGTCAAATGACTCTATTACACAGGTCGTGCAGGTGACTCTAAGAACGTCTGAATCATGAGTTTAAAATTATTCTAGGAGAAGGATATCATTTAGACAGCAAAACACAGTGTGTTCCTTGAGTGCAACTAGGAGAATTTTTTTCAGTAATCCCTGCCCCCTTGGCTCATCATCGCTTTGTCTTTTACGTGTCCATTGTGCAGCTTGGCTTGTAATGTGGTCCTCTAAATTTGTCTTCCTCAGAACTGGCTGAGCACAGGGAGTAGCTTGCTTACCTTTGTAGCCTAGCATGCCTCAAGCCTCACATGATACCTTGTATATAACAGCTGTTCAAGAAAGCTTGCTACAGTGATTCGGTTTTTATTGTCTGTCGTGATTGAACTCTTGAAGCAGTACAATGCTAAAAATGAAACCATAATCATTTAATACAGAAAGCGCCTGTGGAATGAAGTCCGAGGAGAGATGGAACAGGAGAGACTGCATTGGTGGTTCTCTGTATGGAATGTTCTAGCCTGTTCCAGTTGTCTTGACGTGTATCAAGGGAGCAATTTGTTTCACTTTGCCTGCATAAAATTAATGTTTCTGAAATTAAAAAAAAAAAAAAAAAAGAACTTTCTGACATAATCAGCCTCCATCAATCACTTGTACTTTTCTTCTTAGTAACTTTAGTGTCTTCCTTTCAGGAGTGTGGCTGAAGCAGATTCTTCTGGGACCAAATCCAGTGTTTCTGCCTTGAAGAAACATAATTAACTGACATGCTAAGAGCTACTTTATCGTCAGTCAGTCTGGGCAAAGAATATGACTTGATTTATAGTTTCAGGTCTACTTTGAGACATTGGGTGTGTGTTATGGTAGCTTTTTTACTTGATTACTTTCATTTTGATCCAGTAAGCTATCTGGAACTGCTGGTGATGCTATCAGGAGCCTGACTTCTACACCCCTGTACTTGGAAGGCCGACACACAGGAATATTTCATAATGAGTGGGAAGCGTAGGCTCGTGCGCACAAGGAGGAGGTAACTGGGGATGATAGCTATCAATAATTGGTTTCCCTCCTACTCAGGGGTTTGGATATTATTGAGAAAAAATTATTGAAATGTCAAGGATTTTGTTTTGTGACTGACTTAGGTTCTCTGAAGCCTTGCTCTAAAAGAGTCCCACAATGGATTACCGTGTAACAAGCTAAAGACACTGACAAGATTTTTGTCATAAAATATATTTCAACGAAGTACTGTATAATTATGCTTTCTTTTGGTATGTATGGTAATTATTCAACTGAACTGAGGCAGCATATATATTTATTATAAATGATCAACAACAAGAATGTGATTTTATGTTTCAATGAAAAGATTTTCCCGAAGTTACCATGCTTCAGAAAATAGGATTAAGAGCTGGTGACATTTGTTCACAACTCTTGGGCATTTTTTTTTTTTTAAGAGAGAGAGAGAGAGGTAGAGAGAGGCAGATAGACGGGGAAGGGAGAGAGAGAGAGGAGAGAGAGAAAGGAGAGAGGGAGGAATACCCTTGGGTCTTCCAACCTGGGTCCTCAGCATCGCTGGTTGGCACTCTGTCCACTGCGCCATCACCAGTCAGGTAGAGTCACTTTCATTTTAGTCAAAGCCGCCATTTATCTCTCCACCCCCCTTTAAAAAATACTTAGATTAATTTTGGGGCTTAAATTGTTAGTATTAAGTGCATAAGTCACTTAGCCTGTTAGCCTCAATTTCTTCAACAATAAAATACATAGAAACGTGTCTCAGCAAATAGCCAGAACAGGTAAGTGAGAGACTCCTTATGTGAGGTGAGGGAGTGAGAAGCATCAACTGGTAGTTGCTTCACCTTAGTTGTTTTTTGATTTCTTTTTGGACATGCCTTGACCGGGTGGCTTAAGTAGAGCCAGAGACCTTTGGGCTCAAGCCAAAGACCCCTGTGCTCAAGCCAGTGACCTTGGGATTTAGAACCGGGGACCTCAGTGTTCCAGGTTGACGCTGCATCTGCTGTGCCACCACTACTGATCAGGGTCTGTCTCTTATCGGCTGTGATCTTGAGCTGGCCACATGGTGTCTTTGGGCCTTTGGAACAAGTTTAGTAACTGAGGGAAGATTATATTTTGCTCATCATTATATTGAGAATTAATAATGCATGTGAAAGAGGCTAACACCAATATGTGTATATATATATGCATGTGTGTATGTGTGTGTGTATATATATAAAATTTCATTTTGTAATTTATCAAGTGCTGCTCAGGACTAGGCAGTTTTCTCACACTTTCCATGTACTGTATTAACTGATTTCATCCTCACAGCAGCATATTGGGTTGGTGTTATTTTTCTTGCTTTTCAGATGAGGAAACTCGGGCATTGGCCAGAAATAAAACATGCCCATAGTCAGCCAGCCGGTGAGCAGTGCAGTGGGTTGTGAACCCAGGTGGTGCAAGAGGAGCCAGCATGCTAGGTGCTTTCAGCACAAGACCTTTCATTTGAGTTCCTACTGTGGATATCAATGTTGGTTAGGTGCTATAGTGAAGATACCAGACTTACTGAGTCATTTTCATTTAATTTAATTTAATTTAATTTATTTCTTTTTTAGCAAGAGAGAAAGACAGACAGATAGACAGACAGAGACAGAAAGGGAGAGAGATGAGACGAATCAGCTCGTAGTTTTGTCACTTGAGTTGTTCATTGATTGCCTTCTCATATGTGGCTTGACAGGGAGCCCAAGCCGAGCCAGTGACCCCTTGCTCAAGCCAGTGACCTTGGGCTGAGCAAGGTCAGGTCTATTTTCCCACGTTCAAGGTGAGGACCCCGTGCTCAAGCTGACGAGCCTGCACTTAAGCTGGCAACCTTGGGTCTTCCAACCTGGGTCCTCAGCATCGCTGGTTGACACTCTGTCCACTGCACCATCACCAGTCAGGCAGCGTCACTTTCATTTTAGTCAAAGCCGCCATTTATCCCTCCACCCCCCTTTTAAAAATACTTAGATTAATTTTGGGGCTTAAGTTGTTAGTAGTTACTATATTATGATATATCACCGCATAAGTCACTTAGCCTGTTAGCCTCAATTTCTTCAACAATAAAATATATATGTAGAAACGTGTCTCAGCAGATAGCCAGAACAGGTAAGTGAGACTCCGTACGAAACAGTAAACTGTAAGACGTCATAAAAACGAAGGGTGCTACTGTAATATTTGATGTACTGGCTGTGAGCAAAGTCACCTTTACTTCTCTCATGACAGCAAACAAGGGATACTTACATTGGTTAACACTTGTTAAACATCCATGATGTCCTGACACAGCTGTGATGCTTTCAATTTACTTTTGAGTCTCATCTTACACAGGGATTAAGTTTTAAACTTAAAGTCAGTATAGAAGGTGAAAAATATACGTAGTAAAAATTATCTTTAAAAGACCTGAATATCCACCCTTCCTCAGGTGAGCTTCAGAAGGTGAACTCCAGGGTCTTTCCTGCTTTTGTTCCCTGATGGGCCCCGGGCCCTAAAAGAGTGGCCAATACATATAGTTGAGTGAATTAATAGCCGGTTTGCACGGAAGGCTAATTGTGTAAAAAGGCGACTCCTTTTATTGCTGGAATGCCACTCAGTGCAGTAGCAGGCTCATCCCCAGAAATCCTCATGGGAACCCCCTTTGTGGAATCTGTATATTTGCATTTTTCTAATTTAACGCAAATGTAACACAACTCCACTGTATGTATTTTTGTGCTTACAACAAGCTTCACAACACCTCTTACTATCCCATTTCTGAAATGAGGAAACTGAGATTCAAAAGAGTCAAGAAATTCATACAGATTCTCACAGCCAGAGCCTCCTTGCTGGCACTCAAAATATGCATGTTCTCATGTTCAAAATGTTGGCTTTTCCTGTCTTCCTCCTTCAGCTAACGGTATGGTGTCTACTTGTCCTGAGCAAAAGTAACGAGGGAAGGAGCGATAAGAACTGAGGAGGGTTGTATCCTGTGTGATTCTGTGGAATCAGAAAGGGTAGTCAAATCTACAGGTATTTATTGTTTCTGTCTGAAATCACATCTTCATTTTGTTTAGCCCTTTCTTTTTTTTGTAAAAAGCCGCATGTGGACTGGAAGCCACGGTTTGCCAACCACTGGCTTAAGGCTTAGGTTTTTTTTTTAATTTAATTTTTTTAGTATTTATTTATTTATTCATTTTTTAGAGAGGAGAGGGAGAGACAGTGAGAGAGAGGAGAGACAGAGAGAGAGAAGGGAGGGAGGAGCTGGAAGCATCAACTCCCATATGTGCCTTGACCAGGTAAGCCCAGGGTTTCGAACTGGCGACCTCAGCATTTCCAGGTCGATGCTTTATCCACTGCACCACCACAGGTCAGGCCTGTTTAGCCCTTTCTTAAACTTCTGTGATGGTTTGAACTTTAGGGAGTTCAACTGAACTGTTACTGAGGGTAAGCTTCCCAGATGGGACAATTACTGGTCCCAACAACGATTGCCATGGAATTCTCTAGTACTTAAATTGGTCCTGATGTTTCTGGTAAATTCCAAAGATGATCAACAACTTTGGTCTTGGAATTAAGGCACTTTAGCTGCAGGAACCAATGACCCAGGATAATTTGTTGGCATCTCTATTCTGATTAAAAGTATTTTATGACATGTACTAGCCCTGACCTGGCCAGCGCATGGGTTCTGTGTAGCTCACTGTGGGAGAGTGTGCTTGCTTCATTTTGAGGACATTTTATTACATAAGCTTGGAAAACTGCCTTGAAATTCTACGATACAACTTCTCACTCCTGAAGTGAGGCCAGGACGTGGCTTGTATTTTCATGCCAAATTAAAAAATTTTTGTTTGTAAGCAATTGTAGTTGACTCATTATTACTCATAAACACCTGATTTTGAGTCAGCTCATTAGGAAATATTCAGCAAACAACATTCCTTGGGGCTCCTCTGGGCATAGAGTGTCAGAGGCTTAAGATAGTCAGTAGGCTGTTTCCATTATGACATTTCACATTTAAATGATTATACCATTTAGGCAAAGGAGGATTTAACCGCAGGTGCACCGGGCGCGTGTTTTGGGCCCCGACTTCTGACGGGCCCCACAAAGCCCCAACTTTACACTTTTTTCTAATATAAAGGACCTGATATTTTCCTTTGCACCCAGGGCCTCAACCGACCTTAATCTACCTCTACATTTAGGTAAGTCAAAAAGGCATCTAGGCCTGATCTGTGGTGGTGTACTGGATAAAACATTGACCTGGAATGCTGAGGTCACCAGTTCAAAACCCTGGGCTTGCCTGGTCAAGGTACAGATGGGAGTTGATGCTTCCTGCTCCTCCCCTGCTTCTCTCTCTCATCTCTCCTCTCTCTCTAAAAATGAATAATTAAAATCTAAAAAAAAGAGGTATCTAGTGATAGCTTGATATTGGGTAACTATTTACTAATTTGATTAATTTTTTAAAAATCTGGACATCTTTACTATCATTAAAAAGCTATTATTTATATCTAAATGGGGAAGGGTGATGATTTGATTGCTGTAAGCTGGATGGATCTTTATTCTGAAATTGTGTTGAAATTAACTTATGGGCGGTTCTTATAAATGATGTCACAATACAGTAACACTGTATTAATTTTTTAGAAGTCCATTCTTGGCTCTTTTACTCCCATAACATTGCCAGATTTTACAGCTGCAATGTAATTTGAAACAATGTGAAAATGAATGGTCCTGTTTACCAAGCGAAAGGGCTAATGATAAGTTAGTTTTTGGTTACAAGTTGATTGAGTTGAGTAATAGCTGACTTTATTCACTCTTCTCTGATCCTTTTAATTAAAGCCTTTCCCTCAATGCAATCATTCTGATTTAAATTCTTTAAAAACAAAAGAGAAAAAAATCCTATTAGTTACTTTTTTATCCTTTATGTGCCTCATAATAGCTAGGAAAGAGTATTGTGTTAGGAATTCCTGAAAATGGGGTGGTGAAAGAGCTTTATATCTTATGCTACCAAACCCTTTTATGTAAACAGGGAGTAAGGGGGTGGGGGGGGATGATCCGATTCTGAATGAAATCACAGGAAAAAAAAGTTAGGACTGGTTTTAGTGGATTAGCTAAGAAACATTTTCATTGTATTGCCTTCCAGAAACAAGGGAGGAGGTGACTCAAGGCCCAGGTGATACCTGCATAAGTTCCCAGGAGGCTGTGTGTATGATTCCTGGGGCCCTCCCTAGAATGCAGCTTCCATATTTGATTCTGCCTTCTTGTCTTGGTCAGCTCTGTCCTCACATTCTTCAGTATGGCTTCTTTTGGCTCAGTGAAGATTCGCAGTCCCCTCTGTTTACTTCTGCTCTTCCATTGGGGCCTGTGTTACTGGTGCTGGAGGAAAGAAAGGATGATCTCTTCCTGTTCCCATTGCTGTTGTTTTTATCCCTGGTCTTTCTTTGCCTGCCCCTGAAGAATCTGCCCTCAAACCACTCTACCTCCCGGCCTGGATATGACAGCTCTGCTTGGGTGCACTTAAATAAAATGTGGTGGAAAACAGGAGTCCTTGTAGCCCCATGTTGTCCCTGCAGCAGTCCCTTCCCTCATCCTTGGGACTAGGGGAGAAGAATTTGGGCCCCAGACATTTTGGGATTAAGTCATGTGCTTCTATTTCTGCCACCACGGGTTTATTAGCCTATCTGTTAGTCAGCTCATCCTTGGGCTGGTGATTAGTGCTTCTTATTTTTTTTTTATATTTGCTGCAAAACTCAAAGGAATTACTGTTACCTTTCTGTTGGATCACAGATACTTAAAACAACAACAAGAAGAAAAAAACCCACCCACCACTGATTTTTCTTTGCTCCGTAGGGACTTTCTTATAGCCAAGGTACCTTAACCTGACTTGTGCCCTGCACAACTTTGATTGTCTGGTGAAATCTATGGACCCTCTTTCAGAATAATGTTTTAAATGTATCAAATAGTGTTACAAGGAAAGCCAATTATGTTGATTAAGCTATGAAAATATTAAATTTATGATGTAGTAATATATGTTTTTCTTTTTAAAAAAGCTAATTAAATGAGAAGTTTCAATGGTGGGTCCAAGAACTACCATAGTTTTAAAGTATTGGTGACAGTAAAAGATGTTTTTGATATCTACAGTTGTAATGGGACAGAAAATCTCTGACTTCTTTTGGTGACAAAATCATAGATTCTGCTAATACTACTATGGTTTATCAATTGGAAGAAATGTTGAATTTCAGTTAGGTTTAATGAAATAAAACGTAATTTTTTCTTTGTTTTCAAGCTCACGGATACCCTCAATGTGATTGGTAGAATCTCTCCTGTCTGTGTGTGATGCCCACTTGACCTTTTGCTTTAACTGACTCCCCTGTACCACAGCCGCTGTCTTGTCGGGACAATAATATCACCTCTTTCCATCTGTTTTCCTGGTCCTTCCTCCTCCCTGTCCTGACCCTGTCCTGACCCTGTTCTGATCCTGGAGCCAGACAAATTAACCCCGTTCTTTAGTCTTACCTATTATGTTTGTAGATGGCTATATAGCCCAAGAAATTCTCTGCCACCTTCGGTTCTTTCTTTTCCTTTCTGTTCGACTCCATTTAAGACTCAGTCTTCTCAAACTCAACCACTAAGAAATAACCTACATTGGTAAAGCATTTTTAAGTCTGTATTTTCTCCTAGATGTCTTACTTGGTCTTAAAAGGGAAAAAAGATGTACATTGTTATCCCTTCCATCCATCCATCCATCCATCCATCCATCCATTCATCCATCCACCCATCATCCATCCACCCATCATCCAACCAGTATTAATTGATCATAGTCAACTGTGTGCCATGTTCAGATAGAGGCACTTGGACATGGTGGAGAATGCTGTGTGACAGTGCAGCATGGACACCCAGTTTAATCTTAGGGATCAAGGAGGGCCAGCGGCTGAGAGATTGAAAATAAGATCTGTGTAATCTGGTAAAAGAGGGTTGGGCGAGGAAATGGAGGGAATGTTCCAGGTAGAAAAATAGTGGGTATTTTTCTACACAGGAGAAAGGAAACTGTTCTTCAAAGTTAAATGACTTGTCAAAGCCACAAAGCCTGGAACCTGGGGACCCTGATCTGTCTACTCTGTGCCATCCTAGGGTTACAATGACCTCATCTTCTCTATTGTTCTGCTTCTATGGACTATTTTAGTTCATAGCTGCATGGAATTAGCTAATATGATGTATCTGTTTTTTATCTTTTCCTTTCAAAATGGATATTTATTGAGGAAACTTTTAGGTATGTGCATTTTTTAAAAAACTCAAAGTTAAAGTTTTCTGAACTCAGTTGGCACCCAGGGACGTGTTAACAATACATAATAATTATAACGATAATATTAAGTCATAATAGTTAACATTTATTGTGCCTTTCCTATGTACCAGGCACTCTTCGATGGACTTTATACAGACACATTCACTTAATCCTCAGAGTACCCCCCTGAGCACTAAAGTACACAGGGGTTGAGTGGCTTGAGTTTACAGTTGTATCTAGGGCATTGTCAGGCTGGGATCTGAACCCAGGTAGTCTGGTTCCAAAGTACTTTTAAAAAAATTACCAAGTTTTATACTTGGGATGATAGGGAGATAAGAACTTGCACAACACCATTTGTTTGCATGACATTCTTAACTCATTAGGGTCAAAATTATCACAACTTATCAGCCCAGAATTACTTTGTAGCTATTTTGCATTTGCTCAGTGAATTGCCTTGAAAGTTTGTGAGACCCTCAAACCTCATTTTTTCCTCTCTCCCTGGTTTGGCCACACTGCAATTCATAGGCTGGCTGACACGGTCACCACCCACTCCTGTGGTCCAGCACCTGCCAGCGACCTCAGCTCCCAGAGAAAGGGAGGGTGGCCCTGATACAGGGTAAAATGCTTGAAAAATCAAACAAGCACACACACAAACAAATACATTAAAAACTAAATTGCAGAGAATATCCCTGTTAAAAAATGAACCCCATTAGCTGAGGTTATTAGCTATGTCCAGTTTAAATTATTTTTTAAACAGTAGTTTTCCTCTACTTTGAGGCTATGAGCCACAGCTCTCCCCCCTCACCAGCGATTCATTAGGTACAAAGTGAAGGTTTCATATGGAGCTTAGTTTTCCTCTTGCTCCGTGTAGCCAAATACTTTTAATTGTGTCCAAGAAAGGGTCCAGTTGAAAATTAGAGGCTATTAATAAGTGAAATATAATCATGTACTGAAGATATCCAACAGCTGTTGTTCTAGGTGCTGAATTGCCTATCTCAACCCATATTTTTCCTTCACTTTTCGGATTTGAGGACTTTTAGATAATCCCAGGATTATAGAGGTTGTTTAAGGACACTAAGTGATTTGAGGTTTATAGTCATAGGGGGAAATAGAGGTAAAATGAGAAATGCTAAAATATTAAAATGTAGGTCAGCATTTAAAAAAAGAATATGGTAAGTGGGTCAGTTCTATATGGATGTATGTATATGAGAAAAACACATGTATTGGAAAAGGGGAAACTTTTCTGAATTATAGTCTGACAGTGTCATATATTAGAAGAGTGCTCTATAGGTGGAAAAAGAAGCCTTGGAGAGAGTGGGTGAGTTGACCAAGAGACTAGACAGGAGTGAGGAAAAAGCCAGTATTGAAACACATCCTTCTGAGGTAAAGTACACTTGGCCTTTGCCTTCTTGCAAAGAGATGGCAAGAAGGTTCTGCAATGTCAAGAGAAAAAAATTGTAAGAGAAGGTGCCATTGCAGGGTACATTGCGGGTTGATTCTCGGTTAAAAAAAAAAAGTTCCATATAAAACTGAGATGACCAGCTTTGTAACCCGAATAAGTTACTAGATCTGGGGCCTCAAGTTTGGAGCTCCTCATTCCTACCCTGAAAGGTGTGTTTAGGATGAACTTACCTAACACCTCTGAGATGAATTAAAATCATGTACATGATAGCCTGACCAGGTGGTGGCGCAGTGGATAGAGTGTTGGACTGGGATGCAGAGGACCCAGGTTTGAAATGCCAAGGTCACCGACTTGAGTGCGGGCTCATCTGGTTTGAGCACAGCTCACCAGCTTGAACCCAAGGTCGCTGACTTGAGCAAGGGGTCACTCAGTCTGCTGAAGGCCCCCAGTCAAGGCACATATGAGAAAGCAATCCATGAACAACTAAGGTGCTGCAATGAAGAATTGATGCTTCTCACCTCTCTCCCTTCTTGCCTGTCTGTTCCTATCTGTCTCTCTCTCTGTCTCTATCTCTGTCTCTGTCACACACACACACACACACACACACACACACGCAAAATCATGTACGTGATAATATCTGGTACTTGATAAATGTGAAACTCCCTTCTTCCTTTACATACTAATTTGTAAGCTGTCTAAATTTTTCCTGATTACATTTGTTTTCCGATGAGTTCTCTTTATGAGTTCTCTGTGTCTTATGAACCTTATGAAGAAGCATTTTATTTTATGTAGCATCAGCATGTAGACTTAACAAGTAAAAACCAATCAAAAACCAAAACAGAACTTTTGCATGTTGGAAGATGACTTTCAAGAGGTTATTATTTGGCCAAATGGTTTGAAGTCCTGTGGAGTTATAAACATGCTCTCTACAATTTAACTTTTAATAAGGCAGCAAAAATGATGAGATAAATATCAATAAACTCATTTCAGGGACCATCTGAAAAATACCTGACCAGTTCTTATAACTGCCAAGGTCATTAAAATCAAGGAAAGTCAGAAACTGTCACAGCCAAGAAGAGCCTACTGAGACTTGACAACTAAATGTAATGTTCTTTGCTGGTTGGGATGCTGGGACAGAAAACAACACAAAACAAAACAAAACAAAAATCCAGGAGACGAAAAATCAGGGCATTTGAATACAGTATTGATTTTAGTTAATAACATATCAATATTAATTCTTTAATTGTGACAAAGGTAGTAAAACAAATGTGGTAATTGTAACAAATGTATAATGGGGAACTGGTTATGGAGAATATTTAAAGTCTACTGTCTCCTCAGTTGTTCTGTAAATCTAAAACTGTTCTAAAATAAAAAGCTTAGTTTTTAAAAGTATACACACACACACACACACACGCACACACACGCGCGCACACACACACACACACACACACACACTCTCAAACAAAGAAAACAGCAAAGATATAATGTAAACACCAAGAGAAATGAGACGTTAATGTCTTAGACCATTTATACTTGTGGCTGTGAATATTTATGTAGCGTGGCCGTAATTTGTGTTGTGGAGTGGTTAATATCCAGATCAGTTCCACATAATGGAAAGCTGACCTCACATAGGATGAGGATAAATGGGTTAAAAAAAAAAAGACTAGCAGAGGTTGCTGTGGTTTATAAAAAGGAAGTGGTTGGGGGAAGAGATTGATGACTGAGGATTAATAGATCAGCGAGAGCTGGTGCAGGGTTTTGAGGCAGCCCTTGAGGGCAAGGGCTGGTGGGGCCATGCCTCCCTCCTTCTTGGTAGAATGGGAAATATCATTAGAGGGTAATAAATATATTTAGTTTAAACTTTAGGTCTTTATGTATATATGAAGAAAGATTAGATTACAGATTTATTATAACTCCTTCCCCAAAATATCTGGGAATAAATAAAAAGAAACTGAATAATCCTCTATAATTCATATTAACAGGAGAGGGGAAGCAGGAAGAGGGTGTGTGTGTGGATAATATGGAACAATGAATAATATAAAAACCACCGATGGCTGACAGACTCCCACAGTACCTTCTCCTCTACCTCCAGCCTGACCTTGGCTGACCACCCTGGGTGTAGCTGAGTGCTGGGCCTGAGGAGAGGAGCTGGGAGGAAGAGACAGCTCACATACTACTGACTGTGGATGATCTTACATTTTAAGAAAACATTACTCCAGCTTCCCCCCCCCCTTGAAAACTCTTTTCCTCTCAGCTTCCCACACTCAGTGAAATATACTTACACCCTCTAATGCCTGACTTGATCCTCACTGTAATGATTAGAGTCAGATGTTTAGACACACTAGGCTAATGTGCTTTGACTTGGCCACAGCCGAGACTATAAATCCATATGACAGATACTGGTCGATTGCCATTTTTGTTATGAACATAAATTATGTGGGACCTAGAGCCCGATGTAAAAGTATTCATTATGTCGCTGTGTCAACTAGTCATCACGGAAGCCTTTGTCTGATGTTGGTCCTGATTGTCTAATTTCAGGCGTATGAAGCACAATAAAGGGTGCCAATTCCAAATTCAGATGTCAGCCAACCATGATGATAAGGTTTAATAAATGTGATCTTTAAAGGAACTTTAATTTTACAAGTGGTTCTCAATATATAAAGAATAACCTTGCTCAGTGCTTTTAAAGCGTGTTGTTTACCGACTGCATTCACAGTAGTCAAAAAAAGGAAAAATGTCATTGATGAAATGAAAGTGAACTTAATAGAGTGATCAGGAACATGGGATTTGGAATGAAAGCTTAGTTTCAGTCTTGGTCCTGCCACGTATTAGTTGTTTAATCTCTTTGAGTCTCACTTTCTCCCCCTACATAGTGGGGATAGCATCATACCTGACTCAAAGAGATGTTGTGATCATTAATCGAGATGATGCATCTAAAGCAGGGGTCTCAAACTCGCGGCCCGCCGAACAATTTTGTGCGGCCTGCAGACTAATCCACGAAGTTCAAAATATTTTGGATAAAATTAAGTAAGCCTAGGGGCCTACTTGTATTTTTCATTTCTCTAGCATCCTAGCTAGATATTAGCTTAGTTAACAGCAATTGTGATGCGAACTATACAGTTTCTGGTCGTTTTGTGACACTGAGTAAACTGCATGTATGATTGTGCTTATTGTACTGATTTTTTTTTGTTTTCAACTGCAGTGAGAAAAGTGTTGCGTAACAGTTGCCTTTTGTAGACCTAGTGCGGCCCGCCGAACGGCTGTGATCTTGCTCTGCGGCCCACATGCTGAGTTGAGTTTGAGACCCCTGATCTAAAGGTTTTAGTCTAGCACAGGGGTAGTCAACCTTTTTATACCTACCGTCCACTTTTGGATCTCTGTTAGTAGTAAAATTTTCTAACCACCCACCGGTTCCACAGTAATGGTGATTTATAAAGTAGGGAAGTAACTTTACTTTATAAAATTTATAAAGCAGAGTTACAGCAAGTTAAAGCATATAATAATAATTACTTACCAAGTACTTTATCTTGGATTTTCGCTAAGTTTAGCAGAATAAATCTTCATAAAACAACTTACTATAGTTAAATCTATCTTTTTATTTATACTTTGGTTGCTCCGCTACCGCCCATCATGAAAGCTGGAAAGCCCACTAGTGGGCAGTAGGGACCAGGTTGACTACCACTGGTCTAGCATATAGTGAGTGCTCAAGAAACTCTAGCTGCAATGAATAATAATAATAAACATAAATAATTAAGTTACCACCATTAAAGTCTTGAATGTATAGTACCTTCATGAAAATACAGAAGGATTAATGTCTGTTACTGTCAGTGATGTTGTAGAACATCCGGATTTTGTCTCTGAGTGCTCTTTAAAGCAATGAGGAGAATGTCCATTGTGCGGCTTAAAGGATTTTTATTGTATGGTGAGCCAATATATATTTTTTAAACATCCAGTTGATGCGAAATATTTTTAAAGTCTTTCATCCCCTCCTTTGCCCCCTTCCCTCCCTGAAGAGAAATTTGGTGGCAGTAATGTGTACATGGTTTTTTATTTTTGCTGGCATAAGTGATCTAAATTCTTTGAGTTTATGAGATAGCATGCTGCAGGAGAGAAAGAGCAGGCCTGGGAGCTGGAAGTCTGGAAGCCGCCTTGCCCAGGCGCCCGCCTGCAGCTCTGGAGGACAGAGTTGGGAAACAGCAGCAGCGCGTTGAGGCTTCCATGGGTCCGTTTGGTCCTGTTCCCTTTGTCTCCATGTCTGGGATCGCAGCTTGTGTATGTGCCTGCTGCTATACTTGAGACACCATACAGTTATTTAAAAAAGTTAGTAACTGCCTACCCACCAGACTGTGAGTTTTTTTGAGGGTATTATAAATTTTTACATTCCCATTGCTCAGCCATGGAGCCTGGCACTAAATATGGACTCAGAGAAGATTTGTCAAATGATCGCTTAGCCAAATCAAGGCATGACTTCTGGCTTACTTGGTGGGTGGTCTTGAGCAATTGACTCACTTTTTTTAAACCCACGGTGTCCTTGTCTCTTGAAAATTACACCTGATTTGTCTCTTTCAAATCACTGACGTGAGCTCAAACGAACAAATGCTCTATGTGACTTTCATAATGTTGGAAAAGAGAAGATAATAAAAAATTCTAGTCATTGTATTGAAACCTAAGCTATAGTCTACGTTGTGGTCTGGTTTATAATAGAGAGACCGGGACCAACCTGAAGCTGCTATCACTGAGGCATTTTACTAAGTAGGATGCTGCATATACACTCAGCATGCCGCAAGGCAGCTGACAGTGCTGTTCATTGAATGCTTTAGTTTGTGCTGGGTCCTGCTCTAAGGATTTAATGAATACTGTCTCATTTAATCCCTATAGCGTTCCTAGCAAAGCTGGATGCTGTTATTCTCAATTTACAGACGAAGTAGAACTATATGACTAATATACAAAGAGGTACTACAGAACATTCTGGACATGATTAAGAAGCAAGTTGAAGCAAGTGGAAAAGCAGTATGTGGAGTGTTGTATACATTTATTAAGCAGAGCAGAAACAGCCCTCATAGGTCAGCCACCAAAGAATCAACAGTGTTTGCCACTGGGGACAAAATTTATGGAGACACTTTTGCTGTCTCTGGGTACTTTTCTATATAGTTAAAAAAAATATTTTTACAAGCATGTACATTTTATAGTTAATAAAACAAAGCAACAAAGGATAGTTCTAAACAAAAAGAACTTTTGTTTTCTTATTCAACACAAAAGACACCCGAGATTTCTTCTCTTTTTCTCCCCTGCCTCCCACCATTACCCTTGTTTCCCAGGTCTCAGCAGGCCCCTTGCTGTTGCCTCTCATCGGCCATATTTGTGAGGGAGAGCGGAGTGTGAGCTCGTAAATACTACAGGATGAAATCTCAGTGCCTGGGGAGAAGACTGTAGCTTTCTAGCCAGCACATACCTCTTTCTATTAGGGAACAAACTCTCGAACTTTCAAAAATTTAGTCTACCAAACGATGCTATCTTAGACTGTATGGAAGTTGTAGAACTTAACTGAATGTGTCTTCTCTATTCGCCAGTTCTGAGAAGGTGCTCAGTGTGGGTGAGCCTCTGTTTGAGCTGCTGGTGTGGGGGATCCTCTGGTCACTCACGTACTGATGTATACTGTAATAAAGTCCAGACTTGCTTTGGGAGTTGGCCACTATTTGTCCACGTGCTGGTGATGTCATGGGGCTTCCAAGAGCCACACTGAGGCCATGCGGCTGTGGCCTCCTGCCATCTGGTTAGTGAGCCTTCGAGGCATGGCACCTGTACCTTGTTGCCCATGGTAATTTCATTTTTTATTGTTGCCTCTGTTGCCATAGAACTTTCTTACATTTACTGACCCAGATGTTTGCCGAATTCCAGGGCTGGTGTGTGTGGTCAGGCAACCAAATTCCAATTTTAGAATGCTGCTTATGACCATGAAACACTGTTAACTTAGACTTTTAAAGGGCTGACAGGGTGAGTGTGTGTGTATGTGTATTGGAGAAGAGACAGTAATGAAGACCAATCAACAAGCAATTTCCAACCAGAGAATAAATGTACATTTTGATTTACAGAGGTTTTGAGCGTCAGCAGTGACAGAACAAAAGTATTTGAAAGGTTGACTCACCCTGGAATTTGAAGTTATCCACATTTTACAAAGGACTGCACCAACAGGTTTTTTGTTTGTTTTTTTTTTTCAGAGAGATATCAATAGTAGTGCTTATTTACCTCTAAATTTCCGGTTACTTCACAACTTTCCTCAGTAATGTCTCAGAATTTGACATCATTAGTAAGTCATCAACTTTTTCTAATGCTAAAATTCTGACATTTACAGAGGGATCGCGCCCTCCCCCTCTCTTCCTGCCTCTCTCTTATACTTAAGTGCCCATTCTTTGATAGGTGTTGTAATTGGCATTGAGGTGATAATCTTGGACCACATGGACAAGTTCTCTTGCTCTTAGAAGTGGCCTTTCTACTAGGGACAGACAATAAATAAATGTTTCAGATGATATTAAGCCCTATGAATAAAAATAAAGAAGATAATATGGTAGAGAGGGAGGCTGGGAGGTAGAGTCGGGATAGGCTTGCTGTTTCAGATTGGGTGACATGGGGAAACTTCTCTGTGGGGCTGACCTTTCAAGGGAGACCTGAAGGATGAGGATTTATGGGAGAGCCCATTGGGCAGACCTGGGGACGTCAGCTTTCCCATGTGTAACAGGTGGCAGGTAGGGCAGGGTGATGGCCCTGCCTCACAGGGTGGTTGGGATTAACTGTGGTAACATGCAAGAATATTCAGAATGTGCTGCCCCACACCACTTTGCGTGCTTCTTGGTTGAAGTAGTTAGCTGTCATACCATTTATATCAAAATCTGTTGTCAGCAGAACCAGAATAAAGTCTACTAAAGCCATGCTTTGAATTTAGGGTGTAGGACCAAACAAGATGATGCGCAATCTAGTCTGGCCTCTTGAGATTACCAGAGGGGTTCATTGTGTTCCATTATTTGCCAACTTTATTTCAAGAGTTGGCTAGCACTTAGTTTTTTGATAAATGAGTTGGACATAGGAGTTCACAATATGAACCACGCCTTAGGTTTACTTACTCAGTTTCTCCTCCCCAAGGAAGTGAGTTGCAGGAAACCCCAAAGGCAGGGCCAGCACGCTAGCCTCTGGAGGCTCCTGAGATATGCTCAAATCTTGGCAGGCCTTCTACCGAAATCCCCACGTTCTGCTGTGCAGAGCGTGGAAGAGATGGCTTTGGCTTGGGAAGATTTGACGGCAGGTGTTACCGTGCGGCTGCCAAGTGCTAGCTGATAGAGAGTCCTCATTGCAAGAATGCCAGAGAAAGCACATTTTATTGTACATGGGCCAATTTGAATTTATTCTTACTAGTTCATAATTTTTGTAGACTTTATTTCAAAATCTACATTCAAATTTACTGAAACAACATACTAATAACTAGTGTTCACAACATACTAATAACTAGCATATGTACCCTCGCCTGGATCTTTGGGCCTTATCACAGCCACGGTGGCAGTTAGGGTTAGCCCAAGGACCGTATACCCAGATGGTGTGGCAGCTGTCAGTAAGGGCTGTTGATGCTGTGAGGCTAGACTTCCAGGGGCTGAATCTGGGTTCTACCGCTAGCCGCGAGGACCTACCTGGTTGACTCATTTAACTGCTCTATGACTTGGTTCCTCACTGTGAAGGGAGGACCAGAGCACCCACCTCAATGGAGTGTTGCGATGATTATGTAAGCCCCTTAGAGTTGTGCCTGGGTGTGAACCGAGGCTTCACATGGGGGGAGACGGAGACACTTGACTGGCTCGAGTGAGCAGATTCGCAGAGCTGGGACCCAACGTGAGTCTCTTGGTTCTCAGTCTAGTCTGCTTCCTGCTTTTTCTTGTGTTGGATAGTTATTGCTTATGATTTTAAAACATAAACTCAGAAAGCAATACATTAAGGCATTTAAGATTAAAGCAGTAAAACAGCACACTATTAGTAGTAGTGGTGCCAGTCACTCTGCTGTACACACAGGGAAACGGAGGCACCCACTCGTTCTTTTGAAATGACTGTTGGTGTTGCTTCTGTTGACATTTTCACGATGCCACCGGTCTTTTCATGTCTTGTTCTTAATTCTATATTGAGTGTGAAAAACATCAGGCTGAAAAGGATATTTCTCATATTATAATCAAATGAACTGCCTGACCTGTGCTGGCGCAGTGGATAAAGCGTCGACCTGGAAATGCTGAGGTCGCCGGTTCGAAACCCTGGGCTTGCCTGGTCAAGGCACATATGGGAGTTGATGCTTCCAGCTCCTCCCCCCTGTCTCTCTCTTTCCTCTCTCTCTTCTCTCTAAAAATGAATAAACTAAAAAAAAAAAAAAAAAAAAAAAAAAAAAAAAAAAAACAAATGAACTTCCTCGTGAGGTGAAATTATGAAAGAATGCGATGAAAAAGATGAACTATCAATAGAAACGTACATATCACAACGAGCATTTTCCCTTCTAAAAGGAAGGCGTAGACTTTTCTCAGATATGCTGTCTTCCTCAAGTATATCTAAGATTTCTCTGAAAAGTGCTTGAGCAATCAGCATTACCTAATTTTAAATATATATATTTAAGTTTAATATTACTTGTTTTTAAATAAAAAATTATCTGAGGACACATTTAATTAAAGAAAAAGTGAAAATCGATTTGGGGTTAAAAAGCTGAAGGTGTGGCAAGATTGTGAGTCTCCTGTGTGGTCCCAGGGGATAGAAGGATTTTCGAGAACACATGCTGTTCTGTCACCATGGCAGCCTCTGCAAGGAGTGACTTCCCTCCTAGAGGACTATTCTGAAGGCTAGTGTTCATGGGTGTGCTTAACAAACATCAGCCTAGAAACTCTCCCTTTGATATGAAGAAGTAACAAAGGATCAGCAAATGTATCAATAGCAAATATATCAAGAAAAGTAACCACTTTTCGCTTAAAGGGAATTTGTTTGGGTTTGGCTCCATCCATTAACAAATGGAAATATTGGAATTCCATGAAGAATGGGAGGAGGAAAAAAAAAAAAAAGAAAGAAAGAAAGGAAGGAAGAGAAAAGAAAAAAACCCAAACAAACAAAAAAGAAATCAAACCAAACCAAAACTGATTTGCATTACATACAAGTCTGTGTCTGGGGGTAAGAATGCACCCTGCAGAGCTCTGACAGCGTATTGACTTGGGAGTGGGCTGGGAGGCCAGGTGGTCTGTTGGGAGAGCAGAGGAATGGGTAAGTTGTGGGCTTCTAGAGAATTTCCTGAAAGAGGGAGGAAGTAGAGTTAGCCAAAAGGGAGCTGTTCTGAGAATGCCCCAGACCAACTTGATGTGCTTACCCAGTTGGCTTGAGGTGGACACATAGAGACAGGAAGACAGGCGGCATCTGCTTGGACTTCCAGATGGGAATAGAGGTCAGGCACTTCCCTGCTTCAGTAAAAACCTATACATAGCCACCCATCTTCATTAGCCGTTCAGGACGAAAGCTGTCACTTAATTCACCTGAGCCAGGACACTGTGGACCTACCAAATGTCTTGGAATGTAATATTTGTACTTTCTCCTAAAACTTTTATACAGTATTAGACAAAAGTCAGATGTTTGTTTTATAGCTGACTTAATCCAGGATTTCCAGTTGTAGCTGTGACGCTGGTTAACTTTCATGACAGCTTATTTTGCTTATATTTAAAAAATTGAATCCAAGGCAGTAATTTTTGCAAACATCAAATATGTGAATGCATGGTCGTGTTCAGGGAATTTCAGCATCAGGAGATGATTTTAACTTGGTTTGTGATGAGAATAACTTGCTGTTTCAAGGTTGACATCATCATACAGAATACCAGCCAGGAAAATGTTGCACAAACATCTAAACTGAAAAGGCCCTTCCAGGTACCTGTTCTACTGGGGGAAGAGAGTTCTTCCATCCAGGAAAATAAATGAGGAGCATCATCCTTTCTCATTTGGACTGCAGCCTGTGCTGGGAAGTGGGAAGGAGAAAGAACTCCGTGACCTGGAGTTAGCTCTCTAAGCTTTAATTTCCTCATATCTAAAATGAGGTTAATAATACTATCTATTTTATTGGATTTTTTATGAGAATAAAATAAAACTTGTTTAGTACCTGGCATATGTGTATAGTAAATATTTTTTTTTAAAAAAAGGAATGTGGCCTGACCAGGTGGTGGCACAGCAGAGGGAGCGTTGGCCTGGGACACTGAGGACCCAAGTTCGAAACCCTGAGATCACCAGCTTGAGCGTGGGATCATAGACATGATGCCATGGTCGCTGGCTTGAATCCCAAGGTTGCTGGCTTGAGCCCAAGGTCAGTGGCTTGAGCAAGGGGTCACTTGCTCTGCTGTAGCCCCTGAGTCAAGGCACATATGAGAAAGCGATCAACGAACAACTAAGGTGCTGCAACAAAGGAGTGATGCTTCTCATCTCTCTCCCTGCCTGTCTGTCTGTCCCTGTCTGCTCCCCACCCCCACTATAAAAAAGTATTGTCAGCTGCTGTTCTCATTTCTCATAGTCCAGTGAGGTAGGGACAGTCGCCCTCTTTTCCTCTGGGGTGGTGACAAATTAGAGTTCAACTCCTGTTCTCATGGCCACATGTTTATGGAATGGCGGGGCTGAGATTCAAACCAAATGCCTTTTTTAAAAAAAATCTTTTTTTCCTTTTTTTCTTTATTCATTTTTAGAGAGGAGAGAGAGAAAGAGAGAGAGAGAGTCAGAGAGAGAGAAGGGGGGAGGAGCTGGAAGCATCAACTCCCATATGTGCCTTGACCGGGCGAGCCCAGGGTTTCGAACCGGCGACCTCAGCATTTCCAGGTCGATGCGTTATCCACTGCGCCACCACAGGTCAGGCCCAAATGCCTTTTGACTGCAGAAGTTCATAGTCTTCCCACTGCACTTACTTTTTCTGATGAGTAACCTGTGTGCAGTATCACTTGGCAAGTAGTAGTGTCAATTCCATTAGCTTTTACTGAATGAATATCATGCTCTGTGTCCACTGTTAGCTTGTGTTAGCTGAGCAGGCTTACACAGGGTATTTCACCTTTCTCTCCTTCAGTTTCCTCATCTGTAAAATGGGAGTAAGACTGGTATCTATATATGAGATTGTGTGAGCTGAGCCTTAAATAGTAAGAAAATGTAAGTGCTTAACACCATGCCTGGCACATAGTATATACTCAAGGAATGCTGGTTATTATCAATTTTCTTCTTGACATTGTTGTCATTATTGGTTTGGTGTGGGCTCATGGGTGGTGTTTTCAGTTTCAGCTTCCAGTACTAAACTTGATTTCTGCTTTGGTGGAGGGGTCAAATCCCCCCTTTTCTGCGACCAGCCACCAGAGTTGCAAAGTGAGTGTTTGTGAAGAGCAGGCCACCACGTTCACTTATATCATATAGGTTGTGTGCACTGTATTAACTGTTTAAAGTCCAGGAAACCCTGAAAGATGGAATGTGTCTGGCCCCAAGAGTTTCAAACAAGGCTCAGGGGTCTGATGTCTGGTAAGATTACTTTAAGCAGCCAATAAGAATCTTTGAAGCAGGACTCAGGATATGGTTTTGGACACAACTGTTAAATTCAGGACAAAATGAAAACAGTGGTGGAGCAGTGAGTGATAAGGTTTACTAAGACTCTGCATCTCACTCACTTTTACTCAAGTTCTGACACAGTTTAAAAAGGCCCCACTATGTGCCGGACACGGTGTTAGACACATAGGTCCAAAGTTCTTGCCTTCTCAAAGCTTATAGTCTGGGAATGAGTGTGTGTGTGAGAGAGAGTCTTATAAACAGGTACATTTCAGTATGTCCTGGTGATTGTTGTGATCATCCCAAGCTGGACTTTGTGGTTGAAGGCTGAGAATTTAGTTTTAAGCTGACGTGAAGGTGTAGGGTTTGGTGGAGAGAAGGTGCAGGTGGGTGGGGAAAACGGGGAAGTCGCGCAGGGATGTTTCAGTTTGGCAGGAGCAGTCAGCCATGACTTCCCGTGAGCGATGCTCTGAGCCTCAGAATACTTAAGGCAGCTTCTGCCAATAGCACTGTTCTCTCTTTCGCTTCCTCTCTCCTTCCCTCCCTCCTGTGCTCCCTTTCCTTTATGCCTTTCCCTTCCTGTGAACACAGAACTCTGTTAACAATGTAAGCAACGATGCTGATATTTATTTCTGATCTTGTTTTACATAGAAGGTAAAAATAAAATTGAGGCCTTTTTGAAATAAACACACCAATACCTAGCCCAGTTTCGGGCATATAGCGAGCGCTTTAAAAATGTTGATTACATAGAAAGAACCTAGGCAAAAGTTAGAAACTGTTTCATACAATCTGATTGGCATCTTAAAATTGTCTTACCACGTATAGATCCACCAACACTTATCTGAAGCTCTGGAAGCCAAATATGTTTCATATTTCAGAATTTTCCAGATTTAAAGAAATTAATATGGTGCATATAACACATATAATATCTCCACAGCTGCACCCTATATTCAAATACATTAATTTTTTTTAATGAAACTTATGAATGTCTACAAAGAATAAATAAAAACAATACATGGCTTTAGAGAAGTATAGGTCTGGTGTCACTAATTTTAATTTTTTACCAAACTTACATACTTTGGGTTTTCAGAGCTTTTAGGATTCTGAAATTGTGCATCAGGAATTATGGACCACAGTAACTCTTTGCAGCTACTTTCTGCTTATGATGCTGCTAGCTGTTGCCCGGTCTGCCTTTAAAAAATTGGATTCCTTTGCCTGACCAGGCGGTGGCGCAGTGGATAGAGCATTGGACTAGGATGCGGAGGACCCAGGTTCGAGACTCCGAGGTTGCCAGCTTGAGGGTGGGCTCATCTGGTTTGAGCAAAGCTCACCAGCTTGGACCCAAGGTCGCTGGCTTGAGCAAGGGGTCACTCGGTCTGCTGAAGGCCCGCGGTCAAGGCACATATGAGAAAACAAAGAGTCTTAATGAAAAACTGATAATTGATGCTTCTCATCTCTCTCCGTTCCTGTCTGTCTGTCCCTATCTATTCCTCTCTCTGACTCTCTCTCTGTCTCTGTAAAAAAAAAAAAAAAAAAAAAAAAAGAAAGCAAGCAATCAATGAATAACTGAAGTGCTGCAACAAAGAATTGATGCTTCTCATCTCTCTCCCTTCCTGTCTGTCTGTCCCTCTCTCTGTCTAAAAAAAAAAAAAAAATAAAAAATAAAAAATTGGATTCCTTTAAGTCACACAGAGTGGCTATAGATATCATTTGTTTTCAGTTTCCTGCAGGAAGTCTGTATTTCTTTTATGCTGCACCGTCAAACAGAAAATCAGAGAAAAATTTGTCTTTGGTCATCTTTCTGGGTGTCTGTTAGATCTTGATTAGGTCTGTCTTTCAATTATAAAAATATGCTTTTCAGCCACCAAGTTTCTCAGTCACTCTCCTGGCCCTTCTGTTATCAGTGCTCAAAGAAGTTGACATTGTTCATTGCTTTTAACAACCTGGATTTGGCTTGGTATAAATGGTTTCTTAAATAGAGAAGAGCTTGACTGTTTTTCTTCTGAAGATTTACAAAGATTTTGAACATGAAACAGATTGGAAAGAGTAATTAACTTGTTTTAGTACAGAGAGATAAGGACTTTTAATGGCTTTGTGTCTGTACGGGGTTGTGATCTCACGAATAGTTCCAGCCTCACCTGCTTCTGCCTTATTCCTCTTTCCATGGGCACAGTTTCACCCTCCCTTTTTGGTACTCTCAGGGGATCTCTTTCCTGCCACCCCATCTCTGTTTCTGTTACCTGCTACTTTTTAACCAATTATATCGACCTTTACATATTTCCTTCCACAGACCTGGTGTCTGTGGGCCTTGGCTTGAACAATTAGTTATCAATCTCTAAAAACAGTTGCCTGACAAGCCTGTTGCCTCTTACTTGCTGCTCTTCATGTCAGAGGCTTTTCTGGGATCCTGCTCTCATCCGCAGACACTTCAACTTTTAATTTCACGGCTGTTTCGGAGAAGTGCATCTAGAAAGAGGCATCCCGATCACATTGGGTGAGTCAATGAATGAATGAATGATCCTTGGTCTCTCCTGACTCCATCTGACAATCAGAGAAAGTGGCCAGACCTACGTTATTTACATGTGAGCATTTCCTGAAAAGTTTGGAGCGGGACATGTTTTGTAAACTGACGTCTTGAGATGATTTGAATTTTTGGAGAATTTCCATTGCTTGTTCTTCCTGCTCTTTTCCTTTTTCCACTGTGAACTGTCCAGGGTTTTCCTGGACACTATTCATTTCTTCCCACTCAAAGGAAGGCCGTATCATTTGTGTTTTAAGTACCATATGAAGTTTGTCTTCAAAGTAAAGCTTCCTTTGCCAAGCTCACAAATGATGGATTTTGTTTTCCTTCTGCCTGGGGGTCAAGAGAGTGGGCAGTTTTGTATTTATCAGTTCCCATGGCCACTTCCTCCCTCCTACCCCAGTGCCCTCTCCCGGTCTTGTGCAAGCAATCAGTCGGTCCGGCGCAGTGACCTCCACTGGGTCAGACACAATTCTCGAAGCCTTTTGTGCACTCGCTTCCTTAAATAAGTGGAAGGTAAGATGTTTGAAAGTAGGGCAGCTGTGGGCTGCTCCAAAAAACATCAGTGTTGGTTTGTTTGTTTTTTCTGGATTTTAACAAAGGAGCTTTTGCCAGAAGACCTTTGCACTCCTGCTCATACGCCTCCCCCAAATTACAAAAATACGTTAACAAAAATAAAACAGAAGCCAGACTTAGGGTTATCTTACCCAAACAGGACTCCTTCCTTTTGACTGAACAAACAAACGAGTATTGCAGTTACGTGTCAATCCACCGATCCTGATGAATTCGGGGCACGGGTGGCTTTATCTTGAACTCCCACCACCTTGTCTAGTCCTTGAGGCTTAGGACTGCATTCTCACCTTGTTTACCCACCCAATGGTGATCCATTTGGGAATAGGAAAAAGAATAGTTGACTGGTTAAAAAATTTTTTTTTTCCTCTCTCTCTCTTCATGTGTTCAGCAATTAGGAAAAATAAAGTTCTCCAGAATTTGTACTAGGAAATAAAATAAGCAGTTTTCCTTGGGTGGTCTTACACGTGTTCTTTCTTTCCCTTCTCAAGCATTTGGTTCCATTTCCTTTTTTGACCTTTTCCCAAGAAGGTGGGCTCAACCGCCCCATGCTTCCGGTGTGCTTTCGAAGCTGCGTGTGAGAGAGAGGGCCTTGTTGTTTGGAATGTCTCTCCTTGGGAAGGGAGAACGAGGCGTGCCTAGACAATAGCAGCAATGTAAGCAGCAGGTGCAAATACTCCAGATGAGTTCCAGCAATGGGAGAGAGAGGGAACTTCAGTGGCTGCGCTGAATTCTTTCTGCTTAACTTGATAGCATATTTTTGAGACTATACTCTGTCTGTGCTTTAAATATTCCTAGTCTCCAACGCTGTATTTTTTTCTTCCTTCCAGTGCTTTGACCCCTGGGTTACTTGGATAGAAATTTACTGTGTTTAATCATTGGGTACTTGTGTCTGAGGAACAAAGCTGTTGTTCTGACCTAAGATACATGAACAGACTGTTCTCTACAGATTTTAGTATCTTTGAGAGGTGTTGATGACAACGGGCCATTTGGCAGCATGATGCTTTATTCAAACAAACATTCAACTTGGTTTCTATTAATGTTTGTATCAGGCTGTGGGAAGCACAGTTTTCTCAGATTTGAAGCTGTAAAGAACTAAGAAAAAAGAACAATGAATTCAAGGGGAGTGGTCACTCCACCTATAATCTTTAAGTTTTCCTTTCTTCATTTCTCTTCATTTAAGTTTCATTCAGAATTTTCTTTTCTTTTTTTTAATCAGTTAGGCTGTGCTAAGCTATGCTGCAGTAACAAACAACACTCAAACCTCAGTTGCATAAAAGAACAAGTTTTCATGATTGTTTATGTTACCTATCCATGTATATACCTCACTTGGGGATGCAGGTTGGTGGAGTCTTCCCCATCCGGAATATTGCCAGTTACCATAGTGAAGGGAAGGATACATGATGAATTATGTATGGCATTTTAGTGGGATTTGGCTTCAAAGTAGTGTTACTTCCATTCATATATGGTTGGCCAGTAAGCAAAGGCATACGAAGGCAAGTCAAATGGCCATGCCTACCTTCAGGTGGACAGAAAGTGTAACCTTATCATTGTCCATGAATGGAGGAGAATCAGAAATTTTTGGTGAGCAGCACTAAATGCCTACCATAGACCTTACATAAGCCACACACTGTAATGAGTGCTAGGGATGCAAAAACGAGTGGAGGGTGTCCTAGCCCTAGAGAAACTACATTTTGGGAAACCATTTTATAGAAGAATTTCAAAAATATAATGATGAAGCTAAAATGATTTAAAAATAATCTCTGTATTAAAAGCGATTCAGAATGTCTTCTTTATCTTCCCGTTTTACCAGTTTTTATATTTTCTAAAAGTTAAACAAAATAGCCATGAAATAATCTTCAAAACTTTAAATCTGGTTAAGAAAAATTGGTTTCCTTAATTTTTATATAATTTGGGATCCTCCTTTGAGTTATTATGAAACACACAGTTTTTGTGGTTTTGCCATGCGTTAATAGTCTAAAAATTAAATGTGCCTAAGGAGAATAACTTCTTTATTATATGCTGGCTGAAAATTCAGACAAAATTCCATTGAAAGCCAATTGGTTTTTAATTTTTTTTTTCCATGTGTCCTTCAGTGCTGAAATTGGAAATAAACCAGCATTATGGCTTCATAACTCAAAAGTGTAGCAATTCTGCACAATAGACAAGCAAATTTGTCATTTAAAATATCAGACATCTGTCTCAAGTTGGTGCTGACCTTCTAAACTGCAACTGAATGTCCAGATTGTTATTTCTCCATCCTCAATGCTGGGTTCATAGCCCCGTGCTTCTTGTCTGCTTCCTAGTGGGTTATGGGTTGTTTCCTAGAGTCTAGACATGAAATGAAAAGTGATTATGTATTCCATTTCCTGTTCGTCTCTGCAAAATTCACAGGAAGGTCTCAAAGTTTTTTGAGACATACCCCCTCCTCCTGCTTGGTAGGAAGAGCAGCCATTTGGGTTCTATAGACCCGAGTTGAAATCTTGTCTGCCCTCTTGCTACCTGTAGAACTTTGGGCAAGCCGCTTAATCTCTTTAAGTCTCAGTTTCCTTCTCAGTAAAATGAGGAAATAAGAACTATTTCAAAGGGTTGAGAGTGAAGAATATGGTATATATGAAATGCCGACAACGTCTGACATGTAATAAGTACCCAGTAAATATTCCCTATTGGCACAGTGCTTACTGGTTTTCAAAGGATTTCATTGCATTTTATCTCATGGGAATAAATCAAGGAGGTGAAAGGCATCTACCTGAATTGGTTTTCCATTAACTTGCCAAAAAAAAAAAAAAAAAAAAAAAAAGACTGAATTCGCTTGAATTCACAGTCACAGTTGACCTAACAAATGTCTTATTTAATTATGATGTGTGTCTGTTTTCTCCTCTGTTCCCATTCCTCTTTACTCAGCAAGTTAGATTCCATATAGACCGAGTCCATTTAATGACCTTGCTTTACTTATAAATCTTTCCCTCGTGCTCTTTGAGTTTTAGGTGATTACTTTAGTGAGCAATGATTAAGGGCTGCAGGGATTGATGCCAATACTATAGGAAAAGAAAACAAAAACTTTTGAGGTTTTTTTTTGTATGTGACAGAGACAGAGAGACAGAGAGAGGGACAGACAGACAGGAAGGGAGAGAGATGAGAAACATCAATTCTTCGTTGCAGCACCTTAGTTGTTCATGGATTATTTTCTCATATGTGCCTTGACTGGGGGGCTACAGCAGAGCGAGTGACCCCTTGCTCAAGCAAGCGACCTTGGGCACAAGCTGGTGAGCCTTGCTCAAACCAGATGAGCCCACGCTCAAGCTGGCGACCTCGGGGTTCGAACCTGGGTCCTCTGTGTCCCAGGTCAACGCTCTATCTACTGCACCACCACCTGGTCAGGCTTACGTGGTTTTAATAACAATAGCTAACATTAATTGCATCTGTGCCTGGTTTGTAATTAAAATTCCTTTTTTTCATCTGAAATCATATTTAATGCTTCTTCAACCCTGTAAGGTAGTTATGAGTACTCTCTGTAGATTACAGATGAGGAAATTCAGTGTAGAAAGTTAAGTCATTTGCCTGAGGCAACATAGTTAGTAAATACTAGCAAGTGCTCCTTCTGGAATTTGAATCCAGCATGGTTTAACTTCTAAATAGCTTGTTTTTCCTTACTGAGCTCTGTTGTACAAAGAAGTTTGGGTCCCAAACAGGGAGGTTATATTCCTGGCTGACGAATGCCGTGTGAGCACTGCTTGCATAGATGGACTGTGGCAACTAAAAATAACAGGGTGTACTGTTACCCTTTCGTACAGTCAAAACTTGCTTCTCTGAGGGGCTTTCGGGTATAAGCCCGGAGTTGCGCTTGATCCCTGACGGGGAGTTTGCAGCCCCCGGGAGCCTGTCCTCTGTGAACCTCTCCCTGTGTAACTGGGTTTGGCATATGGGCCCCTCCTCAGCATCCATAGTGGAAGGGTTGGTAATGAGAAGAAGACAGGGTAAAAATGGAAACTGGAAAAACAAAGGGGCTGCACCTTCCTGTCTCAATGGCTCCCTCATTTTTCTCGCCCCTGACAGCTTTCTAATAAACAAGTTGGCCCAGTAAGTAAAAGCCTGGGGTCCTGTGTCATTTGGAATGGTATCGCTGGTGCATGGCTTTACTGTTAATGTTCCATTTGAAAACATTTCCTAAGGTAAATGTTAAGAACTAGGTGACAGCTATCAGTTGAACTTTTTACTTTGAATGATGTGGCTGACTTGCCTGGGCATCATTCTTCAATGGTAATGGTCCTTCATGACTTAAAACCTGGTTGCTAAAATACAGGACATTTGGCAGATCTGAAAAAGATCGAGGTCTTATTTTAATTTTTTTTTTTTTTAAGTA
Organism: Saccopteryx bilineata; assembly: GCF_036850765.1. NCBI lineage: Eukaryota > Metazoa > Chordata > Mammalia > Chiroptera > Emballonuridae > Saccopteryx > Saccopteryx bilineata. Next base: position 235,761,938 of record NC_089494.1, on the reverse strand, counting down.
GACAGTGGAGGCTGGTGCATAATTTTCTAATCTAGTTTCATGGTCCTTTTGATCAGCCCCAAATAAAACGGAACCAGACAGTGTCTCTCAAAGGGTTAATACCCTGGAATCTCACACTTAACAATTGACATTATGTCCTCTGCATTCTTGAGGAATTTTCTCACTGATGTCAAAAGACTTTGGTTTGTTATGCAAGACAGTGGTCCAGTGACTTTGCATATCACGTTCTCTTAATCAGGAGGGAAATCCCTGCATGCTAATTGGGGAAGAAAAAAAGTAGTGTAAGTGGTTCTTTGGCTACAGATGAATTAAATGAGTGCATTTAATTATAAAAAATAAAGCACAACAAAACTCTTGCAAATGGGCATTCTGTTGAAATGGCTGCTTACCATTTTTTTTTTTTTTCATTTTGTGTCAGTCTTATTATAGCATCACTGTTGATCACATTTTTTAGGAAATGCTTTTATATATTTATGTAGTTTATTTTTCTATTTTCTGACTGCTTTAGTTATCAATTATTGAGTAAGAAATCACTTCAGACTTCATGGCTTAAAATAACAATAATTTATTACTTATTAAGGTTCTCTGAGTTGATTCTCAGCTGGATATTTCTGTTCCACGTGGTGTTAGCACGTCATTGTATCAACTGGTGTCGAGGCTGGCCTGGCTCATCCAAGAGGCGTCTCCCCTATGTCTGTACCTCAGTGCCTCTTGTCGCTGTCTCTCTACCTGACTAGCTTAGGTCTCCCTTATAGTGTAGTCGTCTCCCGGTCCCTGAATTTCATCAGGTAGCCGGCTTCCAGGAGAGAGAAAGTGGATGCTGCCTGTCCCCTTAAGGCTAAGTATGCAAATCCAGAAGATTATTCCCACCATGTCCTATTGGTCAAAGGAAGTTACAACACCAAGTCCAGATTCAATGGGAGGGGAAACAGTTCCCATCTTTTGATGGATGGAGAGGCATGTGCCTAAAGAGAAGGAAGGAATTAATGGCCAAACATAGATAGGCAGAGAGGAGTACTGGAGGCAGAGTGCCGTGTCCAGGTGATGGAAATGTCAAAGGCAGAGGCCCGTTTTGCCCCATTTCCTGTTTAGGGTTCTGAATAGAGAGTGCTACACATGGAATGACTTCATGCAGATCTGGAAAGAGTGCACAGGAACAGAAGACCAGGTGGAGGGAGGCCTCAGGTGCATTCCCAGTGCTCTTAGCTCCTGTGTGGTTGCAGAAGGAGCCAGAGGTTCCTGAATCCCTTCAAAGAAGGACTCGAAAGGTCACCCAGTTAAGAGGCAGTGGGGTTAGGCCAGGAACTGGGTGAGACCCAGAGCTGGTGGTGGCTCTAACAGATGCCGGCCAGGGGCAACCGAAGGCCCTGACCACCCGCTCTGGAGGTCAGCAGCGGACGCCCACAGAGGTATCCATGGCTGGAGATCTAGCCAGTCTCATTTCCATAGTCCCCAGGCCAGGCAGCAGCCCAGACCAGTCACTTTGCTGCAGAAGACAGCCAGGATCCGGAGGGCGCCATTTGATTTGCATTCTTCATCGTCCATGTCACCGTAATAATGGAGACATAATCCCTCTCTCTGGCACCTCATTATTACCTTGCAGCTAAGCAGAAGAGGATAAAAAACCTGAGCAACTGATCATGATGCCTAAAAAAATCTTTACCTAAAGGAACTATTTCATTAATTGTGTTGGACTATTTGCCAGATGGGCCCCCCAATGTGTTCATGTCCTAATCCTCAGACCCTCTGAATATGTTATCTTCTATGGCCAGAGAGACTTTGCAGATGTGATTAAATTAATAATCTTGAGTTGGGGGGAGAGTAACCTGAATTATCCAAGTGGGCCCAGTGTCATCACAGGGTCCTTATAAGAGGGAGATAGGATACCAGAAATAAAAAAAGGAGATGAGATGACAGAACCAGATGTTGGAATGATGGAGTAATGCACTTCGAAGATGGAGGGAGGGTCGTGAGCTGAGGCCTGCAGGTGGGCTCTATAAGCTGGAAAAAGCAAGGGTATTCCTAGGATGCTCGGAGAAAGAATGCAGCCCTGACAACCCCTTGATATCAGACTTCTAACCTTCAGAACTATAAAAAAATCACTTAGTGTTGTTGTAAACCACTAAAATTAAGGTGGAGGTGTTTTTCTAGCAGCAATAGGAAACTAACTCACCTCTCCCACCCTCAGACAAAGTCACAAAGAAACATTGAAACTGTAATTTCTTTGTTCATGTGCATGCAAAATAAAGCTTTATTCTTTCCCCCCAATTAATATTCTAATAACATATCATTTCTGCCTATTTGATAAGTAAGAACATTGAGGGGTAGGGAGTGAAGTTCAGCAAATTTGTCCAGAATGAGCAGTTAATGATTAAATCAGGATTAAAACTCGTTTCTTTCGGAGCCACAGAAAAGCTCTCTGATCATGCAAGAGCATGATCTTGTACGAAGATATGTCAAGTAGAATGTATCAAATAGAAATGTATGTGCAGCATAAGCTTTCAGGGTCTCCAGATCCAAATCCTATCTTAAAGGTCCTATATTGTAGCAACTTACTGTCATGATGCTTCCAAGAAATAATATGAAAACAGTTGCCACTACAAATAATCTATCCACTCATCCTTGCTTTTGAAGACTAAGCGACTGCTTAAGAAAGATCCGGTTTACTGTATTTACTCTACTCTTAATGGTATGGGCAGTCTTCAGTTTACTTACAAGGTCAGTTATTCTAATTTCCCTTGATGGAAGGGACAAGAAAATCTCTTCAAACTTTTCTTTTCTACTGAAGATATACAGTCTGATTTCTAAATTAGGTTGCCAAGAACCCTCGATTCATCTTTAGAGGTGACGTTGGTGGGGGTGACTTGAGCCTCTTGTTTCCGCACCTCGATCTGGCTACCTGGACACCAGGCTTGCTTGCTTTTCGCATCTGCACCTGTGTGGTACCACCAGACAGCTCACTTCTCTTTGAGCTTTTCTGACTTAGGAAGGCGGTTAGTGGCCCCCATAGGCGGATTGGGTTGTAGGCTTACTCAGGGCCTGCCCGTGAGTCTGGGTCATTCAGAAATACTACCCATATGTTGGGGATAGCTTGTGTTAAGAATAATCTTTGAGAGCCAGTTAAGACGGGGAGAGATTTTTTCCTAACATTGTCATTGTGCTATTTGCAGCACGAGTCCCAACAAAACAGCTTTTCCATTTTATCTTCAGGATGACGGAGGCAGCATGGAAAGTAATTAAAACAATAGCGCCAGGGCGATCTGTGTGCGAGATGCTGTCAGAACTGGAAATGGAATTCAGACGTTTCTGAATTTCTGGGCATGAGCTTCGGTCCTTTTCAAGGAACTTTCATATGTGTTTTAGCACTTTGTTTGGGGAGGAGGGGAAATTTAGATTTGGTCAGTATCCAGGTAGATATTGGAAGTGTGGAGCTGGTAGGAAAAAACCCATGAAGGAGATATAAAGTGGAAAATTAGGGTAAAACTTCACGGTGTCTGTCTGTCTGTCTTCGACACTTCCAATTTGAAAAGTGAGCTCTTTAGTCTTAAAGATGAAATCCAAGTCTAGAGTCCCGCAGGTAACATGTCAAACACTGTCATGGCGCTTAGAGACTTTTCTTTAGGCTCTTTGTTATTTCTGAATATGAACCTAACTCAAAAATTTGTCCTTAAGAAGGATTTTCAGAAGGGCTATAGTAGTGGTGAGCATGCTTTAGGGTAAAAGTAAATCCATTTCTCACTTAAAAACAAAACAAAAACAAAACCCTAGTTTGTGCCCATGAAAAATATCTTTGCATGTCTAGACAGTCGTGCTGATCAGTTGCTTTTCTTAAGGAAGCGATACAGAAAAAGTATTATTCTCCCCAGAAACCTGGTAAGGTCCTATGTGACCCAAGTGACCTCTCACTCAAATAGTGTAACAGGAGCCAGAAGTGTGTAAGGGGCCTGGGCTTGATGACTGATGTTAGAAATCAATCCTGGCATTGTGGAACTTTCCTGTTTTTCACCAGCAGCCTCTCAAGGACTTTTGCTGATTGTCCTACCAATTGAGGGTGAAAAAATTGCAGAACCGATGTGAGTAGCGTCACAGATATATCGTAAGGTTTCCATGCAGATGACATTTATAACAAGTAGATAGGAAACTCTGTAATGTCTTTAACTTAAATAGAGGAAGGAAGAATTAAAGTGTATTTTTACAGGCAAAAATTGCATAAAAGGGTCAAAAGGGAACATTTACTTGCTATCTGCTTTCACCAGATATTGTTTTGGGGTTTTGGGCTTCACCATAACAAGAAAAAGTTTTTCTTTTTCATTTACAAAGTAGCTAGAATGGCCTTATGCACACTAGTTAGAAGTTATCTGTGTGTTTCCCTTTATTTTCCAAGTAAGTGATATTTTTTCCTCTTCTCTCCTGGACCTTTTCTTCAGTGTTGATGACTATAAGTCATTAAAGCCATCCCGGAAAGCTGTTTTTAGGTCTCCAGCTGTTGTTGGATGGAGTCGAGAAATCTTTGCTTTCGCAATGGCTCAGAGCGAATTGTCACATGCGGTTAGGTCTGAACCCTGCAGTGACCACAGGATTATCATACCCACAGCAGTTCATTGTGCAAGGAGTTTGTTGCCAAAGTATTTTCTACCTGGGGTATGAGAAAATGCTAGGACACTCACTATATTATTGTAAGATAGCCAATGCCAAAACAGCTATCGGTTTGTTCACACAGCTGTGGGACAAACCACATCTGAAATATTCAAGCGTGTGAGTGACTCCTGTATTAGACATTTTGAAATTGTTGCTGTTTCACGACCTGGGGAGAAAGTGGCTCATTTCACAGAGACACAGCCTCCTATATCCAGATCCGCTCCGATAAAATGACTGAGATTCAGAGGGTTGAGTGGCTCGCTCAGGTCCCATAAATCAGGGGAGTGGCGGAGGGAGAGGACTCATTTTGGGATCTGTCTGACTCCATCGCCTGCACTCTTTACTGCAGGGCTTCTCATACTGTTGTGGTGAATGACAGATTTTTTTGTTTTAAGTTTGCAATCTACTGTAACACTCCACATGTTGTATTACTCATCGTAACACTGGGTGTACACAGTTGGTACACAACTGGCATTACCCGCAACCCACCCTGGCCGGTCGGCCAACACCTGAACAGAGGAGTCCCCTGGTCATGTGCTGGATGTGGTGGCAATGTCAAACTGCTGTGTACATTTCTAAATGCTTATGTTCAATCCCTGTAATTTATGATGTCACAGACTGGAAATTATCAAGTCACAGATCACTCTGTGAGCAGTGTTGCTTTGGCGTAAGGGTGAGCGGGCACGGCGGCAGGGACAGGCCAGACGGACAGAAGAAAAGCATCAGGAGTGAAGCTGAAAGTGTGGGAGGGAAGTCAGCCCTTCAGCAGGCAGCTGGTCTGGCTATCCTCCTTTTCCTGCAGGTCCAGCTCTCCAGCCAGATGGGAAAACACTGCAACCTCCTCTGCAGGAGAAACACCAAGTGACTTCTAATATCTATGACAAAATTTATATGTGGGGGCAAGGTGGGGCAGTTCAAAAGAGGAGGGCACCCGGACACTGTTTCCTTGGTTGTTGTTCCCAGAGTCCTGTGCGACTTGTTTAGCTCCTGTATTGAGCATCCCCTGTGTACCAGGCACCTTGGTAGATGTTTCATAATTAAGGTAGTATTTTTTTAAGGTAGTATTTTTTTAAATTACTATTATTGAGAAGTAAGAAGGCAGAGAGACAGACTTTTGCATGTACCCTGACAGGGATCCAGCTGGCAAGCCCCCTACTAGGCAATGCTCTGCCCATCTGGGGTCACTGTTCCGTTGCTTGACCTGAGGTGAGGCCCTGGAGCCATCCTTAGTTCCCTGGGGTCAACTCACTCAATCAAGCCATGGCTGTGGGAGGAGGAGAGAGAGAGAGAGGAGAGGTAGAGAGAGGTAGAGAGAGAGAATGGGAGGTGAAGGGGTGGAGAAGCAGATGGTCATTTCTTCTGTGCGCCCTGACTGAAAATTGAACCCAGGACTTCCACATGCCAGGCTGATGCTCTACCACTGAGCAAACTGGCCAGAGCCTAAGGTAGTATTTCTACACCTTGTACTTTATTGCTGCTGAAGGAAGGGAAAAAGTAAGAAGTTGCTTTAAAAAATATAATGAAATAAATTTAGTATTAATTTTATTATTATTATTATTTAAATTTTATTATTAATTGGTTCTCTATAAATAAGTTTTAAGAAAATGTTTAATACTTAATAAGGTGACCAATCATCCTCCTTTTGGGAGGACAGTCCTTCTTTTGTAAGTTCCATCCTCCCTCAAAAAAGTGTCCTCCTACATGTCCTCCTTCTTGATATTGGAAGACTAATCTGTAAATATCTGTATTCGATCGATGCAGAGTTGATCCATTGTGTGTGATGTGATGTGTTTGTATTTGACATGACGATTCGTCAAGGATCAGTACAGTGCAGTGAGACATGATTATGAGATGCATGTGCTCCTCACGGGAGACCTTGAGAGAGCGCATGATACACTGGGCGCGCAAAGGGCTTTGTGTACTTCTCACTGAAACATGACACTGCACATACAACATTGTAGACTCACGATTGTTTCTTTCTCAGTGAATATTCAATCATTGGTAAGCACAATTCATGTTTTATTAATCATTATCTATTTAATAATTTCCAAATATATATAATTTTATTTACAAGTATTTTCCTGAAATTCGAGTTTTAAAGTGGAAATCTAACCTCTAACCATACCTATTAATAACTCATTTTGATTAAATAGTTGCATAAAACACGTTTTTTAATTAGAAAATGCTAAATACACCCGAATATCACTCCAAATTAGTGGTTTTGTTTGATATTTAGTTTTACTAAATGAGTACTTTTTTCTTACAATTTTTATTAAAAATTAATAGGCATGTAAGCATAATTACAATATAAAATATTACAAATGTTTTTATTATGCATTTATCATATTATAGTGTATTGTTGCAATGAATAAAATATTTCTTTTATTTACGATATTGTTTTCTTCAATTTATTTTTGTCCTTTTCATTGTAAAAAAATTGGCCACCTTATATCCGTTATAGGTGGTTAAAATGGTCTTTGTAGTAGTAACTATATTTTTAAGGGTTTACTCAGAAAACTAACATCTAATTAGGACAATGTTTCTATGGGAAACATCACATCTTGCTGAAATATATTTTACTTCAACATTTTCCTTGAGAATAAAACCTGTCAGACAGAAGTGTGAAAACTGCCTGTACTTAGCAGAATAATATATGTAAGCCAGTACTGGTGAAATGATGATGCATTAAGGTGCCATTTGATTTTTTTTGGCCCAAGACATTATAAACAATCTTCTAAAATTTTAATGTCTACAAAATAAAAAATATTTATATATATATATATATATATTACCATTTATCGTTGGCAATATGGGCAGATCTAATTCTATGGTGACTAAGTAAAAAAAATTAATGAAGTTCTTAAAAGCCTTTATAATGATACTGAATATGAAGTGGTAGACCAGTACGTTTAGTCTTGAGTCTTTGACTTTCATTGTTAGCAGATGCTTTGCCTGAATATGAGCTTTCACTTCTATCTCAAGGTTAGAAGGTCTGTTTCACTTGGTGCTGCATGTGTTGGTATCAATGACTTCAACCCTCTTCCCACCATCCTTTGCCTTGGAAAGTCAAAGATGACCTAGATTGCTAGGAATTCTTGATTCAGCGATGTCTTGAATTGAAATTAATTTACTAGGAGAAACTATGGAAATACATATCTGAATTATAGAAATCAATGAAAATGAGCCCTGGCCGGTTGGCTCAGCGGTAGAGCATCGGCCTGGTGTATGGGGGACCCGGGTTTGATTCCCGGCCAGGGCACATAGGAGAAGCGCCCATTTGCTTCTCCACCCCCCCCCTTCCTCTCTGTCTCTTTCTTCCCCTCCCACAGCCAAGGCTCCATTGGAGCAAAGATGGCCCGGGCGCTGGGGATGGCTCCTTGGCCTCTGCCCCAGGCGCTAGAGTGGCTCTGGTCGCGGCAGAGCGACGCCCGGGAGGGGCAGAGCATCGCCTCCTGGTGGGCAGAGCGTTGCCCCTGGTGGCGTGCCGGGTGGATCCCGGTTGGGCGCATGCGGGAGTCTGTCTGACTGTCTCTCCCCGTTTCCAGCTTCAGAAAAATACAAAAAAAAAAAAAAAAAGAGCTTTGCTTCTGTTTTAATGAAAAATAAAAATTGAACAGCTTCTTTATGAATAAAATCCAGTAGTAATATCTTAAGTAAAGATCTAATTAATATATATATTAAAATAGTGGTATTTGTTTTGAGTCCTTGACTCATTTCTCTCTCTTGCTCTCTCTGTTTTTGAGCTTCTCTAGAGAAAGACTTAAAAACTTAGGGTATGTTGTCTCTCAAATTCATTACTTTTTTTCATTTAGATAAAGGCATTATTGTGCCTTGGTTTTAATGAGGGAAAATGAAGGTGGGGGTGGAATGTGTATTAAATATTTGGAAATTTTCTTCCTTCCTACCCCCAACATCTAAAATGTGCATGGGATTTGGAAAATAAATTAGAAATAGGGTCTTTCATAGATATTTTAAAAATGCATTTCTAAATGTTTAATAATTCTTATTTTTGAATAGTGCTATTTTATTTAGGAGCTTTGGTTGCTAAGTTGTACATGATAATCTCTAGTCTTCTTTTCTTTGGGTTTTATTTTGACTTCCTAAAGAATGAACCATTTTTTATAAAAAAATTAACATAACATCCAGTTTGCTAATGTAAACTCATTTGTTAGTATAAACTAATAATACTATAACCTAGAAAGATATTAATTTTACATTTTTTTGAGAGAACCTCTGCTAAAGAAATAGAAAGAAATTGGAATCAGAAGTAGTTTTGCTTCATTGTCTCTCTGCCCCTAAACTCTTGGATTGGTGGAAACCTGGAGACCATACCTGAAACAAGAGATGTGATTCCTTCTCAAAGACAGTCATTTCAAAATAAAAGAGGACAGGTGGGTCAGAAACAGAACAGCATTTTACAAAAGACATGAGCTTGACCACTTAAGGTCAGAGTCTATTTTTGCTCACTATTATACATGTGTTTAGCCTATTCCCCGGCACATATGTGGCTCTCAGTGTTATTTTTGAAGTGAATGAGTGAAGGAAGAGACTGGGTAGATAGATAACTGAGCACTGAACAAACGGACTTCAGTGAGAGTTGGGAACCTCACTTGTGTGGATTGAAATCACCTGTATTTTCCGAACAAACTTCCTTTGTCCTCATTATGATTGACTATGTTGATGAGGGAAGAGACTCGAACACCCAGAAGTCCAAATATAGCTTCTCACAAAAGCACTCAGGTTATAATGATGCAATATGGAAATAACAGCAGATTGAGTTTTAATCATATAAGCAGCACATGTCTCTCTTTTTCCTCCTTCCTCTTTTTATATCACATGTAATGACGTTATTAGACATCAGTAGTTTAACCAGGGTAAACAGTAATTGCTGGAAAACTACGGTTTTGAATGTGAAGAAAGGAATAGTTCAATAAATGAGAGGGGGAAACATGAACGTATTGTGTTTGGTGATTCTTTTTGAGGAACTGTTTGCTTAGCAATTCAGGAAGTGACTTAAATTTTGCCTGCCAATGTTTGATGCTAGATTTGTATCAAAGGAAGGGTCATATCGTTTTTCATGTGTGTTTAGTTAGAGATTTGTTTAACTGGAAACATAAGCTAGCAAGCCACAGTCTCACTTTAGAGGGATGAGTTTCCTCATGAAAGCTCTGTGTCTTGTGCTCCAACGTGAGAGAGGAAAAAAATCATATTGGATGTCTTTTTCTTTATGCTCTGGAGAGGACACCAAATGTGACCAACATGGTGAGTTCAGACCACCTGTGAGACTCCAAATTGCTTTTCCTGAGTCTATGTTGAATTAAATAACAGCATTTGATTATAGTATTTAAAGCAAATCAAGGAGAATGCAGACGAATCAGTGGATAAACACATTTAATAGTAGTATGGACCTTGCTCATATTGCAAATGGATTATTATCCAATGAAACCATGCTGCTTTCATGCTGTAAAACTTTCCAGATTTCAGGAAGCCCAGGGCAGCTGTGTTTTTCAAAACCTCATCTGTGATCCAAAAGCACCATTTCCTAGGAGAAATAAAGATCTGTTAATGTACGGAAAGTAATGTGCTTAAAGTATTTGTAAGCAGTGGCTAACCTCTTTTCTGAAAACATCAGAAATACACCTGGTGGAGGAAAGCTCTCCTGCCAGATAAAATGGAATGTTTTTTATTAACCAGGGGAGCAGTTTGGATGAGAAAGATGCGCGAAGCAGGTGCTGCTGGGCCTCTAATTCCAGTGTGCAAAGGATGTGAGGAGATTTGTCTGGCCTCAAGGGTTGAGAACTATTAATATAAGCAATTCAGCAATTTCCTTCTATATCGCTTGCTTTGTCTTGAAGGATGTGCTTACAAAAAACTCATTGGCTCAAGGCAATGCAAGCTGACTAGACTAACTAAAACTGTGATTAACAGAAAAGGCTCCATCTGCCCAAGAAAACCCTAGGATCATAGATAGTGCAGGTATTTCCATCTGGAAAGCAATTGTCCGTGGACAGAAGGGAGTTGAAATGTATATAAGAGATGGCTCAGAGACTGAAGAGCTCTTGCAGTTTGTGTGAGTCTGAGTCTGAACTTAGAGATGACACTCATTTAGTTTAAGTTCCGGCAGATTTTCTTTGTACAAAATTCTATGTGATACTCCTAAGGAGCCACAGTGTGACTTTTTAGAAACACACACACACACACACACACACACACACACTTTCCTCTCTGTTGTTCAGGGCACAGCATGAGTTTATCTTTGGAATTTCACTGAGAAGTGGTAAGGATGACATACAGTTATAGTTTGGGGGGGAATCTATATTAATGCATGTGCTTGACCTTCAAGCTGTCACTGGTCGGCAGACTATTTGGTTGGTGTCATTCCAGTTCATAGCTTGTGCTTGTGGTGCTCTCTTCATTGCCCAACACAATGGTGTCTTTGCTTGGCAATCTCTACCTCTCATTAGGGCAGCCAGCATATCACAACAGCCCTTCCCTCCTCAAATAGCCCTGGGAACAGAGGAGCTAGCACAACTGGAAACCCTGCCAAGCACAACAGCACAAGACTCCGTCTGCGCCCAGGAGGGGCGACTCTAGAAACCTCAGTGCCCTCAAGCTGGCCATCAGAGCAATGGGATTTTCAGTCTTGCTCAACACTGGGGACCTGAGTATCTCTTAGGATAATCTCCCCTTCTTTGGTGGTTAGGGATCTTGTCCTCATAAAAGAAATCTTTTGTGGACTATATTTTGCCTAAATCTGCCCATTCTCAGTCTCTGATGTGATGACCAGACCACTAGACTGAGGTTAAAGTGCTGGGTGACTTATTGGTGATGTTGCCAGCTTCTTCTGGCTCCGAGGCTCTTGCTCAATAACCACTGTGTGCTTTTGTAGGTACAGATTAAGAGACTCTTCACTGTCTTTCCAGCCTCTTAACTTGTAAGGACCTCAGGTCTCTGATTAATGATCAGTGGATTGCCTATGAGAGGTGGACTCATGCCATCCCGTGCTCTCCAGGACAGTTTAGCTAGAAACCGACAGCAGTCATGTGACAGAGAACCCTGTAAGGTAACCATAACGCAGGGAGGATTGGAGGCACCTGTGGAATTTTTGTCCTTAAGTTTTTTGGCAATAAAAATTGTTGTTGAGGCACTCTGAAGGTTTTCAAGAAAAACAGAAGTGGATTGCTACAATTAGTTCCTTCAATTAGGTATTCAAGGAGTGCCTAAAAGTATGTCGGGGGTGGGGGGGTGGGGGGGGTGGAGGTTTCCTTATCTGTTTGCCTGCTGGCCTGTATCTTTCCAGCCTACTTTTTCAAATGGAGTTTAATTAGCTTAAAACAGGGAATTAGTTTTGCACCGAGGGCTTGAGATAAGAGTTTCTGTGCATTCTGGAGATGGGTAGCTACGACCCTTTTTGATATCTTGCTTTGTCGTCTGTGGGTCTTGGCAGTACCTTTCTCTTCCGGGACATGTTCCCAGAATGGTTTGGTGAAACAAATGCCATCTTTGGAGGACTTCGGCTCCTTGCGGCTGAGATAAATATACATCAACTGAGAGTGGGTTTTATTCCCCTCTCTGAATGAATTCACAGGGAATTGCAATTGTGGAAAGAAAAGTTCAAAAATAATAGAATGAAGTTTCCCTAAAGTATTATGGTTTGAAGCCTCGGTATGTTGAGTAATTGTTCTAAAATAGGTCTTTGTTTTCCAAGGTTTTGAGGGTTGCCGCCAGTCCGTTTTCCAAACCAAAGATGAGGGGAACAATTCTAAACTGCAGGTTCAACGGGAACATTTCAGGCAAAAAAAAGTCTTCGTTCTGTTTGTCATGACTTGTTTGAAGCGCAGATGGGACCTGTGAGATTTGGATGGGAAGGAGTCGGTGCTGCTGCTGGGGCATAGAGGATTTAGACTAGCATTCCTATTCCTGTTGCATTTTTGAAACCTCTGAGTCTATTAATGCCCATAAAAGTATATATTAAAGTAGACAAAAGACCAGATCCTTAATCAATAGAGAAGGGAAGTCTACCCGAGAAGACTCACAAATACAGCTAATTAATGGAACCATAAGTTTTAGAAGGCAGTATTTGGAGGACAGCATGGGAATAGCTGGAAAGAAGTGAGTTTTGAATGCTGATTGCTTTATTTTTACACTAGCGAGTGAGTTAATGTGCACACATCCTCTTTCTGGAATGGTGAACAAATGGAGAGATGTGCTGAGTAAGTATTGGAAGACAACACGAACCCTGGGGCAATTAGCTGGAATTTAAAGGAATAAACCATGCGTTTGTGATTAAACTAGTAAAAGCCTATATATAAATTTGATTGGTTACACTTTATATAAAGACAAGTGATAAAATCCCTAATGTTTTCCTTGATCTTGCAAAGTTTCTTTTAAGAATGGAAAGTGACTTTAGAAATTGAATTAACCTGAGAGGAAAAGGAAGAATGACTTCAGGGGCTGTGTGTTTCTGAGTTCAAGATTCTGATGTGGATCAGTGCCATGGGTGCATCAGAGACAGATTTGAAGGTTAAGTTAGTTCACTGTATTTCTAGAGTAGCAAGTATTGTGATAGAAGGTTACATGGCCTTTGCAATTTGGGCCAATGTCCTGATTTCTGCATCTTGAACAGGATCACCATTTGTGTCTATATCTGGAAAAAAAGTGAGATGATTCTTAGGCAGCAAAATACTGTTTTTTATTATTATTGCAGTGATGTCAATCCAAACTGGATGACTATGATCCATGGAATCTTCAAGGAAAACCAAATATTCTTTTTTAATAAAGTAATGGAGTTGGGATTTGCACATCTGTTCTTAAAAAATCTGTTTTTTATAATATGGAACATATGTTCATCGCTACATCTCTTATTAAACTGAGGGAAAATTCTTGTCGAGTGGATTAATTCTAGATCCTGGGAATGTGGCAAACGGAGAAGAGCATATTGAAACAAATGCCTTTTTGTCTCACCTCTTACCCTCACACTGATTTTCAAACTGCTGGCTGTGACCCTTCTGTGGATAATGAAATGAAGTAGGTTGTGACTAGTATTTAAAACAAATGAAATGCAATAGGAAATATCAGAGTACACTGATAAGTATAGTAAAAAGTAAGTACTGTTCTGTGAACTCTTACCTGTGTGATGTGCGTATGTACACACAGGTGTATGCAGCCATGATATAAGATAGCCTTTTTCCTGTGTTCATAGGGCTTCAGTTTTGGGGGCTGCTTTAAGTTTGACTAGACCAGAAAATCCCACACTGATTGGAGAGGTCAGGCTGACTGGTGCAGGCGTAGGTGATGTCTGATTCAAAGGGCTGGAAGATTACACCACAACTTTTTTTTTTTCTTTTAAGATTTTATTTCTTGATTTTACAGAGAGAGGAGGGGGAGGAGCTGTAAGTTTCAACTCATGGAAGCTTCACTTTAGCTGTTCATTGATTGCTTGTTGTACGTGCCTTGACCAGGCAAGCCCGGGGTTTCGAACCGGTGACCTCAGCATTCCAGGTTGACTGTTCATTCACTGTGCCACCACAGGCCAGGTAACCCCACAGCTTCCTAAGCTACATTCTTATTCTGAAGCTGCATTATACCTGCAAGCTCAGCGGCCTGTGCTGTCGCAATCATCAGTTTTTCGTTGCGACACCTTAGTTGTTCATTGATTGCTTTCTCATATGTGCCTTGACCGTGGGCCCACACAGACAAAGAAATTCTGCCATTTATCATAGTGTTCCTTGCTGATCCCTGCGTCTGTGGCCACTGACCCAGGAACTAGATGCAATGTTTGAAATATATAGAGAAGCAAACTTCATTAATTTTTAAAAGATGTTTTTGGTAACAGTTTTATTGGGAAATAATTTATATACCATACCATATCATTCCATACAATTCACCTATTTGAACTATGCAAACTATGTTGTTTTAGCATATTCAGAGTGTGCAGCCATCACCACCATCAATTTGAGAACATCGCATCACTCCAAAAGGGAAATCCCATGCCTGGTAGCCACTGCCTCATCCTTTAGTTCTTGGGTTGATGGAGCTGCTCCACAGAAACCTGGAGGGAAGCGATTGATTTCTATATTTAGGCTCATACAGTGGTCTCCAAACTCCCCCCCCCCCCCACAGGGACAGAGAGAGAGTCAGAGAGAGGGATAGCTAGGGACAGACAGACAGGAATGGAGAGAGATGAGAAGCATCAATCATCAGTTTTTCGTTGCGACACCTTAGTTGTTCATTGATTGCTCTCTCATATGTGCCTTGACCGCGGGCCTTCAGCAGACCAAGTAACCCCTTGCTCAAGCCAGCAACCTTGGGTCCAAGCTGGTGAACTTTGCTCAAACCAGATGAGCCCGCGCTCAAGCTGGCGACCTCAGGGTCTCGAACCTGGGTCCTCTGCATCCCAGTTTGACGCTCTATTCACTACACCACCACCTGGTCAGGCCGCCAAACTTTTAAAAATCACCTATTCAGTGAAAAAGTTTTTGAGTATGTACTTCCAACTTATGTATATAAAAATACATTTGTGTGTTTGTCACTATGATAATATGTCATTATATTACCAAGCACTAACGAGTTGTGCATGAAGCAGAGAAGCTGCTATCCGCACCCCCCAGCCGCCCAGGGGATCATTGGAGTGTCCCCGCCACCGTCCGTGCCCTTGGTTTGGCATGCCCGCCCAGTGTGGTAGTCAGCGGACCCGAGCCTCTCGTTCTGCCTTCCAGCACCTTCCAACCTGGTTGTCACAAACTCCAGGCAGCTTTTCTAGATGCTGAGTTTCTTTTCTTGATGTTGTTCCCTCTGCCTTGAATGCTCTTCCTCCTTCGCCCTTCCAGAGAACTCTTTCCAGTTCATAGAGAATCAGCCCCGTTTACCTCCTCTACTGGCCTGCCTTAATCTCCTAAGCAGGTACGGGTTCCTCCCTCTACCTTCTCTTAGCAGCCTGGACCTATTTATTACTAAATGAATTTATGTGTCTGGGTCCCATGCCAGACTACAAGGATTAGAATTGTAGATTGCTTACTTTTTTCCCTACTATTTCTGAAGAATATCTGTTCTTGTACATCAGGGGTAGTCAACCTTTTTATACCTACCGCCCACTTTTGTATCTCTGTTAGTAGTACAATTTTCTAACCGTCCACCGGTTCCACAGTAATGGTGATTTATAAAGTAGGGAAGTAACTTTACTTTATAAAATTTATAAAGCAGAGTTACAGCAAGTTAAAGCATATAATAATAATTACTTACCAAGTACTTTGTGTCGGATTTTCACTAAGTTTGGCAGAATAAATCTTTATAAAACAACTTACTATAGTTAAATCTGTCTTTCTATTTATACTTTGGTTGCTCTGCTACTGCCCACCAGGAAAGCTGGAGCGCCCCCTAGTGGGCGGGAGGGACCATGTTGACTACCACTGGTATACACGAATCTTCGCACCTCTCCACTTGTCTTAGATTTCTAGAATGTTGATGTTATTTATTTATTTTTTTGGTCATACTTAAAATCCAGAATAATAGGTTGGGATTGAATTGTGGACTGATTTGAATATCAGCTTGATGATGTCACTTTGCTGGGGCTGCTGCCCCAAAGTATCGCCAACTGAGTGGCTTTAACACCAGGAGTTTATTGTCATACAGGTCTAGAGGCAAGAAGTCTGAAATCAGGGCGTTGTCCTGGTTGGTTCCATTGGAGGATGTTGAAGCCCTCAAATCTCTGATCTGTTCTGGGATTCTCTCTTGGGCTGTTTTCATGGCATTCTTCTCTGTGTGCCCAAATTTCTCCCTTTCGTAAGGACACTCGTTGTATTGGATAAGGATCCCACCCTACAGTTTGACCTCATCTTAACTAATGATATCTGTAATGAACTTATTTCTGAAAAAGGTCCCACCCTGTGGTTCTAGGGGTTGGGACTTCAACACAGGAATTTTGGGAGTCACAAGTCAACTCATAACATTGACTGATACAAAATTGAATTGTATTTTTAAAGAGAAATTGATATATTTATAATGTTGAATTTTTCTAATCAGAAATAAGATATATTTTTTAATTTAAAAACCATTTATACCTATTTTTATTAAATTCTATAGATTTATTACATCTGAGACACTTGGAAATTATAATATTTGGAAAATATCGTCAGAATAGGAATATTGGGTAAACTGTGTTAGGGAAATTAAGAAGGCATGAGAATGGAGTGGGGTACCTAGCATATAGTTAGCACTCCTTAAATGTTTGTGTAGTAAATTTCTTTACTAACTAGAAGCAGAAAATTTAATTTTGCCATGTAAAATTTGCGACGGATATTACTGTATAATTTGAGAATACTTATATATTTGAATTAGTCTAAAACTGTCTTTTTATCGGGATAGACTGAATTTTAGACATGGTAAATTCATTTTGTGTGTATAACTTACCAGAGAGGAAATCTAGAAACTGAAATACTATTATGAGAAGAATGTTTGCATAAAATCAACTCATTACTACGAAGTTCTCCTTGTCCTCCTATTATAGACCTCAGAAATATAGATGATTGGAAATTATTTACATTATATGGGAAAAAAGAAGAAACACTCTGAAAGGGATAATTACTCTAAAGCCCACCTCCTGTTGAACTTACTATATTTCCAATTCCTTCTCCTGGGTCCTCCCCTCCCCACCTGAGTGCTGGTTCTGGCATAGCTGAGGATCAACCTGTTGTGTCAACACTCAGCATCTCGTCTGAACTCCTATAGATGAAAGCAGAAATATTTTAAGTTTTGAAAGCATAGGAAGACTTTGCAATTCAAAGATCTGCAGTTCTTGGTTTCAAAGAGCTGCCTTGAAGTTCCTTCCCTCTGTCATCTGACCGAACTCAGTTAAAACTTCTGCCTTCGGGGTAGCGCTCTGTATTCAGTTGCTGCATCAGCCTCTGCTGGGTTCAGGCCTGTTTCTGAAGGCGCTGTCACTTGCCACTCTGCTTCCTCATCAGCCCTAGGACAAGCTTTCTGGATGAACTCCTTTCTTCTCAGGATCAAACAGCCAAGTGGGGCTTTGAGATTCCTCTAGGCTCAAGCTCTAGTCCACAGAAGTCTCCCCCTCTCCGCCTTTCAAAGAACCGAAGAAAAGGCAAAAGCACGCTTTTGCTACTATGGCAACTATTGCCTGCCATGTCATAGCTCCCTTTTGAAGTTGTTTCCCTAGTTGTGCGAGTTCACTTGTATAGTTATGAAATAGCTGGGCTAAATGCTTGTCACTGTTCTGATCCTCATCGGAGGGCTCGGCTTTGCTTCTTTTATTGCAGCTGGTGGTGCGTGGATTTCTCCACTGCAGATGCCTAGACTATTTCCCTGGCCAGTGCCTCCTAGAGCATGTCATTGTCCCTAGACCTGCACGTCCCTCTCTGTGAGGTGGTGTGCCAGCTTGTCACGCACTCTCAGTTGAAAGTATCTTTTGCAGACTTGTGGGTGCTGAATTGGCTGTGAGTTTAAAATAGGGTGGTCTCTTCAGGAGTGCGGACTTCACAGTGCATCATAGCTCACTTTGGGCCATTGTGAGAGTGAAAATATTTTACTCCTCCTGACAATGGTTGACCAACAAACAGCTCTCAAGACTGCTTAATTTCTACCATTTATTTTTTTAGCAAAGGTGAAGATGTCCAGAAGATCATGGGAAAACACAGAATTGTGTGCAGGCAATGAAGGGGAGTGCACGAATGACTTCCAATGACATGATTAGGAATGTGAGGCCACTTCTTTTGGGCGGCTGTTGAAGCAACAATCCTAAAGTCTTTGTGGTCACATGATTCCTGCATCCCTTTTATAACTTGCATACCAAGTAGACATCTCACTCCGCTATCAATGCCCGCAGGGTCTGGAAAGTCCCTCATTTTTAGGGGTCCCGTTCCATCTTTGGCAGCCTTTTACTTAGACATCTCTTTCTTATTGAGACTGCTTTTCTGAGGTCTGTCATTGTGTCAGCTTAAAACTGGGTTTTCCAACCATTTAAATTCCCAGGGCGGTATGCAAACAATTGTATTTGTTGTGCAGCTGGAAGAGATAGTAGAAAAGAATTGTGTGCAAACAGTGTCGCGAGGCAAGCATCTAAGTGATGCTCAGATAGAATGTTGACTTGTGAACTCACTCAACAGACTTTTTTTTTTTTTTTTTTTTTTTTTTTACAGAGGCAGAGATAGACAGGGACAGACAGACAGGAACGGAGAGAGATGAGAAGCATCAATCATCAGTTTCTCGTTGTGCTTTGCGACTTCTTAGTTCATTGATTGCTTTCTCACATGTGCCTTGACCCGCGGGCCTTCAGCAGACCGAGTAACCCCCTGCTGGAACCAGCGACCTTGGGTCTAAGCTGGTGAGCTCTTTGCTCAAACCAGATGAGCCCATGCTCAAGCTGGCGACCTTGGGGTCTCGAACCTGGGTCCTTCCGCATCCCAGTCCGACGCTCTATCCACTGCGCCACCACCTGGTCAGGCTCACTCAACAGACTTTTGAGGACTTGATACCTTGTGGGACATGGTGCTGGACACTGAGGCCTGGAGGTAATTGGTATAATTGGTATTGCCCGGGCTTCAAGAGTTTTTAGTTTGTCCAGGGAAGGAATATATATAATACAGAATGGGGCAAAATAAGTTTGCAGTTGTTTGTATGGAAAAGAATACAATAATCAATAAATAATTATATAAGAATAAACTGTGCTTTGCATACAATTGTAAACCTACTTTTGCCCCACCCTGTGTATATGTGAAGCCTCCTCTATACCCCTCCCTAAGTCCGTCCTCTTTCCATAGTTAGAAGCAACAACTAGCTTGAGTTTGGTTTGTATCATTCCCAATGCTTGTATATTTTTACCACATATGTATGTATCTATTGTAAAAGCTATATGAAATATTATTTTGCCTGTTTTTTGAACTTTATGAAAGTAGTAATAATACACTGATCATATGACTCTGTAACTTTCTCTATCTTTGAGATATATCCACATAATTCTAATTTATAATTTTGGCTACTGAATTTTATTGTATGAAAATTCCATTCCTTAGGCCTGCCATCTATCAATGAATACTTGGGGTGTTTCTGTTTTTTTTGTTGTAGCAAACCTTGATGGATTGAACAGTTTTGCATGTGTCCCTGTGCAAGAGTTTCTCTAAGTCGAGTACCTGTGGAGTCATATGACTTGTGTGACCTTCAGCCTTTTTCAAGTTTGATCAGTTAGTTGCTCTTCAGAGTGATTGTGCCGCACTCTCTCACCGGTGTTGTGTCTGAGTTGCATTTCCCTACATGCTCACTAACGCTGGGTTATGTTGTCTTTGATACTTGCCTTTATGATATTCTCATAGCTCCTTAAAACTTTTTTGTCTTCTAATTACACTTCTTTAATGTTTTTGTCAAATTATGGACCTAAAGAGGCAGGGACAGTGCCTGCTTATTCACCGTTCCACCCCCCAGGAATACTTAAATCCAACTTGTTCATCCTTCTGTTCCACAGGCTAATTTAAGATGTTTTCCACAAAGCCTTCCTTCGTCCTTCAGAATGGTCCTTCAGAATGCGATGGCTCTTCCTTCTTTAGGGCTGAGCCTGAAGCACAGTATTTGTACCTGTAACACTCGTTTGTTCCTCTTTCCCGTTTACTGTTGTCTGCCATGTCTCATACCTACATGTGAACTTTTCTGTTGCCCCTAATAAACTAACTACTTCTTAAGGACAGAAGGTCTTACTCATCTTTGTAGGATCCACAGCAGCTGTACCTTATGTGTTTTCAGTGCTTTGTAAATATTTGTGCTAATACTTGAACGCCTGATATGTTCTGGGAAATCACTCACACCCTTCTTACCTAGTGATATTCAATGGGGTTGCTGATGAAAGATATGCACTTATTGTAGGCTGTTGATCGGTGGCCAGAAGGTGCTCTAGAAGGACTGTGGATACTAGAGGGCTTTTCACCCCACACCTGCCCCATGACTGGAATTACCAGTTCTTCATCTCTGTCTGTAGGACAGGGAGAAATGTTATCTCTTTAATTTACTTTGAACATTAGTTAAATTGGAAGTCTTATGAATATTAATATATATATACATATACATATACATATATATTTCCTTCTGTAAGATTTCTGTTTACATCCTTTGTTCTTTTCCCTTCTGGAATATTTCTCTTATTGTTTGTATAACCCCCTGCCACATGAATGATTTTAACGCTCATTCATGTTGCCAATTTTTTTCGTATATAAAGCTTGTTTCTTAGAATGAATTTCCTGCCTGAGTGCCTCCACTCATGCTGTTTTTCCTGGGGGGGGGACCCTTCTTCTCTTTTTCTCTTTCTCTTCCACTCCCTCCCTCTTGCCCCACCCCCTAACACTCTTAACCTGGCCAACTTCTACTCATCCTTCATAGCTAAGTTTAAATATCACTCACTGCTTTGGAGGGGTCTATCTAATCCTGCCCCCCACTTTGTGTAAGTCATTCCCCCTCATTACTGTCCTCCATAACTGCCTTCAAGCCCCCTTACGGCCCTCCCCACCATTCACAATTACGTACGAGTTTCATGCCTTTATCCACCACTGCTCTGTAGACCTTGCTTTAAGGCAGGGGTCTCAAACTCGCGGCCCGCGGGCCGCATGCGGCCCGCCGAACAATTTTGTGCGGCCCGCAGACTAATCCACGAAGTTCAAAATATTTTGGATAAAATTAAGTAAGCCTAGGGGCCTACTTGTATTTTTCATTTCTCTAGCATCCTAGCTAGATATTAGCTTAGTTAACAGCAGTTGTGATGCGAACTACAGTTTCTGGTCGTTTTGTGACACTGAGTAAACTGCATGTACGATTGTGCTTGTTGTACTGATATTTTTTTGTTTTCAACTGCAGTGGGAAAAGTGTTGCGTAACAGTTGCCTTTTGTAGACCTAGTGCGGCTCGCCGAAGGCTGTGATCTTGCTCTGCGGCCCACATGCTGAGTTGAGTTTGAGACCCCCGCTTTAAGGGCTGGGTTAGAGTCTGTATGTAAATAAGGCAGTGGGCGAATTAAACAGCCAAGTACTTCTCTTTGATCACTATTTTATTAAATCACACTAAAATTTAATTTTCTTTCATTCATTGGGAAGGAGGATGTTTAAAGTCTTTCATTCTGAAAATAATTTGTTTTCTAAATGGAAATTAATAAAAAAAATGGAGCCTTTTCAAATGGGTGGGTGATTGAAAGAGAGAGTGAGAGAGAGAGAACGAGCGAGCATCTGGGAGGAAAACAGCTGCACATTTGGGAGTAGGCGCAGCCAGCTGTTCGCCCTGTGCCGAGGGATACCACAGCCTTCCAGGTTGGTTTTCCCACGTGGTGCCTGAGAAATCTGTAGCATCCAAACAGCCCTCGGAGCATGCGTCTCAAGGTGGTGTCTCTCGGGCAGCGCACACTTTACAGCTGTTTCTAGAAGATAAGGCAGAGAAGTCAGCTATGCAGGGCACATCCATATTCCCAGCAGGCTGTTTTCTAGAGAGCCCTTGTGAATCTGATCTGATTATTAGGCTGTTTTCACACACGGTAGGTGAGTTTTAAGGGCCATTTCATGCTCATGGTGTGAAAATGAGAGATGGAGATCCTGACCCTCTCTGATTCTGCGTCAAATGTTGTGATAGCACAGAGACGTGTTTCCTAGGGTTTTACAGCTGTGTGTGTGCACGTGCAGGAGTGTGTACATGTGTGTGTGTATGCACACACATGTCTGTGGTCACATTTATTGCAAACCTGCTTCTGGGACTGGTTAGTTGGATTATTGACATGAAGGCTATAGATATAGCCCTAAAATATACTGTATTTCTCTGCGGGGTTGACTGTTGTAAATATTTATGTGCAGTTTCCTTTCTAGAATACAATTTTTCCAGATTAGCAGGAAAACAATAGCTGACCATTTTGAAAGATGAAGAAAGGGGAGGCTGCTATCAATTATACTGTTTAAAAGTATGGCTTTAGATAAAAGGATGACATTGTTATTTACTGTATCATACAATATCATGAGCAAATTCTGGTTGACCACATCTGGGTGTGTTCCCCTTGACCCTAAGAAAAGAGGGGTGAGCCGGGAGTGGTGAGGTTGGAACCATCCCCGGGCAGGGCTGGTGGGGCTGCACTACACGGAGCAGAGAGGCCCTGCCTGCATGGGTCCTTACAACCGAGCACGGGTATTGGGGAGGACACTGCTTCAGTCCAGCTATGTGCAAGGTCACGGCACATGATCTTGAGTTGTTTCTTCCAATCAGCTTCTCAGAATGTGTCTCAAACTCTCAGCTATTTCCGCGCGGTTGGCAACATCTATTTAGGGTTTTTGTTTGTTTGGGTGTTTGTTTTAAGATTTATTTCAGGCCCTGGCAAGTTAGCTCTGTTGGTTAAGAACATTGTCCCAAAACAACCAGGGTGCAGGTTCGATCCCCGGTCAGGGCATACACATGGGAAGCATTCAAAAAATGCATGGCTGAGTGGAAGAACAGATGCTTCCCTTTCCCCTCTCTCTCCCTTCCTGTCTCTTTCTAAAAATCAATAAAAATTAAGCTCTGGCCAGATAACTTGATTGATTGGAGTGTTGTTCCGGAGTGCAAAGGTTGCCAGTTCAATTCCCCACTCAGGGCACCTACGGGAGCAGCTTGATGTTCCTGTCTCACTCTCTCCTTGCCTCTCTCTCAAAAAATAATTATTTCATACAATGCCCCAAATTATTTTTTTTTTCTTAAACAGCCATACTGCCTGACCAGGTAGTGGCTCAGTGGATAGACTGCAACCTGGGATGCCGAGGACCCAGGTTCAAAACCCCGAGATTGCTGGCTTGAGTGTGGGCTCACCAGCT
Organism: Saccopteryx bilineata; assembly: GCF_036850765.1. NCBI lineage: Eukaryota > Metazoa > Chordata > Mammalia > Chiroptera > Emballonuridae > Saccopteryx > Saccopteryx bilineata. The sequence continues at coordinate 235,738,489 of NC_089494.1, read as the reverse complement.
TGAGCGCAAAGGTCGCTGGCTTGAAACTCAAGGTTGCTGGTTTGAGTAGGTCACTGGCTTGAGCAAGGGGTCACTGGCTCAGCGGGAGCCCCCGGGCCAGGGCACATATGAGAAAGCAATCAGTGAACAACTGAAGTGCCACACCTATGAGCTGATGCTTCTCCTCTCTCTCCCTTCCTGTATGTCTGTCTCAGTCTACCCCCTCCCCCCCAAATCAAACAAACAAAACCAACAAACAAAACCAGCCATACTGTAAACCTGCTGATGAGGACATTGTGTTTGGGTGCTTTGACTCAGCACACAGATACATTTAATGCTCTGAGTCTGGCTTTAGACAAGCTATGCAATAGCAGTGCCATCTGACTTGACCCTAAAACATAGAAATTTCTTGTTCCTTTAGATTTACTAGTACAATTATTTTTCCAGTTAGTGAGTTTGTATTTTAATATCCTTTTATTTCTAAATGTTTTTTTAGCTACTAGATAACAGACACCTGCTTTTTTTTTTTTTTTTTTTTTTTTTTTGCTTGTATGTGTTCTTATAACATCAATGGAACAGCTAGATCAATATCTTTTATTATGATAGTGATTTTGTCCATGAGAATATTTGGTCTATGGGAATTTATAAAATTTATGACTCAATAGCGACATAACCTTCATCAGCCATTATTCTGAAACATGGCTAGGTTTATATTTCTCACACAGGTTATTGTTAACCTTTGTTTTAGGTTCCACATCATATCATTAACAAAATTCTTTTCAATTTACAGTTCACAGTCAATATCAGTTTGTATTAGTTTCAGGTGTGCAGCATAGTGGTTAGACACTCATATACTTTAGAAAGTGTCCCCCTGATATTTCCAGTACCCACCTGACACAACGATAGTTATTGCAATATTATCGGCTTATTCCCTAGGCTGTGTTTTACAACCCCAGGGCTGGTTTGTAATGACGATCTGTACTTCTCACCACTTCGCCTCTTTCCCCCAGGCCCTTAACCTTCTCACCTCTGGCAACTGTCAGTCTGTTCACTGTATCTATGAGTCTGTTTCTGTTTTGTTTGTTCATATATATTGTTCTTTAGATTCTGCATATCAGTGGAATCATATGTGTTTTGGAAACAGTAGGCAATGAATAAATGTTTATTGTGCTGAAATGAAATCAGATCTTGAGCAGGTCTTGAGAAGCATCTGAGTGACAGGACAGGAGTGGGAACACCCAGACCCGGTATGGGAGGGGCCAGCATGTAGTCAGTCGGGGGCTGGGTTGGGAGAACATAGGGCCGCGACTGGAAAGGCAGGCTGAAGCCGGACTGCCGAGAGTCTTTTTGAAGATCATCAGGCTGAGGAAGTTGAACTTTCCATGAGACAATGGGCAGTCATCAACAGTTTGCGACGAGTGTACTGGGGCAGAAGGAGTTGGCATGAACTTGCGTGAACTTCTGAGGCCTGCTGAGTCACGTTGTTGCTGTTTAACCTGCATAAGTTACTCTCTAAGCTCCATTCTCAGTTATAAAATGGGGAAAAAAATACTGGCCTTGTATGGTTTGTAAGCAGCGATGAGCTATGATATGTGAAACTTCCAGTATAGTGCTTAGCATGTGCAAGCACTTTGTAAATGATGCTTTTGATGTACTTTTTTTTTTTGTTTTTTGTTTTGTTTTGTTTTGTTTTTTTCTGAAGCTGGAAACAGGGAGAGACAGTCAGACAGACTCCCGCATGCGCCCGACCGGGATCCACCCGGCACGCCCACCAGGGGCGACGCTCTACCCACCAGGGGGCGATGCTCTGCCCCTCCGGGGCGTCGCTTTGCCACGACCAGAGCCACTCTAGCGCCTGGGGCAGAGGCCAAGGAGCCATCCCCAGCGCCCGGGCCATCCCTGCTCCAGTGGAACCCTGGCTGCAGGAGGGGAAGAGAGAGACAGAGAGGAAGGAGGGGGTGGGGGGTAGAGAAGCAAATGGGCGCTTCTCCTATGTGCCCTGGCCGGGAATCGAACCTGGGTCCCCCGCACGCCAGGCCGACGCTCTACCGCTGAGCCAACCGGCCAGGGCTGATGTACTTTTATATCGTATGCTTGTTTTGATGGTCAAGATGATGATTATGGCTTGCATCATGGCAGCAATTTTCAGGATGAGTTAGAGTTACAGAGGAAACCCCAGTCAGGATGGAGTATCAGTTAGTTTTCAGTAAGGGAAACAAAGGCTGTGTTAGGTATTTCAGTAGAGGGAATTGGTTATGTGGATGCTTGAAGGGTGAGGAAGCCAAATGGGACAGTGAGGCAACCCAGAGATGAGCAGTGGTAAGCAGCTACCGCCACTCTTAGAGCTGGAAGGACACAGGGAGAAGACAGTGTTGCCTGGGTCCAGCCACGAGGGCTGCTCAGTGGGGACTGTCAGTGTGAAGGGGAAGTGTTCACTCCTGGAGATGCTGCCTCAGACTCCCTGTCTTTTTTTTTCTGCTCTTCCTGCCCCGTCTTCACTCCAGCTCTCACTGATTGAATTACCTGGAAGGCAGTAGTCAAGAGAGCCTGGGTGTGGGAAGTCACCTGTGGGCTCCTGGGATATAAGGCTGACAGGGGCTGTGGGCAGGAGGGGCGGGGTCAGAGCAAACAGAGGACGGGCACCAATGGAATTATACTTGGTTTTCTCTCCGCCATCCGATATGGTAGCCACTGGCTCTTCTACGCTGAAATTTAAAATCAGTTTTTCAGTGACACTGGCTGGATTTCAACTGCTTAGTGGTCACATGAACATTTCTATCATTGCAGAAAGTTCTGGGGGACGGCCCTGGTCTATATGCTGTCATGAAGGATGTATTAAAGGTTGTGTAAATGGAAAGGTACATTCAGATAAAAGAGGCAGCAAAGAAGATGAACAAATCTTATAACATTATGGGGATGGGGGAATAAAAAGAAGAGAGGTACTGACGTTTGTTTCTGTGGAGGATTCACTGGCGGCAGTTTTAGAAATAATAGGGAAACCAGGAGAAGAATCTGCTTTGGGAGGGGAGATATGAAGCTTGTTTTGGGCCACAGTGGATTTGAAGATCCCGCAAAGCTGTGTGTGCGTGTGAAGTGATCTAGGCGGTTGCATCTTTGGATCTGCTAGAGATTGGGATAAAACGTAAATTTGAAAGTTGCTCCCATGGAAGTGATAGTTGAATTTTCGGAAGAGAGCTCCCATTGAGCATCTGTGACTTTGTGGAAGGGTACAGAGGCAGACAATGTAGGCCCTGTGACCCATGCCTTGGCAGATTAGGAGATGGTGATTCCACCTGAAATTGTCAATCCTGCAGCCCAGATCCATAGGAAGGCCATCAAAGCCAAAACAGAAATGACATTAGGGAAATAGGGCGATTGGAGACCTTGGTGGAAATGAAAAGTCCATCCAGTAGGTGTGAGGTCGTGTCGAGAGTGATAGTGGGAAGGCAGATGCCGCCATTAGGAAATCCGAGTTCAAGGTCATCCACGGGATGCTGCAGGGCAGGGGGCAGTGAAGCTTGAGGTGAGGCAGACAAGGAATGGGGGAGCCTGTCACTTGCACAAAGGAGATGTGAAGAACTAGGTCCCTTTAGAAGTTGAAATTGCTGTGGATTCATCTATTAAATACACCTTTTTGAGCATTTACTGTATCTCTAGCACTGTGAGAGGCACTGGGCATAGCATAGTAAAGATACAGCACCTCCGTTTCAAGGGATGCATAGTCTAAACTAGACCAGAAGTCCTGGCTGGTTAGCTCAGTGGTAGAGCGTCAGCCTGGCATGTGGAAGTCTTAGGTTTGATTCCTGGCCAGAGCACACAGGAGAAGTGCCCATCTGTTTCTCCACCCTTTCCTCTCTTCTTTTTCTCTATCTCTCTCTTCCCCTCCCACAGCCAAGGCTTCATTGGAGCATAGTTGGCCCAAGTGCTGAGGATGGCTCCATGGCCTCTGCCTCAGGTGCTAGAATGGCTCCAGTTGCAACAGAGCAATGACCCAGATGGGCAGAGCATCACCCTCTAGTGGGCTTGCTGGGTGGATCCCGGTCGGGCTCATGTGGGAGTCTATCTCTTTGCTTCTCCATTTCTCATTTCAGAAAAATACAAAAATAAAATAAAATAAAATAAACTAGACCAGGAATCTTCTGGGGATGGGGAGGTCTTGTTTGTGGGTACTGGTCTCATCCTTAGAAAGTCTGAGCAATGTGAGGAAAGTGGGGTGTGGGCCGAGACAGTAGAACAGAGAGGTGAGGTTGGTCCTGAGGGGAGGACTGTCACCAGCCTGTGCCTGAGCCTCAGAGGTAGTTAAGAAGGAGGTAGAAGAGAGACAGGAGGCAGCTTCTTGACCCTGTGAGGGCAGGAGGAATGCCCAAGAGACAGGGTTTGCTTCTGGAGGAGTTCACAGAAAACTAGCCAGACCTAAAATCCTGTGCATCATTTTCCTACCCTTACCTCTGAGCTAATATTTAATCAAGTTAAATAGTTCAAGCTACAGGGTGGGTGTAAGGTGACTTGATCGTGGCATTCAAAAAATGAGACGGTTGTCACCGTCGATGGGTCATGAAGTGGTAGCTGTGACTAGCGAGCTTGGTGCTCCCCTCAAAGTCGCTGCTGCAGCTGGTGCCCCGTGAGCCCAGCTTGGTTGTCCCCCCCCCCCATGTAGTCCAGCTCAGCTCCGTCTTCGGAACGAGCAGCCTGCTTTGCTCACAGGTGCCTCTGCCCACCAGCCCTCTCCTGGTTCATTGGTGTGCTGTTATAAGTGGCCGAGAAGGTGTGTCCTTCTGGCTTTTCCTTTTGTAGATAAGTTTTTTTATTTCAGTTTGTGTATTTACTGATGTCTAGAGCCAGAGTGACATGCGTGGTGATGAGGAAATGCCGGCTCAGACAAACTTCCTGCTGTCCTCAGTTCCCCTAGGACCTGCGTGCGGCGGGCGTTGCACATCGGCCGTTTGAAAACTGCTTTTTCTTTTTTGTCTTTTTTGGTTTTTTTTTTTTTTTTCAAAGAAACAAGTCATTTCTTGTCCCCAATTTATCTCTTTTTGTTTAATGACCAAGATGCAATAATCTGGTCTGGCTTTAGTTTTGTGGAGATAGTAATAGCAAATATTCATGATACCGTGGTGACCACATGCCAGGCTGTCTTCTAAACACGAGTACTGTTGAATCCTCACAAATTCATTGAATCTTCACAAAAAGACATTCTGAGGTAGACACTATTGTTATCTCCAACTTACAGATCAGGAAACTGAGGCAAAGAATGTGTTTAAGTACAACAGCTGGAAAGGGGAGGGCAGGGCTTCAGCCCCTGGCGGTCTGGCTCCAGAACCCACGCTCTCGGCCTCGGGGCCTCGGTCTCCCCCCCCCCCCCCCAGGCCTAGCAATGCTCAGTGCAGTTTATTTGGGCTTATTTCTTTGGCTGCTTAAAACGACAAGAGAGATTTTTGCCTCACTTTTTGCACAGTTTTTTTTTTATTGCCTTTTGCTTAAAAAAAAAAAAAAGACAAATAAAAGGCATAAAAGAAACTTACGGATGATTTTGGAAAAGCTGAGGGTCTGTGTTCCCATTTCATTGTCTCAGTACCTGATCTTTGCTTCAGATCACAAGAGTGAGAAAGTTCAGTGTGAGTTGATAGGTAGACTCCTTTAGGCTGTGGCAGATCGAGCACAAACCTGGCGGAAAGAGGAGGCAGACCTTACTGGGGTTGCTCGCAGGGTCAGTGCCTGACTTCTGTTAGGTTCTTGAAAACCTGGCTAAGAGATGTCTTACGGGCTGGGAGGCCCTGAACATAATGTAGAATTTTATTTTTCTTTTGAGGACTTAGAATTTTGAAAGCCATCAGCAAAACATGAACTCAAGTGGCATTTCCCTCTCACATTGTCCCTTTGTTTTTCATGGAAATGATTACCTTAGTTTAAAAGCATAAGGGGGAAGAGTCCTCAGACGTAAAGAAGATCCTAATGAAATGAACATGTGCAGACCATGGCTCTTTGACGGGGCCTGGGCCGTGATGGATTGTTCTGCAGGACTGTCTAAATCAGTAGCATGTTTTTGGACAGTTTGCAGAAGACCAGCCTATTTAGCATTTTGGCCAGCATGCTAAGGGGGCTGCTGCTTCAGGTCTATGCAATTCTCTTTGTATGATAAATAATTATAAAGGGAACTGTTGACTGGAGCATCTGGCTGGTGGAAAGACTGACTTGAAAGCATGCTGAACTTTGGGTGTATGCAGCCCCAACATCTGGTATGGGGACTCGAAGGATTTGGGAGGGGGTGGTATGTTTGGCATCTGTGTAGTAAGTCCTAGAATGTTCTTTTCAAGTTGTTTGTGCTGGTCTCAGTTGACTTATATCCTGTAGGAACTAAAAAGGCGGCTGCAAAAAGGATTAATTAGGTTCCATTTCTCTGGGGGAAAAAAAACCCCATCTTTATTGGCAACTTACAGTTTGAGGTGAGAGTTTTCATTGGTTATATAACTTCTCATGGCTTTGACTTCCTCCATGAGTGGATTATAATCCAGGAGAGGGTACAAGCAGAAAGAAAAAGAATGTTCTAACATCATAAAGGTAAAAAAGATAGCAGAAGAGAGAAAAAGGATCCCATAGGAATCATGAAAACATTTGGCATAGAAAAGCAGAAATAATTCAAACATAAACTGAAAAAAAAATGCTTTGAATCACATAGAAAAACATAAGTAAGTCATCAGTTGTTGCTGGATGCGTCTTGAAGTTCTGAACTTTTGTACATAACATAAACTAAAAAGAATACAAGTTTTATACCAGTGACCCAAAACCACAATGTAATTTACTTTTATTAACATTAGAGTAAATATCAGTGTTTGCTGGCTTGTGGCTTGGATATGAAACATAAAAGAGAAAAAGTGTGTTGGGCTTTTTTTCCCAAAAAAAACTAATACAGCTGGCAAAGGCAACATTTTACCTCACTAGTAATTGCCCGGAAATTTAAAATAGACCTCTTACTTTTTCAGAGTTTATATTGAAATTCCATCTTTACATGAAGTCAGTGAATATAGGTTTAATAGTACATTCTGATCTCTGCTGCGTAGTTTGTATTATGTGAAAGGCCGGAGGGATTTTGAGCACCAACGTGGCATAACTTAATTCTCCGGGAGTGAGGCTGCTTGGAGAAGATCCAGGATCTTGAACCTCCCACATATTGAGCCAACACTGAACCAACTGAATGCTGTCTGTGCTGCTACAATCACTTACCCACTGGATGGTCTCAAAGGGGCTTACACATACAGAATACAAGTTGAGCAAAATCCATACTATTTTCTTCTTCTTTTTTTTTTACACAGAAGTTCTTTTCCAAAATCCCAAAGGCACCTTGAAGAGCTTAGGCAGCTTGACCCAAGTGTCAACTGTTTAAGATCAAGAACACAGTTGACTTCCTAGAGGTCACTTTTTCTTTTTACGATAAGCCCACCTTTATGTTATCAGCCACAGCCTAGAGTAGAGACTATATTACAGGTATCCCCACTTTCTAAAAGTTCGTGTTAGGCTGTTTTTATAAGAAAGACCTACATTAGTGCCTATTTTTGCTAACCGGAACAAATCCAAAGAGGATATTTTCTTTTACAAAAAAAAAAAAAAAAAAAAAAAAAAAGGCAAAAAGGGGAAAATAGCACTCAGCGTGTTTTGCACGAGCTGTCACAGAGGCAGCAGCACCCCGCCAAGCTCCTTCCTCTGGACCTGTTCCGCTCAGCATCTCAGCAGCCAGCAGCCAGAGCTGTGAACTGTGTCTGTGAGCATCTGGGCTTGGTTATCTTGTGCATCCTTTGGCAAGACGTGTCCTAAGGTAATTGATTCTTCGCTTTATACCATTTCAGTACGAAAGGTTTCATAGGAACCATATCTGTTTTTAGGGCTCAGACAGAGCAAGAGAAAACAAGAGAGGCTTCATTTTTTCTTTGCCAGTAAATCATTGACAAATGTCTACAGCCTGGGTCCTGGGCATTTGGAATTGGTAGAAATCTACCATTATTGGTTAATTGTGGCATCGTTTCCAGCTAGGGGTCTACAACAAAAGCATTCCAATGCTGTTCGGCATCCACTCCCACCTCTCCCTTCTCCCAGCCCTTTCTCTTCTCAATGGGAATCTTTCTGAACACTAATTTGATCTGTTAACCTTTCCCCCAACTCTGTAATAGGGGTCCATGCTTCCCATTGTTCCTGGGCTCAGTTGACATTTCTTCAAGTGCCCTCCAAGACTTTGTGCTGGTTCCTTGTTCAACACGCATCTCAGCCCAGGTGTTGGCTCTGCTCACCTTGCTCTCTGAACTCCTTCTAGAGTATTCTTCCCCACCCTCACTCTTGCCTGGTACCCTCCCCTCAGGCAGTGCCCATTCCATTTCCTCTTCCTGGAAGGCTCATCTCTCTCTCTTTCCTTCCTTAGCTCCTCCTCATTCTCCCAATCTCAGAAGCCATTTTCTTGAGGAAGTCAAGTCTCCTCCTCTTAAGCTCTCCTAACACCACGTGTTTCTCCTTTCTGGAACTTGTAGCCGTTGTAATGTTGCATGTGTGTGATTTACCAGACTGTCTCCTCCACTCCGTGTGCCCCGTCAGCGCATTCTCATACCAACCCCAGTGGCCCTTGCGCAGGAGCTACACACAGACCCCCGCCGAACCAGGGAACACGCTGCAGGGCAGCGCCGCTCCCGGGTCACAGTGGGCAGCAGCATATCCATCCACGTGCAGACTTTAGGAATTTACAATGGCGGCACCGCTCAACTCCTTGTGTTTCCTGGGATCCTGACCTACAGTTTGGTGCACGTTTTGTATATTCAGAACCTCAAACTTCCAAACTTTTCTCCTGGACTACTACATTCGTGGCACCTAGAACTAAGCCGAGCAGGCTACTCCCGACTAGGAGGAGGGAATTCTCCAGGAGGGATTTCCGCCATCTTCCTCCTGCTCATCTCCATGTTTTCTTTCTCAGCAGGCTCCCCAGGCTTTCTTACCCCAGAGCCACCCTTGGTGTCTTCCCCTTTGGAACTCTGAAATCTGTGAGTCAGTCCCTTGGGGTGCTTCCCACCTGCCCCCACATTTGTTCCCATCTGAGAAATTGGCCTGGTGGGTTTCTGAACTGATGGTGTACTTGGTAGTGGTTTCCAAGTGGCCTGCACACCACTGAGGTCCAAAATGTCCTTGGCCAAAGGGCCCTTCTCAAAGGCTTGCCTTTCCTCAACCTTTGGAATCAAGGCCTTGAGTTAGAACCAGCTCCCTACTGATGTGCCCTCCTATGATCTCTTCTCCAGCCTGGGCCATAATTCCTTTTCTTCCAGTGCTTGGCGTGTTTTCCTCCATCAGCTTTCTCCTTTCTAAAGGACACAGAATTACTACCCAGTTCTTAGGGTGCTCTGTTCCCATCTACATGTAACATGTGGAACTGGACCAACATGCTTTCCTCCCTTTTAATTTTCTTCCTCCCAGTTTTTGTTATTAACTCCAAAACGAGTGTTTTACATTGACCCTTTTCCTCTCTGTATTTGAGACTTTCCTTCTAAAGCCCACGTGGTAGTTTTCTCTCCACTTCAAATATCTGAAGTTTATTTTTCCTTGTAGAGAAGAGGTCAGCAAATTATGGGCCACTTCTTGATTTTATAAATAAAGTTTTATTGGAACACAACCACACCTATTCTCTTATGTTTGTTTAAGGCAGAGTTGAGTAGTTGGGACAGAGTTACCATGGCTTACAAAGTCTAAAAGATGAACTTTCCTGCACCTTGCAGAAAACCTTTGCTGAACTGCTTTAGATCAGTGGTTTTCCACCCCTCTGCTCATCAGATATACCTGAGAAGCTTAAAAAAATCCCCCAAAATGTCACTGGCTAGGTCCTGCCCTGGAACAATTAAATTAGAGTCTCTGGCTGGGGCAGTATTTCCAGTGATTGTGGAGTACAATCAGATTGAAAAGCACTGCTAATAGGTTTCCCTTTCTTCTTTCTTGATTACTTGATGAACTCGGCTTCCAGGGCCTCCCAAATTTATGATCCTTATCAGGCTTAGAAACAGTTGGGTTGCTTAGCCTCAGCTCAGACTAGAATGGGCGCGGTGAACCCCATGCTGAACTTCATATTGAAAGGCACCAGGCTGCACACTGAAGGTCACCGCGAATCCCCAAGGAGCTAATTTATTCAGAGGCAAACAATTCAGTCCTCTTTTCTTTTTAGTCCTCTGCATAGCTTTCTGGTTTGTCACTGTACTCTTTTCCTTGTCATCTTGGACTCTTTGGCTGCTTATTATATAGTTTGTATGTCATTTTTTTAGGTTGTTTGGTATATTTTTTTCGGACTGTGCCTTCTTTTACTATTATATTCATCATCATCATCTTCATTTATTGTTTTTAATTGCAGTAAAATACACATAACACAAAATGTACCAATTTGACCCTTTGAAGTATACTGTTCTGTGGCATTAAGTACATTCATATTGTTGGGCAACCATCTCAGCCATTTGTCTCCGGAACTCTTTTCATCTTTCAAGACTGAAACTCTGTCCCCACAAAACAGTAAGTCCCCACTGGCCTTTCCTTCAACCCCTGGCAACCACCATTCCATGCCTGTCTCTGTGAATCTGACCACTCTAGGCTTCTCATATAAGTGGAATTGGGCAGTATTTGTCCTTGTGTGGTTGGTTTATTGTACTTAGCATTATGTTCTCAGTGTTCATCCATGTTGTATCATGAGACAGGATTTCCTTCTTTATTAAGGTTAAATAATATTTCATGGTATAGATATAATAACTTCTTACTTTTGTGACAGAGGCAGAGAAAGAGACAGAGAGAGGGACAGATAGGGACAGGAAGGGAGAGAGATGAGAAGCATCAGTTCTTCGTTGTGGCCTTTAGTTGTTCAATGATTGCTGTCTTATATGTGTCTTGATGGGAGAGGGGAGCTACAGCAGAATGAGTGACCCCTTGCTCAAGCCAGCAACCTTGGGCTTCAGGCCAGTGACCTTTGGGCGCAAGCCAGCAACCATGGGATCATGTCTATGATCCCACACTCAAGCTAGTGACCCTGCGCTCAAGCTGGTGAGCCCACATTCAAGCCGGTGATCTCAGGGTTTTGAACCTGGGTCCTCTGTGTCCCAGTTCGACACTCTATCCACTGTGCCACCACCTGGTCAGGCTATAATAACTTTTGTTTATTTATTTCTCTTTTGATGGACATTGGCTTGCTTCTATCTTTTGACTATTGTGAATAATACTGTTATGATCATAAGTATATAAATATCTCTTGGAGTCTATTAAATTCTTTTTTAACTTGATATACCTGATCCTATCTATAGGGAATTTGGATCTGGCACATGGTCCTTATTATTTTTGTAAGAGATGATGTTCTTCAAAGGTCAATTGTCAATAAGCATTTTACATTTTACAGCTCTGCGTACAAATAGAATATCAACAGCATGTTCATAGGTACCACTGAACTCAGGGGCCAGATAATGTTTAGCTGTGTCCATCATGGGATAGTCAGAAGCCTTGACACATGCTGGGCATCATTCATACAGTGTCACAAATCCTACTCCAGAGGTGGTGCTTACCTGGTGTTATCCAGCATTTTGATAATCTCCATTTTTTTCATTTCCTTTTCATGTGGTAAAAGGGACAGCTTATTAGGAGCCTGGTAGTTTAACAGCAAACCTCTAGGCCAAAGCTTGCGTGTTTGCTTTAAGTTTTACAGGTCAACAATCATTTGGGCACAATTATAAAACCTAAAACACTTTGAGAAGTGGAAGCTCTTTTTTTTTAATTCTAGGCTTAAATTTGGAAGGGAGGTTCTTCCTTCCTTCTTTCTTTCCTCCCTCCCTCCCTCCCTCCCTCTATTCCTTCCTTTTATAATTCATTTATAAGCAAAACTCTGACCTAATTTGAAATGACTTCAGGCTATTCATTATTTTTATTTTTTTTTCTTTCAATGTGACCTTTCAGATATTTTATTTCAAAAATATTGTGTTTGATTACAGGAAATATTACATATTAAATAATACAAACACTTTATTACCATTCTAAAGTCTTAAGAAATTATAAATTGAAGAATTTTGGGTAAGGCTTGTAGCCCTGCAGTATAAGTTGTCTCTTTTTCTCTCAATCAGATAAGATCAAGTTGGCAGTGGCGCTCCAGCTAACTCTTTGAGTTCTGTTTACTTTTGTACACTGTTATTTGGCCAGTGGAGCACGGAGGCAGCAGCTCAGATTTCTAACTCTGGGTTTTTGTCTGTTGGGAATGTGCTTGAAGCTAGCTTGTAGAGAGACTCTTCATTTTAAGAAGCTGTGAAGCTGTCTTTGCCTGGAAAACCCAGGTAAGCTATTTATCTTAGTGATTTTCAAACCCTTCTTCCCAAAAGACTCAGCAAAGGATTTGTCATCATGGCTCCATTTAAATACAGTCCAATGGGCAGCTTTCACCATAACATTGGTAAGAATGTCATGGGTCATCTAATGAATCCATTAGGCTGAAGACCATGAAACCTCTTAGGAGGTTAAAATTAGTAAGCTGTACCTCTTGGTTGCTGGATATTGATAATTTTAAATCCCCTTCCTCCCAACAACAACGACTGACCTGAAGCCAACCACATTTAACTGACTTCACTCATGCTCCTCTGTTAATCTTGCTTCTTCATCAGGGGGACCTAGGATCCTTTATATGATTCTAGAATGTACAAGTGTGGTGTCAACTCAAAACCCATACCATGCTAGTCTATCTTCTGCCTCCTCGAAGTCAGTATAGATTTCCCAAGTCTTTGAAGTGTTTCTCTGGAATGTTCCACTCATCAATGACTCCCATGTACTTGTCAAAATGAGAGATGGTGACTGTAAATGTGGGCTCTGGGTCATGCTCACTATACTAAGCATTTTTTATAGTGTCCAAGGCATAGCTGGCTGTACATATTTCAGAAAAACATCCCTTTTAGTCTTAACACCCTTTTTCAGAATAACATCATTGCTAGTTTTGCAAAACTTGCAAAAACTCTTCTGGCTTTGAGTTTCTATTGCCTTCCAGATTTTGAGTTTCTCAGAGAAACTGTGATCCTCTTTAAGTACAAGCCCCAGGATTTTGTGCTCATGGGTAACAGTTGCAAAGCTGTAGATGTTCTTGAAGGAGAGCCAAAGAAGAGGATGAAGGAGGAACGGACCATCAAATAGCAGCTCCCACTTATTCACCATCCATTTATTGGTTCACTTCCTCCCTTCATGTTTTTCTTTCTTAAACCTCCAACATCATTCTCCTTTTCTCATCCTCAACTGATGGCTCCTAAAATACAATCTACTAACCTCCCACCATCAAACCTAGCATCTACCATACATCTATATCCATTTACTCTTTCTTCCTTCCTTTACAATAAATGATCTCTCTCTAAGGCCAGATCTCACCCTTGTGATCTGTATCCTCTTACATATTTAAAGATTTATTCAAAAAAATAAAAACTGCTCCCTCAGTTGTCACCCTCTCTTTTCTGCAACACTGATGTTGCTTTTCCTAGTGGGTCATTCCTTAGGCATGTGCTCCTTTAAACTACACACCCATTTCCACCTAATTCTTCATATCTACTCATTCCAAGAGTTTCCTTCCTTTAGCCATGTCAGTGTACTTGTATCCTCACCATTTTATAGAAGTTACTCATGTCAAGGTCACCTGGGTCCTTCATTGCTCAATTCCAACAGATAATTCATAGTTCTCATCATATATAACCTCTCAACATTACTGGGTCAGTAACCACTCCATCCCTATTCAAACATTTTTTTCTTCCTTGGCTTCCATAACATCCTCATCTTATAATTGGCCTGCTAACTCATTAACTTTTCCTTCTTGTTCTTTTTTGCTGTAGTCTTCTCTTTTCCCTGACTTTTAATTGTTGGCTGGCTACGGGTTCAGTCCTTATCTTGCACACTCCGTGCGTGATTTTATCTTGTGGTCCACATCCAAATGTAGATCTTTAGCTCTGTCCTTTCCTTTGAGCTCTAATATATCTGTTTCCCTGGGATATCCTCTCAACCTTAGTAGGAACAAAATTTGGATCTTGATTTTTTTTCCCCCAAGTTGCTTCTCTTCAAGTCTTTCCTATCTTAATAGCTGTATTACCACGCACGCTGTTGTTCAAGGTCAAAACATACCAACATTCCTGACTCTTCTTCTTTACTAGTATCTCACAATTTGTTAGTCTATCAGCAAACCATTTAGCTTCTTTTTATATTTGTATAACAATTTAAAAACACTTTTTTTAAAAAATAAATTTTTATTAATGGTAATGGGATGACATTAATAAATCAGGGTACATATATTCAAAGAAAACATGTCTAGGTTATTTTGTCATTAAATTATGCTGCATACCCCTCGCCCAAAGTCAGATTGTCCTCCGCCACCCTCTATCTAGTTCTCTGTGCCCCTCCCCCTCCCCCTAACTCTCTCCCTCCCTCCCTCCCTCCCATGTCCTCCCTCCCCCCACCCCTGGTAACCACCACACTCTTGTCCATGTCTCTTAGTCTCATTTTTATGTTCCACCAATGTATGGAATCATGTAGTTCTTGTTTTTTTCTGATTTACTTATTTCACTCCTTATAATGTTATCAAGATCCCACCATTTTGCTGTAAATGATCTGATGTCATCATTTCTTATGGCTGAGTAGTATTCCATAGTGTATATGTGCCACATCTTCTTTATCCAGTCTTCTATTGAAGGGCTTCTTGGCTGCTTCCATGTCTTGGCCACTGTGAACAGTGCTGCAATGAACATGGGGCTACATGTGTCTTCACGTATCAATGTTTCTGAGGTTTTGGGGTATATACCCAGTAGAGGGATTGCTGGGTCATAAGGTAGTTCTATTTGCAGTTTTTTGAGGAACCACCATACTTTCCTCCATAATGGTTGTACTACTTTACAGTCCCACCAACAGTGAATGAGGGTTCCTTTTTCCCCACAGCCTCTCCAACATTTGCTATTACCTGTCTTGTTGATAATAGCTAATCTAACAGGGGTGAGGTGGTATCTCATTGTAGTAAAAACACTTTTAATGAATTGATTGGGGTGACATGAGTTAATACAGTTATACAAGTCTCAGGCGCACAGTCTACAGGACATCCCTTGTGTGTTTGGCACCACGCGTCAAGTCTTCCTCCATTTAGCTTCTGCCTTCAAAATACACCTAGGACCCGACCACTTGTAATCACCCCCTCACCTACCACCCTAGTTCAGGTTATCATCTTTCTCACTTAGACTATGCGGTTGTGTCCTTAATGCTCTTCTTGTCCCCAGTCTTTCCCACCTGCTCCCCCTACCCCTCCCAGGTCAATTCTTCACAATAGCCAGAATCATATTTTAAAATGTTAATTAAATCACATCATTTCTTGGCTCAAAACTCTCTTTTCAGGGGCTTTCAACAGGACTGAGAATAAGTTCTAAGGTCCTGATTTTTGCCTCTAAAGCTATTCGCTGGGTCTCTGCCCTCATCTCGTCATCCTGCCACTCTTATTGGCTCCATTTCAGCTAGACTTGCCATTTCCTTTAATAGACATTCTATCCTCACACCCACCTGTGGACCTTGAACTTGGCGATTCTCTACCTGGAAGGCTTTTCCCAAAGAAATAAGCATCGCTCTCTGCCTTCTTCATTGAGATCTGACTGTGCGTCACCTCCGTGGACAAGCGTTTGCAATCGAACGGATCTCAAGTAGCAATCTATTCTTTACCACTTTTAATCCCTTTGCTTTGCTCTGTTTTTCTTCATAGCTCTCATCACTACATTATATTATACAGGGTGGGACAAAGGTAGGTTTGCAGTTATTCATGGAAAATAATTAATAAATAATACAAGAATAAATTATGTTTTGTGTACTCACAACTGTAAACCTACTTTTGCCCTACCCTGTATTATGTGTTACATTGTTTATTATCTGTCTTGACTACTAAATGGTGTCACAAATTCAGGGACCACATCCTTGGTGTTTAGGACATTATCAGGCACAGAATATGTGCTCTGTAAATAATTGTTGAATGAATGAATCTACTCAGGGACACAGGGACAAAACATACAAATATTAACGACAATTCAAGGTAAATTACATGAACAATTTTCATGTGCTTCCATAGACATAATCTCATTTAATTCCTACCTGTGATCGGTGCTACCATTTTCCCTGTTTTACAGGTAAGGAAAGAATGACATAGCTGGTTAGTGGTGGAGTGAGGATTTAAGTCCAGATCTGTCTGTTTCATATATAAAGGACAGTAAGTGCTTTGGGAATTGGAGAGAAATTTGGCTTACTAAGGGATATAAGGGCTAGAGGGTGCTTTGCGAAACTCTTAAGAGTATTTGTATCTTGAGATTTGAACATGGGATTAGGCATTCCAGACACAGTAAGTGGCATGAGCAAATATACAGAGGGATGGGTATATGTGGACAGTTCACATACGGAGACGACTCATATAGCGGGTTTCCTTGATCAGCAGTCTGAGGAGTTAGGGCTCAAGCTCAGTGCAGTAGGAAACATTGTAAGATGTTGGAATCGCGTCTACCATAGGCAAAGGGGTATTCTGAAGATCACCTAGCTTGGTCAGCAGCGCGAAGAGGGGAGAAGGGAGGTCAGAAGAAGAGGAAACAGGAACAAGGGCCTGAGTTGGAAGAATTTTCCCAGAAGGAAAGAGAGGCATTCCTTGCTTAGGAAAAAAAGAATGCTCAGATTAGGGAATATGATGGTAACTCCCAAGATTTTGGAGAGTGATCCTTTTTAAGTGTCTGAGGATGTCAAACTTTTCAAAGCGAGGCATTCTTTTGAGAATATACAGGAAAGACTAACCAAGCCTGAGGGTTGGGGATTTGAGTTGTTACTACATATTTTGGAAGAGTCATTATGTGAAAATAACAGAAATGATAGAACAGCCACAGTTTGATTTTAACTCAGATTAAGAAACACGTGACACACACTGTGAGCTCCTATCATACATCTAACCTCTTAATAAAAAAGCATTTTTCATTTTTAATTAATTTATTTTGTGTTTTAGAATGTACTGTTCACATTGTGGTAAAGTCAAACAGCTATTCATTGTGACTTGAGGCAAGGTGAAACTTTATTTTAGAAGCTGACTCACTTTGGACTAGTTTTCAATAAATGTTCTAGGATGGTGGAAATATCTTGGTGGAACAATGCTTAATATTTCAAAGCGAGCTCTTGAAAATCTATTTCTGTTTCTTAGTAATAGGATCTCTGAGTTTCCAGAATTATTTCCAAACTGGTTCACTGGTTCCTGGAGGCCCTGCTATATTACAGGTCTGTGGGACTGGCGAGGATTTTGATGTAATTGCTTTTGCACCTGGCATTTGATGAAAATTGTTTTGGGAATTACTTAGTCATATAGGTAAGAAATATCTAGTGTTTATCCTCACAGAGATTGTATAGAACAGCCAAATGGCTTGATTTGACCCTATCTATGGCTCAGAGAAACTTCATTGTTAAAATTCCTGACTGTTGTGTTCCTCAGTTAAATTGCAAATTTAAAGCAAAGATGTGTGCTTTGTGTCTGTATCTCGAAGCAGCCCCATGTGATCTATTTCTAGGACATTGCTTCTGGCCTGTGCTTGTGGTCTTGGAGCTCCCTTTAGCTTTACACACCTCCCCCCTCTCTCCCCACCAGTCAGGGCTCGCCCCACCTGTCCAGAAGGCCTCTTTAATATCCCGCTCTCCCTTGACTTGTTTCACGTCTCCGAACACTCATAGACAAGTAAGTGCGCTTGTCATTTGTAGTTCTTTTTTTTTTTTTGTATTTTTCTGAAGCTGGAAACGGGGAGAGACAGTCAGACAGACTCCCTCATGCGCCCGACCGGGATCCACCCGGCACGCCCACCAGGGGCGACGCTCTGCCCACCAGGGGGCGATGCTCTGCCCCTCCGGGGCATCGCTCTGCTGCGACCAGAGCCACTCCAGCGCCTGGGGCAGAGGCCAAGGAGCCATCCCCAGCGCCCGGGCCATCTTTGCTCCAATGGAGCCTTGGCTGCGGGAGGTGAAGAGAGAGACAGAGAGGAAGGAGGGGGGGTGGAGAAGCAAATGGGCACTTCTCCTATGTGCCCTGGCCAGGAATCGAACCCGGGTCCCCCATACACCAGGCCGACACTCTACCGCTGAGCCAACCGGCCAGGGCCTCATTTGTAGTTCTTTAACTCCACCACAAACAGGATGCCTTATGTGGTTTGTTTTTTCAAATTTCTTTATGGTTTAAAACATTCTGCACAGGGAAGGCAAACCTGTGGGCACAATGTGTTCCATAACTCCCCCCCTTTTTTTGATTTGTTGTTGTTTAAATATTAGCTCTTCTGACTTTAAAATTGTGGCAGCTTATTAACATTATTGAAACTACCAGGTGATCCAATATGGTGAAGGCCAAGCAACGGTGTGTGAGGGCCTGGTTAGTTCCCCCAGGCTGTCAGTTAACCAGCTCTGCAGAGACCAGGGTTTTCAATTGCATATGCCACTGGTCCCACCCACCAGAGACTTGTCTGAAGAAGAGGTCTTGGTTAGATACATTTGGAAACACTATTTTATTCCGTACTGTAGGATCTCAGTGCACACTGGCATATTATTGGCTCTGAGTAGCTCAGAGTTGAAAAAGAAAACAAAACAAAACACATGCACCATATATTTAAAAAAGAAAACACAAAAACCACAGAATTCCCCAAACTAACTTTACCATGGATCCTTTTTTTCCACGGAACGAGGTTTCAATGGGACACTTTGGGAATTGCTTCTGAATTTCCTCTCTTGGGCAGGGCAAAGAGTAAATGTGAAGGGTAATTCCTATGAAATACTAATATAGTCCCCTAAAGACATAATGGGAAGAAGTTTGTTTGTATTTTCATTCCTCCCAATGCCATAAAATGGCGACTGAATAAATTTGAGCATGAGTGACTCTTTGAAGGACCTGGCAATGCCAAGAGTGGGAAGAGGACACGGGTGGGGTATTTATTGCATGTTCTTTGAGGTCTTGGATCTGCTCCTTTGTCTTTCCTTGGGTTTGTCATTGTGTGCAATGGCATATCCCGGTCCCATCACCACCATGTTACATAATGGATGAGGCTGAAGAGACTGAGGCAGCAGGTGTCCTAGCAATTAAAAAAAAAAAAAAAAAAGAACAGAGCTGTTGATTGTTGCAAATGGGATTAGCCCTCCCGCCCTTCCTTTTGCAAACAACAGCTCTCTGTGTCAATCAGTGGTAAAATAGCAACTGGTCCGCTTTGCTAGTTCTGTGTACTTATTACCTCCTGAGCTGTGCAGTCAACACGCTTGTTTGGATAGTTTGTGTCCTTATGTTGGAAATGGGCTATGTTCTTCTCTTGTCATCTAAAAGGTTATTAAAGCCTGGTTAATTGCCTACAAACGTACTTATTTGAAAATTATATCGCAGCACACTAGAATGAATTGGGGACAATTATTAGCTTCACTATATATAATTATTTGCTTTCCTCTAAGGGGAGGAGGAAGAAATATGTTTTCAAATCCAGGACTAGAGAGGGTACAAGCTTTCAAGAACCTGAGTGTACTCCTCAGCTAGGAAATATTTACTTTAAGAGGACAAAAGTAAAACTTTTAGATTTGATTTTAAAAGCTTGAGAAAAGCTTTAGGCCAGTGTTTTTTTTTTTTTTCTTTTTTTTTTTTTTCACTTTTCTGAAGCTGGAAACAGGGAGAGACAGTCAGACAGACTCCCGCATGCGCCCGACCGGGATCCACCCGGCACGCCCACCAGGGGCGACGCTCTGCCCACCAGGGGGCGATGCTCTGCCCATCCTGGGCGTCGCCATGTTGCGACCAGAGCCACTCTAGCGCCTGAGGCAGAGGCCACAGAGCCATCCCCAGCGCCCGGGCCATCTTTGCTCCAATGGAGCCTTGGCTGCGGGAGGGGAAGAGAGAGACAGAGAGGAAAGCGCGGCGGAGGGGTGGAGAAGCAAATGGGCGCTTCTCCTGTGTGCCCTGGCCAGGAATCGAACCCGGGTCCTCCGCACGCTAGGCCGATGTAGGCCAGTGTTTTTAACAGCCGGTCCACGGACCAGTCTGCCAGAAATTTAGTGCCGGTCCACGAAAGAGTTAACTACCTTGGTGCAATATGAAGAGTATTAACCCACTGATCTTCATTTTATTTACTTATGCTCAGGGTGATTTCTGGCTTAGTGGTCCCCAAGTGTAAAATGGTTGAAAACCACTCTTTAGGTTATTATTATTTCTCCACACCTGGAAAATGGAAAAGGCTACCTGAAAGCATAAAGCATAACAGGTTTATATCATCATAGTAGCTGTGTGTCTTTCTGTCAGAGGTTAACTGTTTATGAGCAAGAGCACATGAAAGTTTAGAAGCACTTAAATGTTTAGATAGTTATGTGCTTTGTCTTCAATGATTATTTGATGAGTTCTCAATGTCATGGATATTTAGAAATTGTAAAACACTTGAAACACTGCCTTTAAACTGTTAGCCTCATACTGTCCAGTGAGTTCGTACTTAACATTGTCGGTAGATTCTGTGGCTATAAGCAAACCAACATGTGGTGAATTTTATTCACCAATTTTATTATAGGCTAATTGATATAAACAAGAGTTAAGTACCTACGCATCTCATCCGTGTTATAACGAAAGGACGTTGACCAACACCGTATTATTCGCAGACTTGATATATATGTAATACAGATTGCCAGTCAGCAGTGGCATTGTGCAGCTAGCTCATGCGGCTCATTTTGTGTTTAGTGACATCACCTGTGGTGGGAGTTTTTATAACAGAAGACTGGCAAATGATACATGTCATGGCTCCCCTCCCCCCTTCAGTGAGAACCAGCTGTTAAGCGTTTAGCAGAACCTTTGGTTCTAGGCCCTCTCTCAAAATGACTTGATTATAAGGGGTTCCCCAAATATAACCAGGGACCTGTTAGATACAGGGGTCCCCACACTTTTTACACAGGGGGCCAGTTCACTGTTCCTCAGACTGTTGGAGGGCCACCACATACAGTGCTCCTCTCACTGACCACCAATGGGGGGGAGGCGGATAAATGGCCTCAGGGGGCCGCATGCGGCCCGCGGGCTGTAGTTTGGGGACGCCTGTTAGAACATAGCACCTGTTCTAACAATACCAGTTACCTTTGAAAACTCTTTTTGTTTCTTCCTCCCCTCTATCTTTTTGCTAATGAAGTTTTTCGAGAAGATATATGGGTAGAAGGTCCCATTGTTGGTTTTTAGTTTTTTGGTTTAACATATCTCTCACCTATTAGGTGTATAAAGACTAGCCTTCCTGTTTTTATTTTTTTTAAATTTCTCTGTTGTCCGTGGTTACACTACTCTTTGTAGCACCCCAGGCCAGGACTCCTCCCTCGCTGAGTGCACACTGTGCAGGAAAAGGTAAGGGAGCCGAGTACAAGCCTGAGCGGCGTTCCCTCCAGTCCAAGCCAAGATGGCGGCTGTTTCCTTTGTGGGGAGGGGCGGCCACCGCCCTGCGGCCTCAGGGAGGCCCAGAGATGAATGGTATTTCGGGTGCGCTGGGATCACCACCCATTGTCTTCATCACAAACTAGCCAAAAGAAGAGATTTCCTGCCAGAACACATTATTTGTGGGTTTAAAGAACCAGAGAAGATAGGTGTGGGGAAATATATGTTTTGTTGCAGAAATGCCCAGTGGCCTTAATGAGGCTCCGTGTCCCCTTCACTCCCATTCAAGGGTGCTGTTTCTCATTCCACACAGGGTCCAGTGGTACACAGGGTCATTTTAATTTGGATTCTTTGGCTATTCAAGATGATATTTTTAAAAGAGATAAAAATCCGACGACATCACCGAGATTGTTATTATATCACTCTGTGCTATTGAGGGAATTGTACAGATACTAGTAAATGTACAGACACTTTGACATATTTCTGGATTTGGGGGTTTATCTTCTATTCCACAGTTGAAGGAAAAAGCGCGCTGAGGAAAGAAGGTGGCACGAGCCGTGGCAGTCAGATCTTTGTTTACAATTCAGCTGATCGTAGGGGGAGATCAGCAGGGACACAGATCTAGTTGGGCCACCTGGCACCCTGGCCGAAAACACGGGTCAGGAGCCAGACTGTCCAGCTTTGAGTTCTGGCTCTGCCACCTGCTAGCTATCTGAAATTGGGCAGATTACTTAATGGTCTGTATTTCAGTTTATCAGGATAACAGGGATAATAATAGCACTTATATCGGGGCCTCTGATAACCTACTGAGCACCTTTGCATGGACTCAGAAAGAGACCCCCGGATGGGTGTGATGGGCGTGGGTACCGAGAGTGGCTTCATGTAAATGAGGAAACGGGGACTGTCCCTTTAGAAGAGTTTGTGCTCAGGCTGGCTTTTAGCCACAACTGAGCTCCTCAGCTGGGGGCCCTGGTCTAGGGCACAATTTGTGTGACCAGCTGCGGTGGCTCTGCCACCACACTGGGGAGCTGAGGCGTGAACGAGTCCATGAATGTTCAGTGAAGAATGCTGTCCTCCTCTCCTCAAAATGTCAAGGTGAGAGGCTGGAAGGAAGAGGAAGCAGAGCCTGTCGAGTTGTCTGGAGCTGGCTTAGACTTGGAGAAGTGAAGGGATTCGCTGGAAGCCCTTGCTTATTAGCAGAACCGTGTCTAGAAACCTGGTTATCTTGACTTTTGGCCTGTTACCAATCCTGACAAGGTGTCGCTGGATAGCTGTGTGATTCAAACAAAAGAACCGTTGATAAAAGACCGTGGCCATTCCCAATCCCAAGTGCCTGCCTAGAGCCACGCAAATGGCAAACTCTCCGAAGAGGGTATGTCTTTTATGTTCCCAAGCCAAATAATATACTGTGCCCAATAGTCAAATGTTTGTTTTAAAATATACTAGGCAGTAGGCATGTGTGGGTCCCAGCCACCATTTTAATACTGGGCCTTTGGAATTTTATTAGATGGAGGTATTTCTATTACCTGTGAATGTAAAACCTTTTAGAAGTAGTGTTTTCTCATTACAAAGTCTTTTCTGAGTGAAACAAATGGAAATGGCTCTAGTTACTAATGACAGGAAGAAAGTGAAGTTGAGCCACTGTGGAGGTTGGCCCGCCCTTTAAAATCTTTTTAACTGTAAAATGTAACTCCATTACAGAAAACCAAACCAAACAAATACGTAGCTTAGTTTATTATTTAAGGTGAACAGTCTGGGAATCATTGGATCAAAAAGTAGATCCAGTTCAAGCTGTGGAACTTTGCTGCCCCGGAAGCCCGTCCTGGGCCCAAACGTCATTCCTTCCTTCCTTCTCCAAGTCACCTTCCTCAGTTGATGTGGGTCACTTCCTTGCTTTCCTTCATAGTGTGTTGCCCAAGTTGTATCAACTTTTTAGAGAATAAGCTGTTTAAAATGTGGTCGTCCTATCTTTTTAATGAGCCTTTCACCATGGTTTATTTTCGTGTGGTAACCTAATAACTTGTTTGGGTGAACTGTAGTAGTTTTCTGACTTGACTTGGATGCCTTTTGGAATGCCAAGTGCTGGCAAAGTATGACAGTTTTGTGGTTACTTTGGATTCTTAGCTAAAAATTATTCAGTTATTAGAATATCAAATGGTGAAATTGATCAGTTCTTCAGACAGTTCTACAGCTGTCACTGGACTGTGTGTATTTGGCAGAACCTCTGGTTCCAGTTCTTTGCCCAAAATTAGGAAGCCAAGGGCCTTGACCTCTCCTTCCTTCCCATCCTCAGTGCTAACGTCATGCTGACCTGATGGCGGGCAAGTGTCACTTGCCTCTGAGCAGTTGAGAGAATGGGTTGAATATAAATGAAATGACCGATAGTGAACTGGTAAGTGACTGTCATCAGTGAAAACAGATATGATCAGATGCTCCTAGAAATAAATGAGGAGAAATTGGACAGGTTCACTGGACTGCTGTATGGCTTCTAGCCCTAGTAGCCCAGACAACATTTTATGATGAATATTTTGAAACATTAAAAGAAAAGAAGGAATGAAAAGAAGGAAAGAAGGAAAGAAGGAAGGAAGGGAGGGAGGGAGGAAGGAAGGAAGGAAGGAAAGAAAGAATTGAATCAAGGTAACCCATATACCTACCACCTAGTTTCAATAATTCTTAACATTTTCTACATTTACTTCTTATACACACACATTCACACATGCCTGTAGTATTTTTGCAGCTATTTTAGAATAAATTACAGCCACCAGATCTCTTTCCCTCTAAATACTTTTGTGTGTATCTCCAAAGTACAAGAACATTGTCCTGCATAACCGCCATGTCCTTGTCACTATTAATAATGTGAAGGTCTAATAGTAACCAGTGTGTATTCAGAATCTGTAATTGTGCCCAAAATGTCATCTGGAAGGGTTCTTTTAAACTAAGATGTTATGAAGGAGCACCCAGTGCAATTGATTGTTGTGTCTCTTAAGTCTCTTATTTTAGAGTAGCAACCCTCCCCTTTTGTCATGACATTGGCATTTTGAAGGCCAATTTTCTTATAAAATGTGTCGTATTCCGAATATGCACAATTGTCTTCTCACGGTCTCTTTTAACCTAGGCAGTGTGTAGGAGGTTGTCACGTTAGCCTCCCTGCGTGACTTCTTACTGAGCACTCCCAGACCCAGATCCGTCAGGTCAGCGGCAAACCTGCCTGGACTATACCATACCCCCTTTCTCTTGAACGAAAATCACAACCATGAGTCTTGGGAATAAAGTAAGTAGGCCTTCCAGTCAGTAGTAAATGTCCTACTAGGTGTTACCACTCGTTGGTAGAGGTGTTCCAATCTCTACCAATCTCAGAAAACAGGCTCCTACAGCCATCCCTTAAAGGCCAGGGAGCAGGCTCAGAGAAATGAAGCCATTTGTCACATGACTTCTTAGTGTCACACCTGAAATTTGGATCCAGATGTCCCTGATATCAAGGCTTTCTATCTCGCTGAGCTGGGGACTAGATGACAGGTCCGTCCCCCAATTTGCCAAAATGAGCCCGGAACCGAAGCGTTCATGGAGCTACGTGATACTGAGGCGGAAATAACACCACAGCTGATACATGTCTCTGCCCCTTGAAATGGAGAAAACACACACACGGCCCAGAGCTGTGCTGCTGGAGCACCTTCTTTCTGGGGTCCTCTTTCTCTGTGCTCTCGAGTCAGTCGCTAATACTGTAGGATGTGTGGAAGCTCACCTTGAGCGCTGCCCCACGGTTTTTGCCGCCTGTGTTCTCTCGTCGTAAGGCAAGAACGGCGTGAGGACGTGCAACTGCAGTGATGGCCACACCCACTCCCCCGTTCCTGGACTGACCCACTTTCTGCATCTGGAGCCTACAATGGCTGGATCGGAGATTTCATGCTCCCAGGGTGCTTTGAGCATTGCCTGTATTCTTAATTAGATTTTTTTTTTTTTTTTTTTTTTTTAGTGGAGTCTATCAATCTGTGGCTATAAACAGAGCCTTCTGGTTTTCTGATGACTCGATGAAAATATAAATGGATTCTGCAGATTGCATTCTATTATCCTCACAATTCAGCACTCAGAGCGAGTGCTGGAGAGGATCATGGTCTGATAACATTGATGAAGTAACCCAGGCCGGGACTTCTGTGCTGTTTCTTTGCCAAGCTGCACTCAATAGCTATCAGGAGGCACTGTTGTTAAAGAGAGGGCAGCAGTGCCACAGAGGAAGTGCCCTGAGAAGGCCTGGCATGGGGGAGACCCGGTTCCATTGTTCCTTGCTGTGTGACCTTGAGCAAGTCACTCAATTCACAGGCCGTTATTTTTCTCATCTGTAAAATGAAGAGGTTGTAAATGTGCTTAGCGTTATTCTGGTGCAGTGAGAAGGGACGCGAGATTGAGCCAGAGGAAATTGCAGGGAAAAGGACAGATCTCGGGTACAGTTTGGAGGGAGGAGCATTGCTTTTTGGTGGTTTGAACGTATCTCTGTGTCACTGAGGATGGAGGTGGTGGTGCCATTCATTGATAATGGGGAAGACCAGCGAGGTGGAAGAACAGGTTGGATCAAGGAACTGACATCATGAATTTTGTTTTGATCCTTAAGTGTGAAATATGTGTTAGGTAGCCAAGTGGCCATGTTAAGACAGTCGATATTTGATAACCGCACTTCAGGGAAAAGGGTCAGAGCCATAGAGAAAAATGTGTGAGTTATCGTGTGCAAGATATTTACGAGCAAGAGATCTAAGTTCATAAAAATGTCTGAGTTATCACATATGAGATATTTCAGGGCATGGAACTTCCTAGGGAAGGAAAGTGTGTGGTTGGAGAGAGAACCAAAGGAAAGGAAAGAAAGGAGAAAAAGAACCAGGTTTTCTGTGGGGAAATGAATGAGGTGTAAGTACCTGAGGCAGCAAAGAGAGGAGTATGTAGTGAATGAGGCCGGAGGAAAGCCAGGGGCATCTGGTGGTGGGAGGACCGGGAGAGGCAAGGCATTGAGAAGGGGGTGTGGTCGGCTACCCTGCTGCTGGGACCTTGGTTCAGGTCCGAGGAGAAAATGTCTTTGAGGCCAGACAGGATGGCGGTCCTGGAATGTGAGAGGAGAGCCAGTAAAGCATGACATGATTAAATCAGGAGGAAAGGCCTGCAGAGAATGTTTGAGAAAGAGAAATCGAGAACAAAATCTATGACAATTCTAGCACTGTTGCCAATACTGACAGTGACATTTACTGGGCTGTGACTGCGGTCAGGGGCTGTGGGAAGGGCTGGACCTGCCCTGGCTCATTTTCTGTTCCTGTCAACCTTTGGTGCAGATACAGTTAGCATTTTGTCAGTAGGGAAGCTGAGGGTCGGCAGAAGGGTATTAATCTGTTTAGGATTTAGCTTATGCTGGCGGAGCTCAGGGTAAAAATCACGGGTCTCAACTCTTAACCCTGTAAGAATTTTCAGTGAATGAAGAGGGCAGCCTGCCGGGGGCGAGGCTGTGAGGAGAAGGGTGGAGGGGACAGGGGACTCAGGGGGAGGCTGGACTGTGAACGGAAGGAGAGAACCGAGATGGTGGTGAAAGAGGCTGAACTGAATTAGAGTGTTTAGGGGAAAAGGGACCTCATCATGCTACCGGCAAAGATGCTGTGAACCGAGGGTTAAGCTGACATAAAGGTGACACCCAGGGATGGGAAGGAACAGGACTGGAGCCTTGATAGAGGAAAGAGAAGGTGCACTCTCCCCCGTTGCGCTGGCAGGAAAAGATGAAAAGATGGGTGTAGGTGCTGTATATAGAGCGATGGGTGCAGGGCTGGGGGAGGGGTGTCCTCACGGAACATCTGGCCAGATGGCCTCAATCTCATTGCGATCCCAACAGTAAAATCATTGGCTATATAATACTGCAAGGGTGGGAAAGTTCAGGAGGGAATAATTGTGAGCACCAAGCAGAAGTCATTCTGGGACTGTCTCTTTAGGAATGGGGAGTTAGTGGGAAATGGGGAGGATGATTAGAATACTCACTCTCTTACCCCATCTTTGGGGGTTACCTCTTGTTTCAGGATCAAGTACAAGCCGTGCTGCTGACACAGGTTCTCACGGTCCGGGCCATGCCTGTCCTGGCACCTCGTTTCCTGCCATCCGCCTTCCCCTCTGCCTGCTCCCCCCTGTGCTCAGCCCTAAGAGCTTTTCCTCTTTCCTCAAAGAAACCTTTGTACAGGCCTTTGGGTCTGTCTGGAGAACCCTACTTTATCTCCTTCCTTCGGGGAATCCCTTCTCATTCTTCAGAACCAACTCAAATGTCAGCCCCTCAAGGCTTCCCTTGCCTATTTTGGACAGAGGGCGTTCATTTTTGTACTGAGATGCTTCACAAAATCACGCTTAGGAACACAAGCTCTGTAGTCACACTGCCCGGGGTTAAGTCCAGGCTCTGCTATTTCCTTGTTTTATGTTCTTGCACTAGTTACTTAACCTCTTTGTGTTTGGGTTGCCTTGATGTCAAAATGGAGGTAATATTCCTGGCCAGATAGCTCAGTTGGTTAGAGTGTTGTCCCTATGTGCCAAGGTTGCAGGTTCGATCCCTGGTCAGGGCACATGCAAGAATCAACCCATGGGCCCTGGCCAGTTGGCTCAGCGGTAGAGCGTCAGCCTGGCGTGCGGGGGACCCAGCTTCGATTCCCGGCCAGGGCACGGGAGAGGCGCCCATTTGCTTCTCCACCCCCCCTCCTTTCTCTCTGTCTCTCTCTTCCCCTCCCGCAGCCGAGGCTCCATTGGAGCAAAGATGGCCCGGGCGTTGGGGATGGCTCCTTGGCCTCTGCCCCGGGCACTGGAGTGGCTCTGGTCGAGGCAGAGCGACGCCCTGGAGGGGCAGAGCGTTGCCCCTGGTGGGTGTGCCGGGTGGATCCCGGTCGGGCGCATGCGGGAGTCTGACTGTCTCTCCCCGTTTCCAGCTTCAGAAAAATACAAAAAAAAAAAAAAAAAAAAAAAAAAAAAAAAAAACCCATGAGTGCGTAATTAAGTAGAATAACAAATCAGTGTTACTCCCCTCTCTCTCCCCCACCTCCTCTCTCTTAAAAAAAAAAAAATCAATAGAAAATAATTCAATAATATTTTTTTAGAATGGAGATAATAATCAGACCCATCTTACTGGGTTGTTATGAGGATTAAATAAATACATTAATAAGTGGCAAGCATTTAGAAGAGAGAGAGGGCAGGTGGTAGTTGGTATATGAGTGTAAACTGTTATCATTCGACTCTCTCTTCATTCATGCAGATTGTGTTCATTGCTTCCTCCACGGTCCTTAGGCCTCTGTCCATATTTCTCTATGTCACCTACTGTATTGTAATGTTTTATCCTTCCGCTTGGATTCTTCCTGGGTAGGCTCCAGATCTTGTTATTTTGGTCTTACACCGATGACACTCCCTGACATGAAATAGGTATTTAGTCGATGATGGATTGTTTGATTGCTAATTTTGGTTCAGATGAGTATGATTTATAATTGTTTACAAATAGTTTCAATAGAATCTTGATTTGATTTTTCTAGCAGCCCCATCAAGGAGACAGAAACAGCAGTAAATTTATTCTCAATAAGTGTGAAAAATAAGAGCAATTCTATTCTGCTTTATTTTACAATTTAGGTATAAAATATGCGTAAATGTTCTTCTTGTTAAGTAAGGCACGTGATCAGAAAATAAATGAGCATAACGAGCCACAAATAACTGAGGTGTGATGTTCATTTACTGTTTAGAGGAGGAATTCACAACCTTCTGAAAAAGGTTTTGTACAGTAATTGAGGGAAAATATTTATGTATTCAAGTAACAAATCTACCAAGTTTTATATTTTTTTTCAATTGCTTGAACCCAGAAACCAGTATTTTGTCAGCCAATAGAATGTCCTCTTAAGATCATTTTAATAAGGTTTCTAAAAAATTTAGTTAAAATCTTCAGTCTTTCAGTTTATTTATAAACTGTAGTTTATCCATCAAATTGCTTTAAAAAAATGAAACTGCCCTGGCCGGTTGGCTCAGCGGTAGAGCGTCGGCCTAGCGTGCGGAGGACCCGGGTTCGATTCCCGGCCAGGGCACACAGGAGAAGCGCCCATTTGCTTCTCCACCCCTCCGCCGCGCTTTCCTCTCTGTCTCTCTCTTCCCCTCCCGCAGCCAAGGCTCCATTGGAGCAAAGATGGCCCGGGTGCTGGGGATGGCTCTGTGGCCTCTGCCTCAGGCGCTAGAGTGGCTCTGGTCGCCAACATGGCGACGCCCCGGAGGGGCAGAGCATCGCCCCCTGGTGGGCAGAGCGTCGCCCCATGGTGGGCGTGCCGGGTGGATCCCGGTCGGGCGCATGCGGGAGTCTGTCTGACTGTCTCTCCCGGTTTCCAGCTTCAGAAAAATGAAAAAAATAAATAAATAAATAAATAAATAAATAAATAAATAAATAAATGAAACTGATGCTTAATGAACATATTTCTGAAATACAGTTTATTTAAATGGTAATAATGAGGCCGGGAGACTGATTCTTGGCAGTCTTTGCCTATTCATGGCAATTATGTAACACCAATGGTAACAAAGTAATTAGTGAAGTATAGCATTATGATATACAATGTGTTACATTATAAACACATCATAAAAACGTTACCATAAGTCGTATGGTTTTCTTTATTAGATCTTTTTTGTTACTCCTTCATATTTCAGTTATTGGAATAGTTTAGAGCAGTGCTATTAACATCAACAAACTCAAGAAGGTAATTACCTTTTAGTTCTATGGGAAGAAAATAAAAATACAGATGATTTCACTCATTAATGTCTTGCATAAAATAGTGCGATAACACATCACGATGTCTTATTTCTGCTTTTGGTTTAATTGCTAAAGTATATGAAACCTTCTCTTTTCCTTTAAACCCATCAGGGTTTTGGTAAATCATTCAATCAGTGAATGTTTCAATCTGACACATGTCTCTCCAACAAATATTTTGGCTAGTAATGAAAGTAAGTTAACCTTAAACTATAAAGCAGGGAGAGAAATCCAATATTGGGCTTTCCTGAAAGGCACATAGGACATAGTTGGTGACATAACTGCCACTGTAAGGACTTCTTAGGATCCATTTTCTTGATTGGGGAGATGTGTGCAAGTTCATTATGTCTACCCTTAAATTGTTTTTTGTTTCTTTCTTTTTTAGATCTTTATTTATTCATTTTTAGAGATAGAGAGGGAGAGAGAGAGAGAGAGAGAGAGAGAGAGAGAGAGAGAGAGAGAGGAAAGAGATAGAGAGAACAGGGGGAGGAGCAGGAAGCATCAACTCCCATTTGTGCCTCGACCAGGCAAGCCCAGGGTTTCGAACCAGCGACCTCAGCATTCCAGGTCGATGCTTTATCCACTGCACCACCACAGGTCAGGCTATGTCTACCCTTAAAACCATGGTGTTAATAGTTTCGTCCATGCACTCCAATTGGTTTTTGGTGCATTGCTGTTGTTATTGGGGTTTTTCTTGTTTGTTTTTATGTTGAATACCTTTAGGGAACCGTAGGGGCTTTGGCTTTTCCTATGAGTGAGATAGGAAGGCACTGGGGGTTTTGA
This sequence comes from Saccopteryx bilineata, assembly GCF_036850765.1. Classification (NCBI taxonomy): domain Eukaryota; kingdom Metazoa; phylum Chordata; class Mammalia; order Chiroptera; family Emballonuridae; genus Saccopteryx; species Saccopteryx bilineata. Next base: position 235,707,551 of record NC_089494.1, on the reverse strand, counting down.
GTGGGGTAGTGGCGAGATCTCACTTTACCAGATTACCCCGGCTGCAGCTGAGAATAGACAGAAGGGAGGCAGGGTGGCAGCAGTGAGGCCAGTTAAGAGACCCTTCTATAGGTGTAAGATGATGAACTGATGTGCTAGAGTGGAGGCAATGAAAAGTGGTTGGCTTCTGGCTAAATTCCGACGGGAGAATAACAGGGTTTGTTGGTGAGTCCACTTGGGTGTGAAAGATCAGGGTCACGTGTGACTAAACTGAACATTTGCAAGGATGGGTTGTAAGGATTAATTGATCAGATGGGGAAGGATCAGCAAAGTATGGAGAGCAAAATTTGGGGAAATGACACAGTGCTCCTGACATTTCATGTTGCTCCCCTCTGCTAGCCCCCACATGCTCCTGAACCTGGGCTCTCTCCCCTCCCCACCCCTGGTCCCGGCACCCATCTCAGGCTATCTTTAAGAGCTCCGCTAACCTTCCCACCCTGCTCTGTGTCCTTGGAGAGCGATTCCAAGGTGACGGCTTGGCCAGTGTCTTGTCTGAAAGGTTCCTGAGAATCCGTGGTTGTTTGGGATCCAGGTGGGAAGGTCAGTGAAGAGTGTGGGCAGTCACTCTTCACTTCTCCTGCTCATGAACTTGGATAATGGTGGTTGATTCTTGGTAGCTATTTTTCTTTTTTTTTCATAGCAATGGATTATTATACTGTCATGAAGAGAACAGTAATTGGCAGTCTTTATAGTTAGATAGACAATGTATGATATTGTAAACACATCATAAAGGTGTTGCTGAGACGGGTTGTTGAGACAGGTCATCTGAAATCCCAATTCCAATGGAAGGTCCTCCCTTTCCGATGCATCACCGCTGGCTTAGTTTAGTGTGCTAGGTCTGGCCTTTGTGAAACTTACTCCACATGGGAATTACATGGTAATCTTTTTAAAATGCTGGTTCTGGTTCAGTAGGTCTTGGAGAGGGTGGGACAAATGAGAGTACGATTTTTAACGTTAATTTTAGATGAAGGTGCTGCTGCTGGTGGTCTATGAGGACCAAACTTTTTAGTGGCATGGTCCTTGTTGACTTTCTGGATTCAAACTACATCTTGGAGGATTTTGATTAGCATGATTACACTGGATTATTAAATCTGCTCTACTTGAAATTTTTTAGTGGCTATGTATCACATGCAAGATAATTTTAAGTAGCACATGGGCCTTTTAAGGTGTCTATGGACCGCCAATATTTTCTTATAATCTTAGTAGCTATGTTACCTTCTATTTATGGTAAGAGTTTAGATGTCTGCTTTCCCCGGCCTGTGAGTTTTCTGCATGCAGTGGCCATGTCTCAGTTGAATTTCTATCTCTAGGCCATGCTCATCATCATTGACCAGTAAATGGAGAAGTTAGCTAGTGATTCTTTAACAAATGTAGCTAAACTATCTTGGGTTCTCAATGTCAGCACCATTTGCACTAGAAAGAACATAATACTTATAACAAAAATGTAAGAACCTGGGGGAAAATGTTTTCAGAACCTTCTAATTACTTCTTGGTGAATGGAGGTTAGTTTTATAGAAAATATTAGTGATGTTTTGAGACTGTACATAGGACTAATAGAATCAGGAAATAAAATACTAAGGTGTTTATATAGTCTGTATTTAAAATATTATCTTTTTAAAGGGCATCTTTCTTAATTTCTTTATTTTTGGGGAAAAGCTAGGTATTTGAAAACAGTAAAGAACTACTTTTTATCCATAAAATATCCCTAAAATAAGAATAGCAGGATTTTTTAAAGTTTTTTTAAAATTTATTTATTTATTTATTTTTTACAGAGAGAGAGAGAGAGAGAGAGTCAGAGAGAGGGATAGATAGGGACAGAGTCAGGAACGGAGAGAGATGAGAAGCATCAACCATTAGTTTTTTATTGTGACACCTTAGTTGTTCATTGATTGCTTTCTCATATGTGCCTTGACCATGGACCGAGTAACCCCTTGCTCAAGCCAGCGACCTTGGGTCCAAGCTGGTGAGCCTTGCTCAAACCATATGAGCCCGCGCTCAAGCTGGTGACCTCGGGGTCTCAAACCTGGGTCCTTCACATCCCAGTTCAACACTCTATCCACTGCGCCACTGCCTGGTCAGGCATAACAGAATATTAACAAAAGAATTTTCTCCCTCCCTCCCTCCTTCCGCCCCTTCTTTTTTCAGGTAGTACCTTATATTGGCTCGTGAATTGTGGGAGTGGTAATGAGGATGTTTTATAATAGAGCTGGAGCTGTGGTTTGCAATGAAGAGTTGGGACCACTTAGTTTCCTTAGACTGCTCTTTAAAAAACAAATGCATACACAAACAAAAAAACTCTGTTTCATTTTCCTGATGATTAAAGTAATACGTATTAATTATAGAAATTTTAGGAGAATAAGGGAAAATTTAAGTAAATAAAAATCACATCTGATTTCCATTATGAAGATGTAACATGTTGACCTATTTCCTCCATGTGTGCATGCGTCTGTGTGTGCATGTGTGTCTGGTAATATCTTTGCCTGGCTTTTGAAGAAGGGTAATCTTGGCTTAATAGAATGAATTGATGAGTATTCTTTCCTCTTCAATTGTCTGTAAGACTTTGTGTATAATTGCATTGTTTCTTCCTTAATATTGGTTTAATTTACCTTCTGGGCCTGGCATTTTTTGGGGGGGAGGGGAGGGAAGGTTATCCATTTTTTTATGGAGTGAACTTTGATTGTTTATATCAAGGAATTTATTCCATTCATCTAAGTTGGTGAATTTTATTGCCACAAATTTATTTATACTATTTCTTTGATATCCTTTTAATGCCTGCAGAATATGAAATGATGTTATCTCTGTCATTCCTGATGTTGATAATTGTCTTTCTTTTCTTTGCCTTAAAACCAAAGATTATCAATTCTATAGCTAAAGGTTTATCAACCGGGCTGAAAGTTTATCTTTTTTTTTTTTTTTTGCTCTCAAAGAAATAGCTTTGGATATCATTGATTTTTCTCTATTGCTTTTTGGTTTCCTTTTTTAAAATAAAGACTTTATTTACTCATTTAGAGAGAGGAGACAGAGAAAGGGGGAAGGAATGGGAAGCGTCAACTCGTATTTGCTTCCCATATGTGCCTTGAGCAGGCAAGCCCTGGGTTTCAAGCCAGTGATCTCAGCATCCCAGGTCAATGCTTTATCCACTGTGCCACCACAGATCAGGCACTTCTGGTTTTCTATTTGATTGATTTCAACTCTGATATAAAGTAATTTCTTCTTTTTAATGCTTAATTTGGGCTTATTTTGCTTAAGGTGGAAGCAGAATTCATATATTTGAGCTCCACTTTTCTGATATTGATGTTTTAAGTTATATATTTTCCCCAAATACTACTTTAACATCCTTCCTTACATTTATATAGTGCCCTATTCTTTCACTGCAAAATACATTCTAATTTATTTTGCTTCCTTCTTTAGTCAATGAGTTGTTTAGAATTGTGTTACTTAGTTTTAAATTATTTGTGGATTACTTCAGAGATATTTCTGTTGTTAGTTTCTGATTTAATTCTATTGCAGTCAGTTAGATAGCATGCTTTTCTTATGAATTGAATTCTTTTAAGTTTGTGAAGACTTGTTTTCTAACCCAGAATTTGATCTGTTTTAATAAATGTTTATTGTGAACTTAAGAAGAAAAGTATATATTGTGTTTCAGGTTGGAGTATTCTAGACATGTCAATTAAGTCAACTTGGTTAATAGTGTTTTGTGTTGGTCAACTCTTCTTTATCCTTATTGATTTCCTGTCTACTTATTCTATCGGTTTTCAAAGAGAGATATTAAGTCTCTGATTCTAGTTGTGAAATTTCTATTTCTCCTTGCAGGTTCATCTATTTTGGCTAATGTATTTTGAAGCTTTTTTTTTATTATTAGGTGCAAAAATGTTTAGGATCATCGAGTCTTTTAAAAAAATTTTTTTTTATTTTTCTGAAGTTGGAAACGGGGAGGCAGTCAGACAGACTCCCACATGTGCCTGACCGGGATCCACCCGGCATGCCCACCAGGGGGCAATGCTCTGCCCATCTGGGGCGTTACTCTGCCGCAATCAGAGCCACTCTAGCACCTGAGGCAGAGGCCATAGAGCCATCCTTAGTGCCTGGGCCAACTTTGCTCCAATGGAGCCTCAGCTGCGGGAGGGGAAGAGAGAGACAGAGAGGAAGGAGAGGGGCATGGGTGGAGAAGCAGATGGGAGCTTCTCCTGTGTGTCCTCGCCAGGAATCGAACCCAGGACTCCTGCACACCAGGCCAACACTCTAGCACTGAGCCAACTGGCCAGGGCACATCGAGTCTTTTTGATGAGCTAAACCTCTTCTTATTATGAAATTACTTTCTCTGGCCCTGAATTATTCTTTGTTCTAAAAGTTACTTTGTCTGACATTAATGTAACTATTTTAGTTTTCTTTTCTTTAGTGTTAGCACCATGTGTCTTATTCTATTCTTCCATTTTTAACCTATTTTTATGTTTATATTTAAAGTGCATTTTTCATAAGCATCAAATAGTTGGATCTTGCTTCTTTATCCAACCTGACAGTCTGTGTCTTTTAATTGGGGATGTTTGGGCCATTTATATTTAATGCACTTATTGATATGGTTAGATTTAAGTCTACAGTATTGCTGTTTGCTTTCTATTTATTCTATCCTGTATTTCATTTGCCTTTTTTTCCTTTTTATTGTTAAAGTATTTCTATGATTTCTTTTGATCTCTTTTCTTGTCTTATTAACTATAACTTGTTATTTTGCTACTTTAGAGGTTGCTTTAGAATTTATAGTATGTGTATTTCCATGGTATGTCATAGATGATAAAGAAAATATATTGAATGAACAAATGAATGCCCTAGTGCCTAGATCACAGGGCTGCTCAGAGCCAGGGGTGTCAGGGGTGGCCCACAGTCCAGTGCTGTCACGGCTCATTCTGTCCCAGCTTTATTTCCCTCTTTACACCGTGTGATTATGGGTATTAGCTTTAATCTTTCTGTCTTAATGCTACTCTCTCAAGGATAGGACTCTGTGTCTTCCCTTACAGCCCCCTTAACATTTTAACAAATAGATACTGTATCTGTAGGTGGTACTTTCTGCAGGCTTTTTTGAAAGGGTATGTAGTGGATCCTTAGGCTGAGAGAGGCATGGCCTTGACGTCACGGCCAAACCCAAAAGTCACATCTTTGCAGGAAGAACAGATAACTTAAAGGTAGTAGATAGGGAAAACACCTTCAAAGAAATGCTCTAAATTTAAGACTAGCTGATCTAAGCAAAACTACCCATGGAAAGGAAACTCAGACCTAACAGATTTTCCCATTCTTAGAATGCTGCCAGTTATTTCAAGGCTCTTAAATGTATACGTGATCACTGTGCTTCCTGATTAAAGAAGAAATATTTATGCTCTTTTTCTCTCTCTCTCTCTTTTTATTTCTTTTCTAGCAAGTAACCGGCAGGAGCTTTGGTGATAAAGATTTTCGGACGGGGTTAGAAAATGGAATCGTTCTCTGCGAGTAAGTATATATACCCTGTAGCCAGTTGGTTTCCATTCAAGATTTATCAGTGCCGTTCAGTTTGTAGTTCAAACCTCCTGTGTTTTACTTTGAGTTTAATCAGTTTGAATCTGAAATTTAAGAAAAATCACGGGGCTGAATGGTAGACATGAGTAGGTGAGGGGGTCGGTGTTCAGTGGGGAGCGATGGGCACCGGGGCAGTTTCAGACGAGTGGGAGAAGGAGGTCTGGTAGCTGCGACTCAGCTCCAGCCCACTTCCACGGTGTGAGAATTCGGGCCCAGGGAATGGGAAGGCGGTGGGCCAAACTGTAGTAAAAGTAGCAGCTTTTCTCCCTTCATCCCCCCACCCTCCACCCCCTGCCCTAAAGCAGTCTGTGTCAAGCACAGACAGTGCCTCTGTTTACCCACAATGGCTTAAAGCGGGCCAGGTAATGTTCCTCACTGGACCTGCTTCTCCGAACTAGTTTGAATATATTTAATTTGAGCTGTTGGCAAAATTCGAATGTGAACAACAACGGCAGTGTGTACCGTGTATGTATTGAACCAGGGAGGGAGAATGGTGCTGGGTCTTGGCCTCAAGAGCTTTGCTGTGAAGTAGTTCTGGACCCAAAATCAGCTAGAACCTTCATCCTTACCATGGAGAGACACAGGCTTCAGATCAAGATTTCACAGTTTGAAGTTATTTAATAGGTTCTGCCATTTTGTACTGATTTTTTTGTTGTTTTGTTTTATTGAAGTGAAATGTGTCTACCTGAACTGCGCAGCTCTGAAACTTAGAATCTGACGAGTGTTAAAAGCGGTGTATGTACATGTCACCAACATCCCGGTCACGATAGGGAACAGAAAGTGCCCTCGTGTCCTTGCCCTGTCAGACTCAGCCACCTACAGAAAGCATTGTCCTGATTTCTATCACCAGAGGTGTTTTTTAATTTATCTTGAACTTTAATGTACACGGAATCCCATAGAACACACTCTGATTTTAGTGATTGATGTTCAGAATATTCTTTGGGACCCCGCCTCCCATGTAGCTGAAAGAGTGTGGGTTTTGGAGCCTGCGAACTAGAGACCCAGGTCTTCACCCCGGGAGTAAGTTAACCTCCTCCAAATCTCTTTTTGGCTCCCTTCTCTAAAACGGTCATAAAACCGTTATCACTATGGCTTATTCCGTAGGTGATTTTTATTACTTCCAGCAGGGCCACGTGGACAAGGTGTCCTAAACACCGCATTGGTATGCGGATGCTGATCATCATGCAACGCTTTCAGCACGTCTCATGTAGGCATCTTCTTTCCTGCTCTCGTTGCCTTCTTCCTTCGAAGCTAGCCGTCTCGATGCCTTCCTTCCTATGAAGTCCTCCTGTACTTAACGTCCCTCACCAGATCTTGTCCTTTTATTAAATCTGAGTCAGAGCTCATCTCGTAGGTGAACCGTGACTGGTTCAGTGTCCCCCCAGAGACAAGCCCAGACAGACTCTTAACACTTCCCTTGTATTCTAGCACCTGCTTCTCCAGCGCTTCTGGGCTTCGCCCTCTCCTGGTGGTAACGGACTCATCGGAATTTTATCTACCTTATGTCTGCAATGCTCTCTTCATCTGTTCAAGTCGGTTTTTGGTACTGATTTTTTGTTTACCTAACATTTGCTCCAGAGATTCCTGTAAGCATCCACCTCTCCACTGCGTCCCCGTGAATAAAGCTCTCCAGGGGCAGCCTTGCCTGCCTGACTCGGATTGAGAGGCTCTCCTGAAGGCAAGGCTCTGCACCTGGAGACGTGGCACACACAGGACTTGTTCCCTGCCTCGCTGAAGATGTTGAGTTAGGGGCTCGGCTCTCCCATGTGTGCAATGCCACTCTCCTCTGGCCTTTTACACACACATCAGTGAATGTTAGGGCTGTCTAAGGGTGGAGAGGTAGAATCTGAGTCCAGGCTAGGGTTAGGAAACACTGTGGTTAGACAACACAGAGGTGCAAATTATAGCTGGGGCCTCTTTAAATAAATAAAGGGCTTGGACTGCTGGCAGCCTGGAGATGAAACCGACGGAACTGGCCAGCGCAGGACACAGACAGATGTTCCTGCCTGTGTAGGCAGGATGAAACCCAAGATAACTGAGTTATTGTCTAAATCCTCTAAATATGGAGGGTTTGAAGGCGTCTGAGGGCCAGCGTCAGGTCCAGTGGTCAGCCCGGGCCCAGAGTTTGCTGAGGAGGAATGAGCTGCGTGGGTAGCCTGAGGCAAACAAGGCTGGCAGCGGGATCGCAGCCAGAACCTTGGGGAGAGAGCTGGCTCAGCAGCCGGAGACACCAGATGAAAACACATTTTTCAGTGCAGGACCCACAGAACGATGAGGAACAGAAACATGGCCCCGGAGCTGTATACATGAAGTTTGGGAATAATGGAGGAAGAAGAGTCCCCCCTTCTTTTTTTTTTTTTTGGTCAGGGACAGAGGCATGGCTAGGTTTGAGCTAAATACATTGCAGACTGAGATTAGCAGGTGCATTTTCTGAGACTTGTACCCAGAGACCAATCTGGCCAGGAGGGGGACACGCACTGTTCCAGGTGTGGGGTTGGTTGATGGCAGGAAACTCAGCTTGTGGGGGTCTCAGGAACGTGGGGCTCCAACAATGGATCCATGCTGGTTTTAAACACCTGTCTTTGGAGAGTAAAGTACACTTGAAACCTATATAATTTTGTTAACCAATGTCACCTTGATAAATTCAGTAATAACAAAAAAAGAATGCTTCAGGCCATGCCATTCTGTAGAACCAGAGAGAGTTTTGTGGATACTGGTAATGACCACTCACGTAGCAGCATTTAAACTATAGGACCCCAGCTGAAAAATACGTGACTGGCCTCAGTGAATTCTCGCTTTTGTGCCACAAACTCTCATCCCTTTGTCTGAGCTGGATTGGATCAGCTCTAAATGCTGGTTGCTACTTTAGAGGGACACCGTGTTCTTTGTCTGCTCAAAAATGTCCCGAGTTTTGATGAGCCTGGAAAAAATTCAGTCCTTGTCAAACTAAAAGGCGTCTTCTGGGGCCTGGTTTGCTTCTTACCAGCCAGGTGGTAACTTACCTGTGGCCTGTAAGGATCCTCACGCTCATTTGACAGCGGAAGTAGCCAAGGCGCAGAGGGGTGCGTAACTCGGCTGAAGTTACACACAGATCAGAAGGATTTTCTTAGCTTCTGCTCTTCCCCACGGACCCTTAACGGGGGAGGAAAACAAGAGGTTGGGAGCCGCGGTGGAATGGAACTGGTGCCAGAAACCTTAGCTCGCGGGGCAAAGGGCAGGGCCGAGGATGACCGCCGGGTCTCACTGGGTCGGTGGTATTGGAAGAACGTCCGCATCAAGGGCCCGGTCCTCCTGCTTAAGATGAGAAGGCGCGTCCAGTAAGCGTGAGGGCACAAGAGGACAGGAGGCCGTGGTCCGCGGGGGACGTGGGTGCCAGTTGTCTCAGATGGGGCCGTCAAAACCAGAAGGAGACACATGAGAGCAGTGGACCCGTACTAAAAACTACAGTGACAGGACGGGGACGAGACCGGCGCCTACGGGCAGCGCAGACCACGGAAAGCGACAAGCCTCCAATCACCGGGCGCTCTTTTACTTACAGTAACAGCAAGTGGGAAAGAGAGTGCATATGCCAAATAGAATTGTAATGGATGTGTTTTTGCTACCACCATCTGTCTCTTCCTCTGTCGCCTTTCCCAAGCGCCTGTCGCGGATGCTCACATTAAGTGAGCCCTCTGCTGAGCGTCCAAGGTCTGGGGTCCAAGTGTGACAAGGCTGCAAGCCTGGGACTATTGTCATGCTGTTGGGAATGTTAACTGAATACTGTATTGTGTCCTTGAGGACTTCAGGGTCCAAAGGAAGGCTGCTGGGAGCCCTTCCCCAAGAAGCCCTTCCCCAGACAGAGCTGCGAGTCACGGATAACGGTCAGGCTGTTTTGAAATAATTCCAGAAAGGAAGGTTTCTGACTTGTTTTCCTGACTTTGACTTTATTATTTTTATGGAATTTATGGAATTTCATCTGTATCGGGGGTTGGCAAATCATGACCCTTGCTCTGTTTTTGTACCGGCCTTCCGAATTCTTGTGAAGAATGGCATTAAAAAAAAAAATTTAATGGGTTATAAATAAAGCTAGAGTTTGTATGTGGCTCACACAGGCTGTTTCCTCTTTAGTCCTTTATAGAAAAAGTGTCCCAGCCTATAAATTCATTTTTAATGTAAATTGTTTATCCTCATAAAGTTAAGTAATTGAGTTTGGGCAGTGCAAAAACACTATCTGGGTAAATCAAATAACATTTTACAAAAGGGTTTTCTCAGGAGTTTCTTTATAATTCCCTCTTACCTGTCTCGAGATTTTATTTTGAAAATTATGTTGAAACTTATATTGAAACTATATTGAAACTTATAAGAAAGTTGCAAGAATAATGTAAGGATTACCCACATACCCTGTCACTAAATACAGTTATTTTCATTTTGTCATACTTGCCTTATGTTTGTTATATATAACAAAAGCCAGTGCACATCCTCTAAGGAGAGAACGGAGTGGAAAGTGGATGAGTTTGGGAACCCTTAGGCCGAATCCTGTGTAAATGTCTTAGTAGGCCCAATCAGAAAATACGACTTCCTATGGTTCAACCTAGTGGACAGTGCAGGTCCTGGATTCGCCTCTTCTGTGTTCTGAGGCAGGTTAGCTAACCTCCCTGAATACCAGTTTTTTCATCTATAAAAATAGATATAAATGTACCGAATTCATAGGGGCGTTCTGAGGCTTAAATGAATTAGCAACATGTATAAAACCCTCTGTTTAGTGCTTGGAACCTAACAGACACTTAGATGTTAACTTTTCCCCTTTGTCTATGAAATGGGGAAATTACTGCCTCATAAGGTTCCCGAAAGACTCCAGAGAGAGAGAAACACGACAGAGTGCTCAGCTGTGTCTGGCTCTTGGTTGGCACTCTGGGTTACTAGCTATTCTCGTTATTATTGTTGGAAATAGGCCCAAAGTCAATTATGAACACGACGTAGTCAACGGAGCCCTGTGTCAATGTGCACCCCCCAGCTCTCTCCTGAGGGCTGCCCGCGGTCTTACTTTCTAGCTTCTCTTGCCTAGACTGTGATCAGAAACTGGGCAAGAAGAAAGTTTGAGTCCCATACAGACTTGATCATCTGTATGTAATGAGCTTTGGCTGGCAGAGCTGGAGGCCTAGAGTGATTGTTTTGAAAACAGTAACCTTGACCTCTGTGGTGATGTCATTTCCCCCTGTTCCCTCCAGTCTGTTGTGGTTTCTTTCTTTGAGAGGCTGTTCCAGAACCCTCTGGGCAGAATCAATGGGTCCCTGTCTGGCTTCTGAGTACCTCTCCTGCTAGCACTTAACTTCATCTCTTCGTCCCCTGTCCCTTCTTGTACTGGACCAGAAATTTCCTAAAGACCCCTCTATTTCTCTTTGACTTTTCCTCGCTGGACACTGGCTTAGCACATACTACGTCTGTTACAAATACTTACTAAATAAGTTGAGGCCAGTAGTAAGATTTCTGCCGAGGCTACCTAATCATCAGTGACCTTAACTTGCTTCCAGTGTTAGCTGTCATCCTCAATATTATCCTCTATCTCTGTCCCCTCTCCTCTTCTTTTCTCTTTCCCTCTCTCTCCCCTGTCTCTCTTCTTGTCTCTCTCTCTCTCACACACACACACACACAATTTAATATAACGAATGGACCCATCTCGGAAGATGGAAGTATCTGCTTTCTTTATGTGTAAGATTCCCCATGACAGCGCCATCTTCTTTGGAGTCATAGAGGTGAACTTATGGGCTTGTTCTGCAGACACATTTTCATGGAATACAAAGTCTGAGTATGTTAGTCTGAAAATAAGTGACCAATAAAGCATGCCTTAGTGGATTTTTGTCTCAGTTCTTATGTTGCTGAAATGATTTCCTGAAGATAAGAAATCTGTTGGCAAACACTTGTTTATATCATCGCTGATGAATGAGCTGCTTATTCTAAGAAGGAGGGTTTGTCTTGGATTCTTGTCCCGATTTCAGCATGAGATGTAGTGTGCCACAGATATGTATAAGTTTCCAGGATAGGTTGGGAGTCGATGGTGTAGCTTTGCACGGAGACATTTTGTCATACGGAAGACTTGTTAGATACCGACCGTGTTCTGCACAGCCCCAGATTAGGCACCGAGGGCATGAAAAGGAAACATGGGCTTGATCCCTGATCTTCAGGAGTCTTAGAATGTGTTCAGGAATTGAACACACACACAGAACAGTTCAGCCTGTGGATGAGTCAATGCAAAAGTGACCGAGATTTAATTGCTAAGGTTTACTAAGTTAAACAAAGGGAGATTTTTATAGTTTGGGAGACAGTTATTGGGGAGATGTGACATGAAATGTATTTTACATTAGATGAGAATAGGTTGAGGGAGAGAGAAGGGCATCCTGCCCAGGAACACGAGCAGGGAGAAAGGTGGGAGGTGTTATGCTGTGTTTAGAAAATATAAGTAAGATCTGCTGCACTGGGGGGAGGGCTTCTCATCCTTCCACTAACCTTTTGAAAACCCCCCTTAGAAGTGTAGTAAGTTACTAGACTGACGGGTACACGGCAACAACATCATGTACCAGTGGTGCCCCGATCAGATCTGGGACTGGAAGCCTTACTCCATGTGGGTTGTAAACCTCAGGTTCCCTTGTAGAAATTAGATTGAGGCGGAGACATGAATGAAGAGTAGAGATTAGCAGAGAAAGAGGGAAGGAGGATGGAAGTAGGGAGGAGGCGTGTTCTAGACTGAAAAAAAAATAACATGTTTGAAATCTCCAAGACAGAAAAAGTGCTATGTAATGGAGGAATTGCAAGATTTGTTTGGTGAAAATACAGAAGTGGGGAAGACAATGGTATGGGATGGGGGTAGGTGGGAAGGAAAAGTGAACAAGGACAAGGTTGCTCAGGGCCTTGTAAGCCATAGAAGGGCTTTTGGGTTTGATCTTCAGGGTGATGGAAATGAGAAGAATTTTGAAGAACTCAATAGGACTTGGGAGGATATAGGGTATAGATGAAAAGAAAGACTAAAAACTAACATCATAGTTTCAATAGTTGATGACAAGCTTGGTTGGGTCCTTGATGCAAGCTGAAAAGGGTCCTCTGTTGGGAGAGGCCATGATTTCCTTTTGGGCAGGGTGAGTTTGGGATACAGACAGGCATGAGGGCCTGGAACTTACGGGGGAAGGGGAATGGAGAATGGATTTAACGTATTCAAATTGGATTTGCCAGCCATTGCTGGCAAATGTGAGATAAGGTCAAGCTTTGAGATATGAAAGATTGCAGCATGAAAGAACAGCGATATAATCCAATACAAAATGGACAAAGGACCTAAATGGACACTCCTCCAAAGAAGAATACAGGTGGCCAATGGACATATGAAAAGATACTTAATGTCACTAATTATTAGAGTATCAGAGGGATACAAATTAAAACCACATTGAGATATCAATTTACATCGGTCAGAATGGCTGTCAATACATCCACAGACAAGTGCTGGCAATGATGTGGAGAAAAGGGAACCCTCCTGCACTGCTGGTGGGAATGCAGACTGGTGCAGCCACTGTGGAAAACAGTATGGAGATTCCTCAAAAAATTGAAAATGGAACTGCCTTGTGATCTAGAGATTCTACTTCTGGGAATATGTCCAAAGAAGCCTGAAACACTAATTCGAAAGAATGTATGCACCCCTTATCTTCATTGCAGTTTTATTTAAAATAGGCAAGATTTGGAAACAGCCCCAGTGCCCATCAGTAGATGAGTTGATAAAAAGCTTTGGTACATTTACACAAAGTAATACTCCTCAACCATAAACAAAGAAATCTTACCTTTTGAAACAGCATGGATGGACACGGAGAATATTATGCTAAGTAAAATAAGCCAAGTACCGTATGATTTCACTCATAGGTGGAATTTTTTTTATTATTATTATTCAGTGAGAGGAGGAGGGGCAGAAACAGACTCCCACATGCACCCCACGTTTGCAGATGATTAGGTGGAGACCCAGGGCGGTCGATCCCAGTGTGCCCAGAACTCCTTGTTAAGAACTCTTTCTCTAACCCAGATGCTCACTCAAACCTCAGCAACCTTGGGTCCTTTAGCCCTTACTGATTTTGGCCTTAGCCAGCTGCTAAGAATTTTTTTTAAAAATAATTTTATTTTTTTAATGGGGCGACATCAATAAATCAGGATACATATATTCAAAGATAACATGTCCAGGTTATCTTGTCGTTCAATTATGTTGCATACCCATCACCCAAAGTCAGATTGTCCTCTGTCACCTTCTATCTAGTTTTCTTTGTGCCCCTCCCCCTCCCCCTTTCCCTCTCCCTCTCCCCCCTCCCCCTGTAACCACCACACTCTTATCAATGTCTCTTAGTCTCACTTTTATGTCCCACCTATGTATGGAATAATGCAGTTCCTGTTTTTTTCTAATTTACTTATTTCACTTCGTATAATGTCAGCTGCTAAGAATTTGATAGGCCTTCTATGTAGGATTCTCCCTTGTCTTTCTGCCAAATCACAATTGGCCTCTCTGACTTGGCCTATCTCCAGCTGTTTGGCACCAAGACTCATTAAGCTTTGAAGTTCAAGTGAGGACATTTCAACCCACTCTTTTTTTTTTTTTAAAGCAATCTCCAGTGAAAAGCTGCTTTTTGTTTGAAGATGGGTCTGGCTTAGGTGGGAATTTAGGCAAGAACTGAGGGTCCCCGGCAGCCTTCTGTTAGGAAAGATGAGCACAGATGAGGAGCATGCAGGTGAGTTGGTGGGACTCATAATGAGCAGAATGGACCCCCGGAGATACCTTTTCCCCCCAGATTCTCACCAAATAACAGCCCTTGGTTTCTTCAAAAGAAGGACTCTTCGTACAGGGTGTGTGGGTTACTGTTCCCATTCAAACTGTGCTTGAGCATCAATTACAAGAGACGACACAAGACTCTTGTGTGCATTTAACACTGTACATTTGAAATGTTCTCAAGTTCATCTATCTTTGCAGGTATTTTATCTATCTGAAAGTATACACTTTTTGTTACAACCTTTTTTTCTCTTATCACATAATTTTCCATGACCTAGACCAAGCAGAACAATTATAGAGTGTGTTTTGATGCTTCCAAAAAAATATGTTTGAAATTTATTTTAGCATAATTTTCATTCAGAAATCACTTCCCTCTAAATGTACAATAAAACCACATCCTTCAAAATAGGTGATTTCCTTCTCTCTATCGATCTGTGCCTTAATGAAACAATAAATTTCTACTCATTTAAATTACAGGGCTAGTCTCTTTCCTCCTGAATAAATTTAGCACACATTTATTAGAATAACTGATTGACTTTAAATATGTATAGCAACAGCTTTAAATATGGGCTGCTTGGGTGGTAGAGGAAAAACTGGCCTATCCTATTGCCTTCCTGTGGAGTTCATGAGGGATTAGGATTTGCTTGCAAAGAGAGGATTTGGTAGCTCCTTAATTGTAGTCCCCTTAATAATCCATTTTTTTTTATTGTGTCTCCTGGGCTGTGAGGCTGGGTGGGCTGGCTTCCCACAATTAAGTGCACAAAATTCCTGCCTCATGTGTTCCGTTCTAAGTGTTTCCTTTGGTTACCCACAGGAGAAGACCTTTTCTTAAATATCCCAATCGAGGGCCAGGTCTATAAATTATTTCTTTTTCAAGTTAACTATGCAGAAATAGACTACTCTGGATATATTAGGGGGAAGAAGAACGAGTGAAGGTAAAGACAAATAGACAGTTGGGACTTGATGGCCGAGTGCTTAGCTCCCTGCCTGCCTGCCCTTGGGCCACTGTAGACTCTGCCATGAGGCTAACCACTCCCAAATGTGGCTTCCTTGTTCCAGTACCCTTCCTTCCAAGACAGAACACGACTGAAGTTTTTTTGCCTGGAACCTGGTGTCCCTCACTGTCTGGGAGCAGCGTTTCTATTTCTCTGGTCACAGAGGGTGATTATTGCTCCTCATATTATCTTTGTGTTGCCCCACTTTCAAGCCTGAGACTGCATTTCCTTCCAGCCATTTGGGTGCTCACTTCCCTGTCCATGTCCATCTTTCTGAATTCTCAGCCCATGCACTGGGCATCTTTTTCTTCCATTAAGGTGCCCTGTGCCTGCAGCCTGAATTCGGTGCTTCTTTCCTCCTCCTAGTGCCCATGGCAGTGACAACCATGCATCGTGTGGTGGTGGCGACAACTTTCATTTCAAACACTCACTCTTGTTTCTTATTTGAAAGTATTTTGGCTTTGTCTAGAGCAAGTAATTTGTCTCACACATGGCACTACTCATGAAGTTGTCTGTTTTAACTTTCTATGAGATTATAAATTCTTTGACATAGCGACAGTGACTCATACATTTTTCCATGCCCAATAGTGCTTGTACATGGCAGGAATGTAGTAAATTGGTGGAGAATGGAAGAAGAAAGATTGTTCCAAATTTTAAAATTTTGAAATAATTAACATGTTTATAATGTGTTTATAATCAGCAAATGTGTATTTAGATAATGCTATATTAACTCAAAATGGATTTTAGACCTAAAAGTAAGAGCTAAAACTATACAATTCTTAGAATAAAATACAGGAGTATATTTTTGTGACCTTGGAATAGACAATGGGTTCCTGCATGTAACATCCAAAGTACAAACAACAATAGAAAAAAAAATAGATAACTAAGACTATATCAAAATTAAACATTTGTGTCCTGCAGGTGATACCATCTCCCAGCCCACAGAATGGGAGAAAATATGCTATTTGTGAATCATATATCTGAGAAGGAACTTATATCCAGAATACGTAAAGAACCCTTATAACTCAGTAATAACAAAAGCAGAAACAATACAATTAAATGGGAAAAGATATCTGAATAGATATTTCTCCAAAGAAGATATAAAAATGGCCAATAAACACATGAAAAGATGTTCAACCTCATTAGTCTTTAGGGAAATGTGAATCAAAACCACGATGAGCTACCACCTCACACCCACCGGAATGGCTGTAGTTAGAAAGGAGGACGGTAAATGTGGCATGGCTCTGGGGAAAGTGGAGCCTTCACTCATCACCGGTGGGAAGGTGAAGTGGTCTAACCACAGAGGCGGACTTAATGGCAGGCGCACCGGGCGCATGCCCTAGGCCCCGACTTCTGAAGGGCCCCACAAAACCCCCACTCTACACTTCTTTCTAATGACAAAGGGCCCAATATTTTCTTCTGTGCCCAGGGCCTTAATCCGCCTCTGTGTAACCAAGTTGGTAAACAATTTGGCAGTTCCTCAGAAGGATAAACATTAAATTACTGTATGACCCAGCAATTATATTTCTAGGTACATAGCCAAGAGAAATGAAAACATATGTCCAAACAAAAAACTTGTATATAAATGTTCATGAAGCATTATTCCTCATAGTTAAGTGATGGAAATAACCAAATACCCATCAGTTGACGAACTGATAGATGAAATATGGTATATTCATATCACGTAATATTATCTGGCCACAAAAAGGAATCAACTACCAATACATGCTACAGTATGGATGAACCAAAACCATTTATGCTGTGGAAGAAACCAGTCACAACACATTGCGTAGCATATGATCCCGTTTATATGATACATTCAGAGTAGGCAAATCTATAGAGACAGAAAGTAGATTTGAGTTGTTTATGGCTCAGTGTGCCAATGGGTGGGGTGGGGAGTTAAAGCCAATGGGTACGGGGTTTCTTTCAGGGAGAAAGAAAATGAAAATCAGTTTGCCATAAGTGAACTCTATGTAAATTATATCTCAAGCGCGCGCACACACATGCTCGCACACTATGATTTTTTAAAGTTTTACTTCAAGATGTTTAACATGCCCTTTAGACAGCTCATTCCAAGTGTCATTTAATGCGTTTCTAGATGTGCTGGTATCACATTGTAATGTGCTGCCAGATGTAAAGGAAATAACAAAACTAGAACTCAAAATCAAAGGCACACTCATTAAAACCAGGAAGCGCAACGTTAGATAAAGAAAGGCCACGGAATGGAGAAAGGAGGCTTTACTGCTTAAACACTGCAGTTTACCTTCACTGACAGCAGTCCTTTTCTGCAACAGATGGAAGGGCTTTGCTGGTAGTCTCGTTGCTTCCCTGTGGGAGCTTCGGGCCTCCACAACCCGTTCTCCAGTCCTCTGAATAAGACTGCATTCTGGGCCCTGGCCGGTTGGCTCAGCGGTAGAGCGTCGGCCTGGCGTGCGGGGGACCCGGGTTCGATTCCCGGCCAGGGCACATAGGAAAAGCGCCCATTTGCTTCTCCACCCCCTCCTCCTTCCTCTCTGTCTCTCTCTTCCCCTCCCGCAGCCAAGGCTCCATTGGAGCAGAGATGGCCCGGGCGCTGGGGATGGCTCCTTGGCCTCTGCCCCAGGCGCTAGAGTGGCTCTGGAGGCACAGAGCGACGCCCCGGAGGGGCAGAGCATCGCCCCTGGTGGGCGTGCCGGGTGGATCCCGGTCGGGCGCATGCGGGAGTCTGTCTGACTGTCTCTCCCCGTTTCCAGCTTCAAAGAAATACAAAAAAAAAAAGAAAAAAAAAGACTGCATTCTGTATTTCTGCTGCACACCAGTAGGTGGAATGATGTGTGCTGCCAACAGGGACGTAGCCACAGTGCCCCCCACCCCTTCTCGTTTGCATGCCCCGTGCTACAGTGAAGGGAAGAACCCACAGACTTCACTGCCTCCTTTCGGGTCAGCCTGCTCACAGGTGTCCTTTAGAGAGGAATATATGACTCCATCAATTCTCACCCCGCACTCCACAGACCTCCAGGAACTTAATGAAATGACAGTGATTAGCAGGAAGGAACTGGAAGCCAGATCCGGCGTGGTTACCTGAACCCACCTTTTTAGCCTCGGTGCTGAGAAAATAGTTCAAATGTGATTCACAATGACAGCAGTTGCAAAATTGTCAGTGAGCATGAAGTCCATTGCGATTTTAAACCTGATGTTTTTGGCTTCCCAATACTTTGCAATTATTGTATGTTTCATTATCAGTTTACCTACCAAACACAAGTTTAGGCCCTACCAAGGACTGGCCTTTATAGTAGAGCTGGGTTTACGGAGAGGACGAACCCTTTGCCTGGTGGGGAGTTTGGGTAGTTTCAGTGATGTACGATAAACAGGGAAACCAAATAATGTTGGGACCTAGAGGTGGGAGGTACACTCCCACCTAGGAAATGGTTCAGAGAGAAGGTAATATTCAAGCTGAGATTTGAAGAATGAGTAGGAGTTTGCTGGGCCACAAAGGGATGGGGAGAGGCTCGTGGGAAAGTCAAGGCAGGCAGAGGGAGCAGCATGTATGTGAAAGTGCTCAGCAGTACGAAGGGGCTTTACACTCTCAAGGCAGGACTGCGGCCAGAGCCTGGGATGAAAGGGGGTGACAGGAGATGAGAGATAGGTCAAAGTTTGAGAAAGATCTGGAATAATAGCATGTTTAAAGGTTTCCACAGCATCCAGCAAACACTAGGCAGCTGGCACGGTCTCTATACAGAGCAGCAGTGGGATTGGGTTTATTTTTGAGGAAGTGACGTCTGCTCGCAGTGGAGACTTTTGATTACTTTCTGCTGTGCACCAAACGCAAATATTTGAATAAAATTCCATGCCAAGGAGAAGCAGAAATGCTTCCTACACTTGTCTTGCTATGTCCATCCTTAATTTACTGGGTATATCCTATGTTTCCAAAGTTCTTTTCCAAGTTACTCATTTAGAATTTGGAATTTATTTCCCCATAGAACTAGTGCCCTTCAGAGAGTTTTAGGAAATCCATATCTCATCTGAGATAGTGTCAGTCCCACTGCGGAACCCAGTCCCCTGAGGGGGTATGGGCTTAGCTCAGCATGGGCTTAGCTCAGCACGCGCTGTGGGGGTTTGATACCGACATGTGAAATCAACCCAGAATTCTAAGTAGCCACATGAGGAGCTAACCTCCCATTCCTAAGATAGTAAAGGGGCTCTTAGCTCTTAGCCTTTCCCTGTCCTCCCTTTAGGATGGCCGGTTAGGTAGGGAGACAGGAGCCCTGGCAGGAGGTAAAGGAAAGCTGAGCTTTGGCAGGGAATCAGGACCAGAGGCAGAGTGAGCACCGCTGCAATGTGGCTGATATTTCCCATGCAGCTTCTACTGCCTCTGCTGCACTGGCACCCTCCCTCCTTCCTCCCCATCCCCAGTTTAGAGACTGCGGCCATGTGGGCCTGCCCTCTAATGGGACTGAAGTATCTATCTCACTCCCTCACTTCTGTCCTTTCAGCTCTCCCAGCCCCCAGCCCAGAGGGAGCCACAGACAGAATGCATGGGAGGAGATGTGAGCCAATAGCTGACACATGGTTTCTACCTGTAGCCAGGGCTGGGATTGAAACCTTCTTGGAGGGGAAGAGATGATAATAATGGCTGCCATTTAGGAAGTGTATACTTTACACAGGCCTCTGCCAAGTGTGTTGCATGCATATCTCACTCTCGTGCCATGACTTGTAGGTTCCCACTTTACAGAGGAGGAAACCGAGGCTCATAGATGTTGAATACAACTTGCCTAGTGAGTGGCATTTGAACCCAAGTCTTTCTGTGTCAGGAGGCTCTTGTTACTCTTGGGTTGTTTTTTGTTTGTTTGTTTGTTTGTTTTTATAGGGACAGAGAGAGAGTCAGAGAGAGGGATAGATAGGGACAGACAAGACAGAAACGGAGAGAGATGAGAAGCATCAATCATCAATTTTTCTTTGCGACACCTTAGTTGTTCATTGATTGCTTTCTCATATGTGCCTTGACTGTGGGCCTTCAGCAGACCGAGTAACCCCTTGCTCAAGCCAGAGACCTTCGGTCCAGGCTGGTGGAGCCCACGCTCAAGCTGGCGACTTCGGGGTCTCGAACCGGGGTCCTTCCTCATCCCAGTCCGACGCTCTATCCACTGCGCCGCCGCCTGGTCAGGCTACTCTTGGGATTTTATGGATCCCAATTCTGTAACTCTTGGCTCTGAGCACTTCTTGCTCATGGGGGGAGAGCAAGGGGCTGGTGGCTCACCCCACTCAAGTCTGGGTACAGACACTTCCAGGGCCACATTTCAACAATGTCACTTTCCAAGTTATCTGTCCACCCTTCTGGCAGTAAACTCAGCAATACCGTGTTTTAGCTGTGCCAAAGAAATACTAATTACATTTTTTTTTCTTTTTTGTATTTTTCCAAAGTTAGAAGCTGGGAGGCAGTCAGACAGACTCCTGCATGCATCTGACCGGGCTCCACCCGGCATGTCCATCAGGGGGCGATGCTCTGTCTATCTGGGGTGTCGCTCTGTTGCAGCCTGAGCCATTCCAGCTCCTGAGGTGCGGAGGCTGTGGGGGGTGGCTACAGCAGATCAAGTGACCCCTTGCTGAAGCCAGCGACCCCGTGCTCAAGCTGGTGAGCCTGTGCTCAAGCCTATGACCTCAGGGTCTCGAACATGGGTCCTCTGCATCCTAGTCCGACACTGTATCCACTGCACCACTGCCTGGTCAGGCTAGGCTTCTTCTGATCCAAAAATTCCATAATTTCCAGACCGCAAAAATGGTCATGCAAAGATTGGCCTGTGAAACAGAGTACAAATGAATCAAAAAGGACTCCAAGGTATCAGATAATTGCCATAGGCTCCCTTCCATGGTTGTAGGTGATTTCATTAGTGTTAGTTGTTTTTTTTGTTGTTGTTTGTTTGTTTTTTAGTATAAAAAACGGAGGTGATATGTAAGAAGATTTTTTTTTTAATTATAAAGAACAGAAGTAAAATGGGTCCATTTGTTCCAACTTCTTGCTCTTCTCTCTCCTGCTGCCTTCCCACCCAGACCAGGCTGGGTGTTGAATTTTGCATTTGGGGACAGGGGTTTTCTGGAAAAAGGCCTCCTGGGTGGCGGCAGTAGTTAGGTAGTGCTGGCACTATGCCTCCCTTCCTCTCAGTGGTTTGATACAGTGAGAATGCACTTCTCATTCTCATGTAGCCCGCTTGGGCAGCAGGGAAGGGTGGAGACTGTCCAAGCAGATGTTCAAGGGGCCCCAGCTACTCGCGACCCCATCCTCAACACACGACTTCTAAAGTCTTTCTTGGTGCTGGGGGGAGAGGAGGAGAGAATGAGGAATTGCCTGGGAGAGATTTAGGGGCAGTCCTGGGTGTGATATATATGACTCTGCCCACACTCCATTGGCCAAAACCGAGTTACCATATTTTTTGCTCCATAAGAAGCACTCCTCCCCCCCTCAAAAAAAAAAAGTGGAGGGGAAAATGCCCATGCATCTCATGGAGCAAAAAAATATGATATTTTATTAAATATTTTAACACACCATTTGGTTCAGAATATTTTTTTTTCTTATTTTCCTGCTTAAAACCCTAGTTGTGTCTTATGGTCAGGTGCATCTTATGGAGCGAAAAATACGGTATCTTGCCAGAGAAAATTGCAAAGGCGGCTGGGAAATGTCGCCTAGCTGTGTGTCCCCGAGGGAAAGGAGCCGGGTTTGGTGAGCAGTCTCGGCCACAGGAGCTGTATAAAATAGTAACGGCACTGCTGAGCCCTGCCTTCCCAGTTAGGCCAAGTTCTTGGAATTTCAAGTCTGCATCAGGCCTTCTGAAGCTCTTATCCCTTCTCCAGGTACGTTCAAGGCATGTGGCTTGAACAGATCTTCACTTGACACATTCTGGACAACGCAGAGCACCCCTCAGATACTTGGTGGATATTAATGATGGCAATTTGCATTCCATCACTGTTTTTGTTCACATGAAATTCCCCTTTTGGTTTAAGTTTCACTTTCCCCCTTATTTTAGTCAATTTTCCTTGACCTCTAAAGGTTTCTTCGCTTTCCTGCTTTTGCCAAGGCAACTCTAAAAAGAAAACTTTAACAGTGACATCTGTAACAGGTTTATGGTCAAGGTTAAATTGATCTCATACTCAGGTTAAAAAATAGTTGCCATGTTAGATTAAAGGAAAGGGTCTATACCTTCATCTAGGATACCTAGTCAAACTCAGAAAGTGATCAAGGGAACCACATGGAACACACTATTGAGGCAAATTAAAAGGGACACAAAGTAGGTAATTTTGTGATCCTAGTTTGCCTGTTGCAGCTGTATAAACCAAGCTAAATGAGATGATGATGTAATCTTTTGTTGCGAAAAATAAAATGATTTCCCATGAGACTAAGCATGAATTTCCCAACCCTGTGTTCAAGGTCCAGATAGGGTCTCTGCTGTCCCACAAACTCTAGAATAATAATTAGACTTGAATTTCTGAATTGAATGACTTGTAGAGTAAGCTGAATTTTGCGATCCTTTAAAATTTTTGCCTTTAATGTTTATATTACAGCCCAATAACAAATAAGCTGCTTAATGGTCTAATGCCTATGTCTGGATAGTCTCATACCATATCTTTTGCTGCAGTATTCTCGGGGTGGTAACCCTCGGAAAGCTATTATATTGGCTGCTGGAAGAGTCACTGTGAAACAGAACCGCTCTGACCTGGAATAGGCATTTGAGAGTTTTTTAAAAAAAATTATAAATAGAAACAAATTTCTTCAGTTTGTATTTTATAGCCAGAGTGATTGGAAGCCTACCACAGTGTTACAGAGTCAGCAAATGCAGCCTGTGGTCTAATTAGAACGTCAGCATCATTTCTGGATGTCTCAGCAGTTGTTTCTTAAAGGAATCTAATTTTAATCTTTTAAGAGCTGTATTCCATAGAATATGTTCAGAACATGCCTTTAGTTCACCTTCTCAAAAAGTCAGGATGGCTGTACATTCAGTGGTATGATAATGAACCACACGTGTGCACAGGGAGTTCCTTCGGGTTTTAAATCTATTTAGTGAGCCTGCCCCATGAGGGAGAGCCCTGGGCTCCGCCTTGTCTTCCCTCATATCGCCATGCCCAACGTTGGGCCAGAACATTATGCAAGCTCAATAAATATTTGTTGAGCACATGTAGGAACATATGGGACAGGCTTTCTTGAAATAGGTCACAGTGTGTTTTAGATTTAGCATATAAGAGTTTAGTAGACACCATTTAATTTGTATCATATAAGAAACACATGTATTTTTGCTTACATTCAATGCCATTAACTTTTTTCATAATGAAAGATTATCAAAGATCATATATATATATATATATATTTTTTAACCTATTTCTAGATGTTTCTTACCAGACCTATATTAGGCAAGCTGTACATACAGTTTGTTGACTTGATTCATTTACACAAGATTTTTATCCTAAGGTGCCAGAAAAAGAAAATAAGTAAAACTTATTTTAGTGTTTGGCAGCTGGCCAATGGAAAAATTGAAGCTAAAATAATGTGCGCTTACCTAGCAAAAAGGGGACATGCTCAGTATATTAAATGAGTGTGAATATGCAAGTTTCCATTTACCAAATGCCAGCCACACGTTGTCCCGTTCACTTCTCACCACCATCCTGGACAGAAGATCTGTTTTTTAAACCCCGTTGTCTTAGGGATAGCTGTGGCTCTGATCAAGCCAGTTCCCCGTACAGTAGCTCGTAGCTAGTGCATGCTGGGTTTACCTGTCAGAACCTTGACCACTTACTCCAAGGTCACTGCACCTTCCTCTTCACTAAACTGAACAGTAGGAGTTATTTATGATGTTTTATTTATCTATGCTTTGTGATATCCATGATTTTTAATAAGCAAAACATTTCTGCATGAATATAGTTATATATTTGTTTTACTTATTTGCATGTGGTGGTGATTTAAAATGATAAATTACAGTATCTCAATATCTGTCTTTAAAATCTTCAGATGTACTTCAGCTGTATCAGAGCCTGACCAGGTGGTGGTACAGTATATAGAGCATCAGACTGGGACACAGAGGACCCAGGTTCGAAACCCCAAGGTCACTGGCTTGAGCACGGGCTCATCCGGCTTGAGCGTGGGGTCGCTAGCTTGAGTACATTGTATTTAGGAAATCATCTGAGTACATTATATTTAGGCAATAATCAGCCACCTGACCTGGGTCTGTATGTTGCTTACATGGCAGCACTCCTGTCATACGTCTCCTCCTTCCACTCACTCTGCTCGGCTACATTGGCCCTGGAACACGCCAAGCCCACCCCTGCCTTCACGCCTTTCTACTAACTGTTCAGTGTGCCTGGGACTCTTGTCCTCAGTCTTCTTTCCTTTGTATCATTTCTTTTTCCCTCAAATGTTACTTCTCAGAGTAGTCTGCTGACCACCCAGGTAAAGTACCACCTGCATGACCTGTTACTATGCTCGTCTTCCTGTGTTTATGCTATCTGAAAATTCTTCCCATTTATCTACGTGTTTATTTTCTGTTCCTCCCTGTTCTCCCTGTTCACCAAGATGATAAGTTCCAAAGAGCAGGACCTTCCAAAGAGCTTGTCTTGTTCACTGCTGTTTTCCCTGGGCCTAGAATGTGTGCAATACACAGCAGGCACTTGATAAATACCTCCCAGATAAAGAAAATATCAGAGCCTGACCAGGTGATGGTGGTACAGTATGTAAAGCATCAGACTGGGACACAGAGGACCCAGGTTCGAAACCCCAAGGTCACTGGCTTGAGCACGGGCTCATCCGGCTTGAGCGTGAGGTTGCTGGCTTGAGCGTGGGATCATAGACATGACCCCATGGTCGCTGGCTTAAGCCCAAAGGTCACTGGCTTGAAGCTCAAGGTTACTGGCTTAAGCCCAAGGTCACTGGCTTGAGCAGGGGGTACTCACTCTGCTGTAACCCCCTGCCCCCATCAAGGCACATATGAGAAAGCAATCAATGAACAACTAAGGTGCTGTAACAGACTTGATGCTTCTCATCTCTCTCTCCCTTCCTGTCTGTCTGTCCCTATCTGTCCCTCTCTCTTTCTCTCTGTCTCTGTCACACACAAAAAATAGAAACTATTAGAAAATAATTCATCCTAACTACCTATCACATTGACATTTTTTTTATTGTATTTATTTTTGTTTCTAGTTGTGGATATATTTAGTGCAAATGACATGCATTAGTAGAAATGTTTAATTTTTTTTGTTGCGTAAGATTATGCCAATCTCCCAGAAATGTCTTTAGATGAGTACAAAGATAATCTTTTCATAGATGGAAAGAGCAAATTCCCTGTTAATGCCTTCTAGTTGTAGGTTTGGGGGAGCACAGTCTACAGGCGGGAAATTGGTGTGGGGTTCTGCTCAGCGGGGACTGAATGTCCGTCTCGTGTTCTCTGAAACCTCTCACGATGATGTTGTCTATCATCTCTCGGCAAACCTTGGATCCCATATGTCATCACTTACCCATCTCCCAGCAGACCCCCTCTTCCATTTTCTTTTCATTCCCACCTGGTGTTGATGTTGCCCCATTGTATTTAGAGAGTTGTTTGGGGTTTTTGTTTTTGTTTGAAGTATATATGTGTGTGTGGGGGGGTGGGTGTGTTGATTTGTGTTTTGATTGTATTCTAAAGCTGGACTTTCTAAAGCACCAAGTTATGAATTAAACGGCTGGCCTAAGACATGAGGGCTGTCTTAGCGTGCTGCACAGCAGCTGTGCACATCTCCGGGGAAGTCCTCACATCTGTGGGGCTTAGTCTTTTCTTCTACAAAAATGGTGGAGCAAATACATGACCTCTCTCTACAGGACAGGGTAGTACATCTCAGAAGATTCATAAATATAAAATACCATCATTCTCATTGCTTTAAAGAGTGTCATCAATAGATATTCATTGAAAATATTTATATTTGAATTTGCACAGGAAGGCAATAGTGGTTTTTAATAAAATTGCAAGTGAATACCTTTGACTCTTGCTTATAGCTGTATTGTTAAACTTCTTACCTGACTCCAGATATTTACAAAAATGCCCTCAGTTTAATGCAAAATACAAGATAAGCAGGTGTCAGGCATTTCTGCAATGTGAATTCAATGTTATCTTTTATCATGGTGTATTGTAAACTGTTCATGAAACTGAGGCAATGTTTATATGAAAAAATACACCTGTCTTGATCTTGAAAATATTCTAAATATTCACAAGTACTTTGGCTTTTTATTTTTTTAGTTTATGATTAATTTTTTGAAAAATATCATAGATTTTTGTTGCTCTTTTATTTAAGATCTGTCAGTGTAGTTGGGTTTTTTTGTTTGGTTTTACAACTTAATTGACAGGAAAGATTTCTGCCATGTAAGTATAATGCTACAAAAAAATGAGTATAATGAAGTATTTAAGATTGCTTAAAATGAAACCATGTATAAAAGAGATGTGATGGAGCCATCATACTAAAATTTTAATACAAGTAGTATTAGATAAAAATGACAAAAAGAGCTCCTCTTTTAATGGCAATTTTTCTACCTTGGTTAATTAGCAAAAAGCTTGGGGATAGCTGGTGGCAATGATATTTTATTTCATTAGAAAAATCTAAAATATTAGAGAAAGTGATTGGTCTAAAATCTGTGAATTAAATTAGTATAAATACGCACCGATGTAGAGAAGCATTTATAGAGACCTTAGTCTGCACTAGGCTCTCTGCCAGTTTCTTACATATTTTGTTACATTTAAGCCTCAGTGACACTCATACAGTTGGTGCCATTATACTTCTATGTTACAGTTGAGGAAACTGAAGTTAGTGGACACTGAAGTAAGAACCTAGTGAGGGATCAGCAGGGTTCTGGATTCAGTCGGTTGGACTCCAGCTGGTCCTCCTCCTCCTGCCGGCTCTGTGAGTCTGTGGTCCACAGTTGTTAAAAGGACATGGGTCCACGTGGACCGGTAAGGAACACCTTCCACGGCAAGTTGTTCTACCTCCAAGACATACCGTATCGTTAAGGAGAAAGACAGGGTGTAGGACAGTGCGTATTACATGCTACGTCTGTCTTTGAAAAATATATAATATGGATCTTTTTACATTTTCTTCTGAAAGTCTTTAAGGTTACTTTCTGGGGCCCTGTAGACCTGGGGTGACTGTAAGACTTATGTTTTACTGAGTGTCTTTTTGCTTCCTTTTAAATTGCCAGTTCTGTACAGTCCAAAATACAATTTTAAAATCCAGGTTTAAAATGACATCATTAGGAACGAGTGAGGTAAGTCGTGTATCTTTACAGCTCTGTACATTTAAAAATTGCCTTGGAGACATCCTATCTGTCTGTTTATTTTAAACCGTGAGCCGTGGGACACTAACCCTGTGTAGGACAGCGTGCTGATCGGGAAGCTGGGGTGCTGGCCGGTGGCACCTCTCCTCAGCTCTGGGAAGTTACTCATTCGTCATCAGACCTCACTCTTCTCAGGCCTCAGTTTCCTAAACTGTAAAAATGAGAAGAGTGAACAAGCTGCCTTCCAACTGAAGTTATGAATGAGTTAACATAATTCCAAAATAAGTTACAAAGAGCACTTTTTAAAAAAGATTGAATTCTTGGTTAAAACTAAGTGAGCTCATGAAAGAGCTGCATCTTGGCTCTTGGTGGGCAGAGAGGCAGGTGTCCTCTCCGGGTGTGAGCTGCTGGTGGCAGCCTGTTGGAGCTGTGATGCGAGTTCCCAAGAACGGGCGGACTCCTTGGTACAGAAACGGAACGCTCTCTATCTGTCCTGACCACATAGGCTGCATTCAGGACTAACCATTACACTGTATCAAAGAACTTTTTGTTATTGATTTGTAGAAATCTTTGCAGATAGCTTCTTCACAGTCAGCTACAATCTCGGATTGCATGATATATAGACATACCTCTTTTTTAGTGTAGTTCATTTCATTGTGCTTCTCGGATGTTGATTTTTTTTTTTAAAACAAATTGAAGGGAAGACATTCTGCCAGCAAAAAGGAGAAAGATTTTGACTCACTTTATTGCAATACTCACTTTATTATGGTGGTCTGGAACCGAATCCACAATATCTCCAAGGTGTGCTTGTATAATAGAGGTTGGCAAACTTTGTCTATAAAGGGCCAAATAGTAAAATGTGTATGTTTTGTAGACCACATGTTCTCTGTCTTAACTACTCACTGTGCACAAAGCCTCAGTTAGACAACATGTAAAGAACAGCATGGTTGTTTCCCTGTGAAACTTTTTTTTTTTTTTTTTACAAAAACAGGCATTGGGCCAAATTTGGCCCATGGGTTAGAACAGGGATTGGGAAACTTTTTGGCTGAGAGAGCCATGAATGCCACATATTTTAAAATGTAATTCCATGAGAGCCATACAACAACCCGTGTACGTTACTCATTATCCAATAAAAATTTGATGTTGTCCCGGAGGACAGCTGTGATTGGCTCTAGCCACCCACAACCATGAACCTGAGTGGTAGGAAATGAATGGATTGTAATACATAAGAATGTTTTATATTTTTAACGTTATTATTTTTTTTCATTAAAGATTTGTCTGCGAGCCAGATGCAGCCCTCAAAAGAGCCATATCTGGCTCACGAGCCATAGGTTCCGACCCCTGGGTTAGAGCTTGCTTGCTGACTCCTGAATTATAATAATTCCTGCCCTAAGTCCCTCTTTGCATTGTATCCTGAAATAAGTTACCTGATTGCATCTCCTCCGATTCCTGAATGTGAGAATAAGTGCTTTCATTCCACAACCCCTGACCCTCAGTCACCCCTTTATGAGTAACCCAGTTTGCCAATGCGACGTTCCACCACATCACCCTGATGCCAACCCCATTTTAGTTTTACAAGTTGCCCTTCCTTTCTTTTCACTCTGAATTGTTATTTTCTGAAGACCAGTAGTTACAGTTTCTTTCTCTCGCATTCCCCTTGTTGTATTACCATTTTTTAATGTGATTTCAACCTTCACCCCGAAAATGGTATGCTCATATATCTTTTATACCTAGGGAATTGTGGTCAGCCTTGTTTAAAAAGCTACAGGACATGATTGGTTAACCTCTTGCCAAACATATTCTTCCCTTTTTTAAGGCGAGCTCAGCCACATTTTAACAAACTGCGTTCCTCAAAGAGCAAGGCTGTCCAGAGGTGGAATTCGTCTTGGCAAATAATTTGGGAAGATAGATGTTGGTGTCTGAACTTAGCACCTCCGTGGAGAGAACCCTGCCTTAGCCAGGAGAATTGGGAACAAACCTTGCCTGCGCAGTAATACCTGGCTCCAATCCTAGACAATTCTCCCCCAGTCTCCATCCAGCCCCCATGTTTGTCCTTTCCCTTGAAGCTTCTCCAGCCTCCATTCTTGCTTTTCTCCCAACATTTCCAAATTCCATACTGTCACCTGCCATGGGCACACTCGATGTTGAGAAAGCTCTTCACTTGTATGCACCGAGGCGCGTAGATTATTGAGATTTACCACATGCTTTAGATTCGCTGCTTTTCCTATGCAGCAATTTAGCTATAGCCCCAGATAAAGGTGATTTGTGTGATCCATCTTGCTTTATGTCTCATTTGACATTCTGCCTTTTCATGACAGGTTGCTGAATGCTATAAAGCCAGGACTTGTTAAAAAGATCAATAGATTGCCTACCCCCATTGCAGGATTGGTGAGTATCCAGAATTGAGATTTATTTTCCAATATTCCTTTGCTGTAACCTAAGGGTCATGACAGTGCCATTTATTACAGTTCTCTCCTGCAATATATATTCCACTCGAATGAGAATGCATTGAAGCCATTAAACTAAGAGGTCACTTAAAAATGAAAGATTGCAGTTATGCCTAAATGTCATCTTAATCTTTGTTTGTATTTTTCCCATGAGTGATAAGGACCTCTATTTTTAAAGAGGTAAATTTGTTTTGGGTTGAGAGGTGGATAATTAGGTTGACCCCAGGGCAGGAATGCGATTGTAATTATAGTTTCTCATTCAGTTTTTCACTGCCTTCCCCTGGAATGCAGGGGAGAAGAGGGAGAGGGAGGGAATTGCATGATTAACAAGGAGCACTTTCATGATAAATTGCTGTTTTCAATCTTGAGAACCTACTTGTGTTTAAACATCACATTTGTGGGCCAACTTTTCTAAAGCCATAGCGGACACTAAGATGATCCGAATGTCATCTGGAGATTTGTTTAAGCAAAGCCCTTGTCCTTCTGAATCAGATAAACTCCTGTGTTCACATCTGGTCGGAAGAAGGATTTTTTTCTCCATGCATTGATGCCTTTCATAATTCTTAGCAGTTAATTTTAATTATTTAATTGACGTTACCATTCTTGCGAAAAAAGGAAAAAAGCAGAATATTAAGAAGACAAACTCATCTTAGTTCTGGAAGGAACTTGGCACATACATGCACATGTGCATGCACGCACATGCACACACGTGTGTGCACGAAAGGCTGAGGGTGTATGTGCGCTGGTAACAACTCGCTGACGGTTTCCATTTTGACCATCTCCTGTGCATGTGGTTTTGCAGAAAACAATTAGAAAAATGTCAAGAATTTAGGCAGGCTCCTACATAGACCTTGCTGGCTGTTGTTAAAAAGTTTTACATCCATAGCATGATGACTAGTTGAAAATAAATGTTAAAAAAAAAAAACCCAACTGTGTTTGAGAACTGTGAGGATCATGGTAATAAGTATATGGGTTTAATAAGTTGAAGGAAATGGATTTTATGGATTTTTTTTATTGTATGAATTGCTATTTCTGTGAATGTATTTTATTTTATTTCCTATACTGGTTAGTAGTGAGTTAATGATTAGTCATTAAAAGTCCTTCCAATTTTGTTTGTCAGAATTATATATCCAAGTAAGTTAATAGATAGATTTGGAAGGAATAAATTTGAGAATTTTGTAAATAATCAATCTGTATATGTAATATATAATTTTAAAACTATTAAATTCTCTTCCAAATCTTAAAGCCATAGTCTTAATGATACTGAAGAAAATTGTGTTTGGTCCCAAAACTGGCATCCCCCGACCCTGGGGCTCTGGGATTTAATGTTACAGGAGCAAAACTTGCAGGATGATGTCAGGAAGGGGCCCTGGTCAAATCCATGGGAACAATGCAAGCTGCTCTGAGACCGGAAGCTTAGCAAGAAAGAATATTGAACCCTTCGTTTAAAATGTGAATCATAAATAATTTTAGTAAAGCTAAGAGTTTGAGCCATGTTCTTTGACCTTTATATTATTTCTTATTGTAGATCAAATGTTGGTTTTACATATTGTCTCTACTTTGGAGCAAACAAGCGATTTGCTTCAAGATAACCGAGGGGCCTGGGTTGCTTTCCTCCATCTATGTCCTTGACTTTTGTTCTTCCTCTTTCCTTCTTCCTTTGAATTTCCTTTCCACTTAGTCCTTTTCACCATTTTTTCTTTTCCTTGCCCTTTTCCATCGAACTTTTCCCCATTTACCTCCATCCTCCATCACTTATATTTTCCTTACCAATTTGTTATTGTGATGTCATGATTTATAATAAGAATATATATTTGGTCTTTGTTCACTTCTGGCACAGAGCTCTTCAAACCCTTGGCTTTTCTAAGCAGTAAGAGCAATAGGAGCATCTTGTAATGATATTTGGATTTTTTATCATTGTTCCTAAAATAGCTTCAGTTCCATAAAGGTTGAAGGTATGTCTTTTTATTCATAGCTAACCGCATTCAACCACACCTGAGTTTATGTTAATGAGGTGACTAATGGAAAACCCACCTTCTCCTAACTGCTGGGGCTGGTTGCCAGGGAAACCAGCCAGGAATTGGAGGGTTGGAACTTTCAACCCTACTCCACCCACAAGCTCCAGAAAGGGGTAGAGATTGAATTCAGTTGCTGCTGGCCAAAGACTTAATCAACGTGCTTATGTAAGAAAGTCTCCATAATGACCCAAAAGGAAGGGGTCAGAGAGCTTCCAGGTTGTAGAGCCTGGGGAGATTTGGAGAGAGCGGCACACCCAGAGAACATGGAAGCTCCATGTCCTTTTCCCACATATGTTGCTCTATATACTTTTTTATCTGGCTGTTCATCTGTATTCTTTATAATAAACTAGTAAACATAAGTAAATGTTTTCACTGTGAGCCACTCTAGCAAATTAACCAAACCCAACATGGGGGTCACAGGAACCTCTGCTTTATAGTCAGCTGATCAGAGGCACAGGTTGTCAACCTGGACTTGTAATTGGCATTTAAAGTGGGACTGAGCCCTTAACCCATGAGACCTGATGCTGTCTTCAGGTAAAATAGTGTAAGAATTGAGTTATTTGCTTGATGTTGTTAAAAACATACTCACATAAACATATGCAGTGCTGTACACAATGAAGTATCTTTAGTCTAAAAAAATCTTTACCTAAGTATAGCTAATCACTGCTCATTTACAAATCTATTCTGCCTCTACAAATCTGGTCAAATTCTTTTTCTGTTTTCCAATTACCTTTAGGTCAATACTCCCCCAAAACAGTGCACTAGTTAGGGTCCTGGCAAGAACAAACTTACCACCCGTCTCCTCCCTGGATCCCATTCTGTTCATGTTCTTCCACAGTTCTCTCTTCACACCTATTGTCTGTTCCTGGTTCTGCACGCATGTTCTTGTCCATCTTCACGACTTCAACTCTTTCATAGCATTGACTCAAATCATTATTTCTCACCAAGTTTTTTTTTCTCAACTCCAGACCTCTTGTTCTGTTTATTGGACAGCTTCATCTGAATGTCCTGCCTGCATCTCAAACATAACATATTCAAATTAAACTTAAATGACCACGCCCACCCTACTATTTTCCTATATCAGTAAAGGCATCATAGACATGTAGTTGGCCCAGTTCAGCTATCAGAAATTTGGGCAAACTTTCTCCATTCTGTC
Source organism: Saccopteryx bilineata (assembly GCF_036850765.1). Lineage (NCBI taxonomy): Eukaryota > Metazoa > Chordata > Mammalia > Chiroptera > Emballonuridae > Saccopteryx > Saccopteryx bilineata. The sequence continues at coordinate 235,674,335 of NC_089494.1, read as the reverse complement.
TACTTGTCCACATTTTGTTGGCCACTAGAGTAGGCCTTCCTCATCTCTTGGTTTATCATAGTCAACTCACAGTTCCTCAAACACTGTTCACTCTCATGTGCAATGCCTTTTCTCATGATACTTCATATGAATATAATACTCTCCCCTGCTCTTCTTGGCAAGATCTTCTTTATTTATCAAGACCCAATACAAAACCACTTTCTCGATGAAGTCTTTAGTGTTTAAGGTTCGCACGATCTTTTAGTATAGAATGGAGTTAGCATTTCCAGGTTGAGGAGAAAATGAGTTAATATATTAGAGAGATAAAAGATAGTCATGTTGAACATGCTATCAGGGAGTAAGATTTTGAATAACTGTTGTTAACAGTTTGAAATAAAAGCGTGTACATGGTTTAGTATTTATGTTAAGACATTGTAGCTTTGAGCAGTAAACTTGCCATGATCAAACTTGTCAACACGTTTAACGGTTATAAATGGTGTAAGGTGTCCTGGTGATGCACTGACAGGTCACAGCATCACCTTAATAAAATGTTTGCCAAAATATGTAGCCTAAATCCAGGTCTGAGGAAATAATCAAACATATCTAAATTAAGGAACATACCAGGAAACAGCTGGCCCTCTCTCTTCAATGCCAGTGTCATTAAAGATTCCCCATCCCCAAAAGTCTAGGAAACTGTTACAGAGATGACTAAGGAGATGAGGAGATATGACATCCGAGTGCCATGTGTGACCCTTGATTGAGAAAGAACAACTGTAATAGACATTACTGGAACAATCAGAGAAACTTGAGTGTGGACTGAACATTAGATGATAATGCTCTCTCAGTGTTGAATTTCCTCCATGTGATAACAATCTTGTCAAAAATAGTTGCTACATTGGGGAATACTCTTGTTGTTGGGAAGTGTACAAGCTGGAGAATTTAGAGATAAAGTGTCATAATATGTCCAATTAATCTTCAGATCATTCAGCAAAAAGAAGTCAGTTCATATAGTGTGTAATTTTATATAAACATACACGTGGACCGAGGGAGAGAGAGAGAAAGGGAGGGAGGGAGGGAAAGGAGAAGGAAGTGCAGTAAAATGTTGGATCTAGATAAAGGGTATATAGTTGCCATGATGCTAATCTTGCAGCTTTTTGATGGGCTTGAGAATTTATAATATGAAAAGTTAGGGATTCAAAAACATTAATTCTCTCATCTTTTTTGGGGGGGGACCTCGAATAAGCAGTACATTTTAGATAGCAGGGCCTATTCTGGGTTTGTTCGTAGCCATTTTGCGTGAGTGCACTCAGCCTTTTGCGTGAGTGCACTCTTCACGTGACATTTTCTTCCTCCTGTATTTGTGTTTTCTTCCGTATTGTGTCAGCAAAGTGAAGACGGAGTTTCCTCAGGAGCATCTATAGGCTCCTAGGTTGGTTTCTGCTATGTCGGGGGGTTGAGAGGCCACGGACCATCTATTAATCAAGAGCCCTCAGTAGCAGGGGCATGGAGATCTCAGAAGCATCACCAGAGGGTTTTCCATGCCTGGAACCCATGCCTGTGCTTTTTAATGGCCTGGTGTTGAGAAGAATCCATTAAGATGGCCCAGCTGCTTGACTTGAAGATAAATAGAAAAGTGTGTTTTCACATAGAAATCCCAAATTATAAACACATGTAGATTTTACAAAGGCATGAATAGGTGTATTTTAGCCCCTGAGTTGAGCTGTGGTTACAAAGAATTCAGGGGTGAAGGTGTTAAAACAAAGTAGTTGAAAATCATTTCCTGGCCAGAATGCAGAGACCCTGGATCCGGGTCTGCGTTTCTTCTGTAACGATTGCTGACATATGAAGCTGCGTGGTGACTGCCTGCAGATGCTTGCATTCTTTTTTAGGTGTTAGTGATACTGTTAGCTGTTGCCAGAGACAAAGACCTCAAATTTAGGTTTTGGCATACCAAAGACTTTCAAAAATGCTGCCCTTTCTGCACGTCCGTTAGTATTGCACAATCAAGCCACATCTGAAACTCAATTTAATGGCCACCAGAGAGCATGCTAAATTCTGTTTCATTCCAGAAATGTTTGACTTTGTGCAAGAAACACAAACGTCTGAAATCCTTGTTTCCAATAGAAACTTTGAAATTAAGCTTTTTTTTTTTTTGCCCAGATTTTAATTGTGATAGCCAGTGTGTGTGTGTGTGTGTGTGTGTGTGCATGTGCGTGTGTGTGCACGTGTGCGCACACTGTAGTAGAGTATAATTAGAAATAGATGATGTTTGGGGATTCTGCCCTTGGGGACTGAACCTTCCTCGAGCTATCATTAAATGTTGGCTTGGTCTTGCATGGTAATGCTTGGGCCTGAAAGTGATCTGAGAAAAGGAGGGTTCACGGCTGGAAGGGCACCTTAGATAAATGCATTTTATGGATGAGAACACGTGGGTCCATAAATGGGAATTATTCGCCCAAGATCACAGAGACCATAAAAGCCGAGATGACTCCAAAGCCCCAGCCACCCTTCTCCATGCTTGTGTTTACATGCAGGTGTTCCCAGTTGACAATGGAACACGTGTCAATGACAGAATATTTTACCTCTTGTCAGAAAGAGGGGGACAGAGACTGACTCTGTTGGTTCATCACTTTTTTTTTTCTTTTGGCCAATACCTTCACAACATCTTTCCTAGCTCTGTGAAAGGCCTCCCTCCCGGGAATGACTCTTCTCCTGGTGAATGCTGAGAATGCGACTCTAGCTGAAGATCAGCAGGAGATGCAGGAATGGCTCTGGTAGAATTGTCCTACTATTTAATGACTCTAACCCACTCAAAACTTCTTCTTTAGAAAAAGGATGTATTTTCCTTTCATCAAAAGATAAGAGCCCAGATAGTTTTAGAGATGAGCTTCCTGAGATGGATAAAAAAACGTAAGTTACTATAAACTCTGCAGATGGTTGGAAGCTTTCGAAAAGCTGTCCACTTTATTTTATGAAACAGATACCAGAACAGTTGATGTGTCCTTGTTTGAGGGAGGTTAGAGGAGGGGAAACGATGAAAAGGCAGTAAAGATTTCCACATTATGAAAAGATAAAATACATTGTTTGGATAAAAGGTAAACATACAAAGCTGTTGAAAACCAAGTAGCAGGAATGGAAAGCCTGTACCCAAACTTAATAATTTTAGGAAGGTGACATCACAGTACAGCCGAGTCCCAGGTGTTGTGGGTGTCTACCTGCCAAGGAGTGTTTTCTTGCAAGTCCTCACTGGCGATTAGCCCTTTGTGTCTGACCTCGTCCTTATCAATGTCTTCCTTTACAATTTCTGGAACATGTACCTTTCCTTCAACAGTTTATCTTACAGTTTCTCTCAGAAAAAGCTAGTCCAGAGTTCTGTTCTCTGCCTCTGTTTCTCTTCTAAAAGTTATTGTTTGAGGCTAGGTGGGAGGCAGGGAAGGGAAGCAGGGAGACCAGAGGTATCCCGTCCTTGGTACCACGATGATGACCATGGTATATTAAATACCTGCCACATACCAGGGGCAGTACTAGATTATCCTTCAGACTCTTTAGAGTTGCCTTGCAATGTTGTTATTACTGTGCCTTTATTATATCTCAGGAAACAAAGGTGCAAAAAAGTAAGTTACCAGCTTCCCCAAAATAAGATACAGAATTGAGATTTGGATCCTGGCTTGGCCAATTCCAGAGTCTGTGCCTTTTCTACTGTTACACTGTCTCCATTAGGCCTTATTTTTATTTATTTTTTTTGTATTTTTCTGAAGCTGGAAACGGGGAGAGACAGTCAGACAGACTCCCGCATGCGCCCGACCGGGATCCACCCGGCACGCCCACCAGGGGGCGACGCTCTGCCCACCAGGGGGCGATGCTCTGCCCATCCTGGGCATCGCTATGCTGCGACCAGAGCCACTCTAGCGCCCGAGGCAGAGGCCACAGAGCCATCCCCAGCGCCCGGGCCATCTTTGCTCCAATGGAACTTAGCTGTGGGAGGGGAAGAGAGAGAGAGAGAGGAAGGAGGGGGGAGGGGTGGAGAAGCAGATGGGCGCTTCTCCTGTGTGCCCTGGCCGGGAATCGAACTCAGGCCTTTTGCACGCCAGGCCGACGCTCTACCACTGAGCCAATTGGCCAGGGCCATTAGGCCTTATTATATGTCATTGAACCTTAACCTCCTGAATATCTGTTTGAAGGCATCAACCTCTAAGGAGATCTCATATGTCTTTTAGAAGACAACTTCGTTCCCCTCTCCTTTAAGATCTATTAATTTCACCAAATTGAGGGAGTGATTTATTTTAAAAGGCACTATAACGCTAATATTTCTCCTGTCACCTTGATAAAGTTAATTTCCATGTGGCCGCATCTCAGCATCACAGTCAGTGATGCACCAGTTGAGCAAAGATAGTAATAGGAGAACATTAGAAATCTTTACTGAGGTCTTTCCAATGGCATGGAGTGGTTCCATTCATAACATGCAGCAAAACTTCCTAAAAGGCACACCTCTCTCTTCTCCCTCTCTCTTTCTCTCTTTAACCTCTCTCTACTTTCTCTCTGTTTTTCTCTTACACACATACATTCACATGTACAACAGTCTCACACTTGTCAGCTTGCCTCAAATATCTCCCCTCCTTCAACTGCCTAAAATCTTCCAGACTCACACTGCCCTAGCTCTTGTCTTTCTTGCTTCTTACCCCTTTCTCTGCCACTACCGACCGTCAGCCTTCTCTGGTGCAAATCATTCCAGCTAGAGTTATCTCCTTTCAGTCCCTCCTTTGCCCACAATTCTGATTCTGAACAACACAGACTTAGGAAGAGGCAGGCACGGAACTGACTCAGAACATTCCCACCAGCATGTTTCTCCTGCCACACTGCTCTGTGTAATAATAGTTCCATGGTCCGATCAGGGGCCTTGCTCTCTTTGGGGGCCAGTGAAAACTGCTAGCCGTGCGATGTTCTGTGTGAAGGAGGTCCGTTTCACTGAGGGGAAGAAATAGACCTGGTGAAGAATCTCAGCTGAAACTGAATTTAATGACACACTTCCCTTTATCCTTCTCCCTGGCACAGTGAGGAAAACCCTGGTTGTGTTCCCACACCACACACAGAAGGAACGCTCAACTTGCTGCTCTTGAGTTTGGTGCCAAAGCTGAGCCAAAGCAGGGATGGTGGTTAGCCTTTTAGTCGGCTGACACATAAAAGCGCACAGACTGTAGGGACAACAACAAAGCCCGTGAGGTCTTGGGGACACTCACTCCCGCGTTCTGTTGAGCGGTGGAATAGGAACCTAGGGGCTGCTGAATTTATTTGATGCCTCTCGCGCTGTTATGATTTGTGTGCTGGCAGTTGTAACAGTGTTAGTGGGTAGTTTCTAAAGCGCTGATTGTCTCATGTCCATTATCTTCTCAACTAGCTGTACAAGGCTGCCCAGTGCATGTGGGAAACAAGCCAGACACCTCCGAAATGCACATAAGGCTTCCCTGAGCTAAGGTTACGTTCTCGGTTTATCTCCCACTATGTAGATCACTCTTAGGAATGAGAACTATAGTTAATTTATTGCCTAAACCAAAGATTTGGCTACATGATGAATACAAAGATAAAAGCGTGTCAGTCGGTGAGAGCCACTGCCCGCAGTGAGCTGGACGGGCAGAGGGAGTTCTGATGCCCACTGTCACAGGTTGGCTTTTGGGCGTCAGTTGAGGTGCTTGTGTCAGACCAGTAAGTGATTTGCCTTGTACACCATTTTGAATACTTGAGAAGATTCAGTAAGAGTTTTTTGTCCTTCCCATATAACCTGTGTTTATTATCTGCCTATCTGATTTCCTTATTTGGTGAGTATATTAGTTATTGAACGTTGTGTAACGAATGACCTCAAATCGTAATGTCTTAGAACAACATGTATTATCTTCTAATTCCTGTGGGTTGAGAATCTGGACATGACTTAGCAGGGTCCCTGCTTCAGGGTCTCTGACCAGACTGCCAGTGCCATTTCAAGACCTGATTAAGGAAGTATCTGACACTAAGTTTATTCATGTAGATATTGGCAGGATTCAGTTCCTTGCAGGATGTTGGCCAAAGCCACCCTCAGATCCTGGCCTTGTGGCCTGTTCACACAGAACAGTTCACACAGACTGAGCAAGCAAGAACCAAGAGAGAGCAAACAAGATGGAAGTCACAGTCTTTGCGAAGCTAATCTCAGTAGTGACACTTCATCTCTTCTGCCATATTCTGTTAATGAAAAGCAAGTCACTAGGTCCAGCCCACACTTTTGGGGCAGAGATTACACAAGGACCCTGAACAGGAGGAAGGGGTCACTGAGGGCTATTTGGAAACTGCCTACCACAGTGAATGGATTAGTTATGTGAATCTATTGAGAAATCAGGGCATAGAATTCTTATTTTTCTGAAAATAGGTCCCTTCTAGTTATAGGATTTTAAAGATAGGACGGGTTTTCTTGGACCACCTCTCTTGCCTAAACATTAAGGTCTATTTCCTAGTTTTCTTCTGCACGTCTGCACTAAAAAGAGATGGCATGTTCTCTCTTGCTTTCTGAGTGAAAAATCTACTTATGACTTAAGATACAATTCCTGCCTTTCAGGGATCACCTTCTAGGAGACAAATCTGTAAATACAATCTAATAATGGTAGACTTTGAAATGTTAATGAAATATATCCTAGTATGCAAGAAGGATATTTCTATTCGTGATTAAAACTTTGGAAGATGTGGGATCTGAACCAGGCATAATAAATAGTGAAGACCATTGGAGTTGGGGAAAGAACATTCTAGCGTCAAGGTGTGGAAGGAGAAAGGCCACAAGAATCTGGGTCTTGTCTGGAAGTGGCTAGTATTTGCATGTGGCTGCTGCTGGAGCCCAAGAGTCCCTAAGAGACAGCGATGCTGTGGAAAGTGGACCAGGAATACTAAGTGGAGACCAGAAATGCCATCTGGGGGTGTTTGGACTCATTTTGTATGCAGTAAGAGCCACTAAAAACAAAGGGATCTTGCGTCCCAGATAACTCTGGTGGCCACGTGGAAAGCAGATTGTAGGGAGAGCCCAGCAAAAGTCAATTAGCAGACAAGTAGTCCAAATAAGAGATGATGAACACCTCAACCTTGGTTTAAGTGGTGGGACTAGAAATGCAGAGACAGGATTTATGTTTCTGTGTTTTTCATGGAATATAATATGCCATCAATTATATGACACCATTATTTAAAGTATAACTAATGAAAAAAAGCTGCCAGTTAAGTTATGACATCAGCAATGGAAAGATCCATTTTTATTTCAGAAGTAAAAAAAGAAAGTGTATATTTTAATTAAATATGATAAATAATCTTAGGAAGGTGACACTTACATTTTGGACTTGAGCAACTTGGAGGCTGGTGATGCTGTTAATAGGAATCATGGGAGCAGAGGATGAGAAGTGGGCTCCAAGAGAAAAGATGGATTCTCTTTGGACATATTACGAGATATTCACATACAGATGTCTGGCAGACAATTCGCAATGTTGGTTTGGAACTCAGGGAAAATGGTATAAAAAATTGGAGTAGGTTAATGGATGGATTATTTTGAAGTTAAAATCCTAATGTTTATATATATAAAAAGACAAATTATTTCTTTTATTTATTTTTTTAATAACCACAAGCTTTGAAGCTCCCGCCCTCACCCCCAAAAGTTATAGTCTTATCTTTGGAGTGTTTGATCTGCGTTGGCAGAGGTGGGGTGTTGGGTGATGGGAATGGAAGGGTGATGAGAGAAGTTTGAGACCATAGGAGGAGTCATTGACATGTACACCTAAATATGAAAATCATGACAGATAATGACCTAGAAAGATCTTCATATAATTGACAAATTCATTGAGATATAATATTCAACTCATCCCATACCTCTAGCCTCTCTTCCACTCCTTGATACTTCACTGTTAATACTAGGTAAGTGTATTCGTTTGCTAGAGCTGCCATGACAAAGTCTCAAGGATAGCAATGGAAATTTATTTTTTGTCATTCAGGAGGCTAAAAGTCTGAGATCAAGATGTGGACAAGTTTTGTTTCTTCTGAGGCCTCTCTCCTTGGCTTGCAGATGGCTGTCTTCTCCCTGTGTCTTCTCTAGTTCTTTCCTTTGTGTGTGTGTCTGTTTTGTAATCTCTTCTTTTTAAGGACACTGATTTAACTAATGACCTCATTGAACAGACTTACCTCTTGAAGACCCTATCTCCAATACAGTCACATTTGTGAGTTACTGGGGGTTCTGACTTCAACACATTAGTTCTGGGGAATGGGGGAGGGGGCACAGTTCAGTGGGTAAGCGGCCAAGCACTTAAATTCTTATTCACATGTGTTATGAATGCCTAGACTTGCTAGCTGAAGTCTAATATCCTCTTCATGTCCCACAAATTATTTTTCCAAGCTTGTTTCCATAATTATTTTGCATCTCCACAGAGGTGGAAGGTTATATATAGCAGTGCTGTAAAACTTTTTTTTTCTAGGTTTTTTTTCCCCTTCATGTCCGGGAGGGTGGAGGTGAAGGGAAAACATTCTTTGAAGAAAGAAATGACTTGTTCTCCCTTATCTTTCATTGAACAGCATTCAGCAGAGTTTGTGACATTACATCAGTTCCTCACTTTTTTTCCCCCTTAGGAACAGACTTTCAATTAGGAACTGTGAGGAAAAAAATATATAATAGAAGGAAATACATAATTTCAGTCTAAGTCTTACTTTTTTATATTTTGTAGTCATAGCTCACCTAAAAAAGAAATTTCCATGGAACTAATTTTTAGCGTGTGCTCCAAACCCAGGGTTGTAAGGTTTCTGTTGTTTGGCAACAGGAAAAAATTTCACAAAATACCTGAAAGAATTTTATGGAAGAATAAGACTATGCTAAGAGGAACCAGGACTTCTCTTAATATGTGTCATAATCTGAGACTGTTTTTGTGGCAAATTTATCTTGGCAAGCATTCCAAAAGCACTTGTTAGACACCTATCTTTTAATTAACTTGCTTCCTGATAGAACAGGGGTCACCAAACTACGGCCTATGGGCCGCATGCGGCCCCCTGAGGCCATTTATCCGGCCCCCGCCACACTTCCGAAGGAGCACCTCTTTCATTGGTGGTCAGTGAGAGGAGCATAGTTCCCACTGAAATACTGGTCAGTTTGTTGATTTAAATTTACTTGTTCTTTATTTTAAATATTGTATTTGTTCTCGTTTTGTTTTTTTACTTTAAAATAAGATATGTGCAGTGTGCATAGGGATTTGTTCATAGTTTTTTTAATAGTCCGGCCTTCCAACGGTCTGAGGGACAGTGAACTGGCCCCCTGGGTAAAAAGTTTGGGGACCCCTGTGCTAGAATCTCAAGTTTCTCCTCATCTCAATGGGTGCAGAAAATTAGTTTCCCTCTCTGTCATTCTCTCCACAATATAAAATACTGTACTACTTCTGAGTATTTTGCTTGGTATTTAATTTATCTTTTGTAAAAAAAAATAATAATTAACTCTGCAATGGATAGCATGTCGGACTGGGATGCGGAGGACCCAGGTTCGAGACCCCCAAGGTCGCCAGCTTGAGTGCGGGCTCATCTGGTTTGAGCAAAGCTCACCAGCTTGGACCAAAGGTTGCTGGCTTGAGCAAGGGGTTACTTGGTCTGCTGTAGCCCCCCAGTCAAGACACATATGAGAAAGCAATCAATGAACAACTAAGGTGTCGCAATGAAAAACTGATGATGCTTCTCATTTCTCTCCGTTCCTGACTGTCTGTCCCTATCTATCCCTCTCTCATTCTCAATCTGTCTCTGTAAAAAAAAAAAAAAAAAAAAAAAAAAATTAACCCTAAGGTTTTGATTTGACGTATTTTCTTTCTTTCTCTTTCTTTTTCTTTTTTTTTTTTTTTTTAAAACAATGACTGATATGATATTACGAGACTAGTATTCACCTCACTGGTCTTCCACCCCAAAACCCATAATGCTAGTGTAACCATGAGGAAAATATCAGACAAACCCAAATTGTGATATAAAATACCTGACCAGTACTCCTCAAAACTGTCAAAGTCATCAGAAACAAGGAAAGTCTGAGAAACAAGGAAAGTCTATATAAATGCCATATCCTGGATGGGATCTTGAAACAGAAGAAGTTCCTTAGGGAAAAACTAATGAAATCCAAATAAAACATGGAGTTTAGTTAATGGTAGTATTCAGTATTTGTTCAGCAGTTGTGGTAAATGTACCATAGAGATGTAGAGTGCAAGTTATACCAGAACTCCTGTACTATCTTTGCAATTTTTGGCAAATCTAAACTATTCTGAAATTTAAAATTTACTTATAAAATAGAATGATTGAAGATAAAGACAAAATAGAGCCATAATGTAAGGAAACTCTGACATAGGTGAAGAAACAGAAGTTATTAGTAAATATTAAATGTCAGCCTACCAGTTGATGTATTGGTATCAATAAATGGTAGGATACCAGTGAGTCAGTTGGCATATCAACCTAATAAACTTTTATAAATGATGAATTGGTTGTAAACACTGTGTTTTATGGCATTTGGAAATTCCAACCGGTAAATCCAGCCACAAGGTTTTAGCGTACATATTTCAAGATCCCCATTTTTAGAATCTGCACAAAGAATTATTTCATGTCCTTTAGGGAGGTTTAATAAAAAAAAGCAACAGGTGGGAAATGGGTTTTGCAGTAGCATGAACGGTCATAACCATAAATACTGGTACCTCAAAATTATGCCGGCAGAGAATTGTAAACACATTAATCTCCCAACAGTGCAGAAATTCCATTCTCAGATGTCATCTCAATTTCAGGCACAAAGATTAAATGCCTCCACTTAAATTCAAAACACTGAACAGATATGATGGTTCTTTCTTCTCATGAGGAGTCATAGAGGGAATTGACCAGTTTCCTCATCTGTAAAATGGGGTAGATAAACCTCATCTCAGTATTGTGGATTAAATGAGATAATACATGTGAAATGCCTAACATATTATGTTTTCAACCACTGATAGGCTGTGCTTTTGGTTTATTTTTTTCATGACTGTTCTGATGGCTTTACAGTTTCAGAACTAGAAGCTATTTAGAGATCAGTTTCTGAGACACCATCTTTTTATCAGAGCCTCAGAAGGCAGGAACTTCCCTAGTGTCATGCTGCTACTTTGTTCGCGTTGGGACTGGAACTCTTGTCCCTCAGGTCCTGCTGGGTGCCCATTCCAGATCCAGACTTACCGACAGCACCGAGAGCCCGCCACGCACGGGCAGCTGCCCCAGAGCTCTCCTGCAGGATTGCCATCTCCCCCTGGGGTTTCCGGTCCCCTTCCTTAGAGGGAGCCGCCTCCCTCCCCAATAGGTGTGGCAATCACACTCTCTTCCAGTCTGTTTCCTTTCACTGCATCAGCATTTCTGGCGGCTGCAGCCTGCTCGTGGGCAGAGCAGGGCTTGCTGTGCTCAGGACTGTTTGGGCGAAGGGAATGTTCCAGCTGCTGGGCTGGGGCTGCCCATTGGAGCAAAGAGAGATGTCCCACCCATCTGCCAGCGTGGGTATGCTGGAGTTTACCGTGGAATACAAGGACAGGTGGGGTAAGTAAAATCCATTATGAAAATACATGTGTATAGGTGTCCGTCTGGGAAGGAAGGAAGCTATTTAGATTTTAATGGGTGGTTAAAATCAAAAAGTTACTTTTTATACACTCATAGTATGGCTAACATAATCTTGAAATTCCTTTCCGATGGAATTCATCTTGTCCCCTGATGTTTCTACCACCTGTTGCTTTTAGTATTCGCTTTCCTATTCTCTAAGAAAAGCATTGTTTTCTTGTTTTTTGTTTTGCTTTTTTTGGGGTGGGGAGGGATGATGTCATGGAAGACCCATAGATGCCTTAGTCAAATGAAAGAAGATTTTCAAGAATTTTGCGAATTGTCCCAACAGGGCTCTGCTCCTCAGCAGCAGCTGGACTGTGGGGAAATGCGGCTGCGTGCGTCCGAGGGGTGTTCCACCTGAGTCCCCTCACTCTGCTCTTGTCCTCACGGCCTCCTTTGCTTCCTAAAAACAAACAAACAAAACAAACAAACAACAAAAAACACCCTCCATTTCTTAAGACTAGGGAGGAAACAATTGAGGAGAATATTGGAGAAGGAATGAGGAGTTGGTGAGGCCGGGTCCAAGCCTGCAGCTCCCAGCCTCGCCCGCTTAACCTTGTCCTTCAAAGTCAGTATTTACTGCAGGCTGGGGAAGGAAAGGAGGTCGCCTCTGGGCAGTTCTCTAATAAAATCCTGTCAGACCTGTCCAAATGCGAAAGGCTTCACGGCACTGGTTATCTAGGGGAAGGAAATTTTCCTTAGTCAAATTTATGAGGCTGGCTTGCAAACCAAGCTGCAACAGAGCTTAGCGAATCCCCATGGCAAAGTGATTCATCTTCGCGGAGTCGGAAAATCTATTTTTATCACCTTTATTCAGCCAACCCCTCATTTTCGTTCCCTCACCGAATGACTGCTGTTTCCTTCATGGTGCTGAATAAACCAAGTGTCCCGGGAGTCTGCAACTTCCCTTCAGGTGTTCCCAGCGTGCTGACTCAGCAGCCCCTGGGGAAGGGGCTTGCTCTGCACTGCACGGGTGGGTACCGCAGAGAGCGAAGGTCAAGAGCTAGCAGGGGCTGCGCCCTTCAGCAGCCTGCTTTTATTCGGGAATTCTGCCTGTGGGGACATGCCACGCTGCTCTCCTGACTTCTGTGTAAGGTGTGTCGGGCGTGACTGGGTGACCGTGACTCTTGCAGGGTGGGAAGGACATACCCCTGTCCGTATGGCTGGCCTTTTTTACTGCTAAGCAGGGCACGGAGAAGTCACCAGTGCACCTCTTCAATCTAATAAGAGGGCAGAGAGGGACTTCCAGACACCATTTTCTGTATTTCCCTAGTTCCAGGGGAGTCTCTGTCTGTGCCATTCCGGTTGCTGCTTGTTCCCCCTGCCTCTGGCTAGTCCAGAAAGAATAAATACAAAGATAAGAAAGAGAGCCTATTTCTACTGAATTTCCTCATCTAATAGATGCAGCATGCTTATTGTTTGGTAGATGTGTCAATGGCAACTAAGAAAGCAACAGGACTGTTAAATATATAGGAATCATGTGCATAGTGCATGATATATAATAAACACTCAATAAATATTTTATTAAGTGGATGGCCAGGATACCATTCCTCACAGCCCCCAGTTAATCTTCTTTTTTTTTTTTTTTTTAATTTTTCTGAAGCTGGAAACAGGGAGAGACAGTCAGACAGACTCCCGCATGCGCCCGACCAGGATCCACCCGGCACGCCCACCAGGGGCGATGCTCTGCCCACCAGGGGGCGATGCTCTGCCCCTCCGGGGCGTCGCCATATTGCGACCAGAGCCACTCTAGCGCCTGAGGCAGAGGCCACAGAGCCATCCCCAGCGCCCGGGCCATCTTTGCTCCAATGGAGCCTCGGCTGCGGGAGGGGAAGAGAGAGACAGAGAGGAAAGCGCGGCGGAGGGGTGGAGAAGCAAATGGGTGCTTCTCCTATGTGCCCTGGCCGGGAATCGAACCCGGGTCCTCCGCACGCTAGGCCGACGCTCTACCGCTGAGCCAACCGGCCAGGGCCCAGTTAATCTTCTAACAGCTGTCCTTCGGGAGGAGAGGTTAGGAGCTGGCGTTGTGGAGTCAGATGGCCTCAGTTCAGATCCTCGATTGGCAACTTCTTAGCTGTGTGCTCTTTGGAAAGTTACTCAATCATTTGAGGCCTTTATTTCCTCACCTGTAAAATGGGAATAATACAGTAACTACCATGCAGTTTTCATGAAGAGTAATTAGTTAATATAGGTAAAGAGCATAGAATTTTTCCTGTAATGTGCTTCAAAATATAAAAAGGAGAGAAAGGAGGAGTAGGATTGGTTATTGGGATGAATTTAGGAACCTCTGTGATTTTAAGCTTGTCTTTCAGATTTAATGATTCCCTTGAAACCATGATTCCACTGATTTACAAACCTTCCCTTGTTCAGTAGAGAGAGAATAATTTGGGAATGAAAGAATAAGATGGAATTTAGGGAGGAAAAGATTACTTTCACTCTCTCAACAAATAGTTATTGAGTTCCTACTCCATTCCAGGTACTAAACTGCACATTGGGCATTTAGTGTTGAAACAAACAGTCATCGTCATAGCCTTCATGGACGCCCCTGTCTAGACTCTGTTGAGCACTGTGAATTCACTGGCTCAGTGAACTGCTCTGTTACTTTTTGTCTGCTTAAAAGGTATGTTGAGTAGACCTAGAAGGATTATGCTTTCAAACTCAGTGCAGAGCAATGAATGAGGGACAAGCAAGTAGGGAAAGAGTTGTGTGGGTGGCGTTCAAAGCCCAATTCATGGTGATATCAAGGTTGTGAAAGTTATGTAGACTTGGGCATTGGATTGACCCATGAGACTGGAGGGAAATCCAAAGCAGGAAACTGTATAATCCACCTCAGAAACATAAAGGAGCATGGGTAAGTAGTAATAAAATGAGAGAACCAAAGCAGTTCTAATGATCTGCTGTAAGAGCCATGAGACCCCAAGACTCCCCAAGCCCAGCGTTGATTGTAGTTTGAAGAAGGCTAGGTTTTTTGAGGTCCTCCTCTCTTTTCAGCTCCTGGTACTGCCATGGCAGGTGGGCTTCTGTATGGTCCTTTTCAGAGCCCAAAGCCTCACATCTCTCGGCAATACAAGGATGTATGTGAGCTACAGATCATCATCAGTTTTGCCTGTCTGTAGAACATCCTTATATTGTGATTTGTTGGCCCTTTTTGGTCTTTGGAGATCTTCAACAGTGATCTGCACTTGCCCTCTCCATTATTTGCTCACCTCTGCCGGATCTGTGTAAGAGTGGCAGTTTTGTCCTTAGATGTTTTCTAGCCCAGGCCCTGTAAAGTCACCAGTGTGAATTGTGGAATGGAATAATTAATAATGTTCTATTCGACTTTCATCCCAGTGGTTGGATCAATTCCTGGGGGCTCTGTTTTCTGTAAGCAGTCATTTCTTCCGCAGCAGCCATCTGTGAAGCAATGGAGTTTACGAAATGACTGGGGCATGTTTTACATGGCTGCATTCAGTTCCTTCTGTTTAATTCCCATGTACGCTTTGGCAGTGACTTCCACTAGCGTTTCTGTGGGTGGTGCTAGAGAATGACTTTGGTAAACAGCCCCCTGGCTGTTGTTGGCCAGGTCCCTGCAAATACCATAAAGGATACAACTGAACCAGTCCCTGAGGTTCCCTTGCCCTCCCGAGAGCTGACCCCAGGACCACCTTCTGAAAGCCTGACCTCAGTCGGACTGCGGTCTGAGACTGGCCGGGGGTCTGTTTGCTGGCTTCTGCTCGGCGGCTCTGTGCCGGAGTGGACTTCTGTCTGCATCGAGTTTCCTCTCCTGGGACTTCTACCCGAGCCCGGAATCTGCTGGAGCCTTTTCTGATAGACTCTCATTTCAGCTGCCTCATTTCTGTTTCAATTTTTTCTCCTCCTAGAATAACTAACTAACCAGTCTTAGAAGTTCCCAATTTATTGATTTTTAAAATTTTTTATCTAGGCTGCTGCTGCTACATTTTGCTTTTAGGATTATGAACAAGCTTAGGAAATTCTTGGATATAAGTATGTACAAAACTGACCTATTTTCCCTGCTTCTCTCTTCTTCCATTTCTGTAAAACAAGTATTTGTATTGCATATTGATTGCTACCATTGTCTCTCGAGACCCATCCCATCAGCGTGGCTGCACCCTATTACACTGTGAGCAGACCCGGCCTAGCATCGGCTTAGGTCAGAGGGCAGTCTTACTCAGTGCCGGTGTGAACAGTAAGAGAGAACAACTTACTACTGTGTGCTTATATGCATGAACTCTAATTTATTAAAAATAAGGACTAGAAGATTCTAAAATACTACTCACATTATTGCTATAGAATTGAAATTTTCAAAAATGCTTTTTCACTTGATGCTTTTTGATACTGGCCAAATTGAGCACCAAATAGAATGATTAAGGGATCAACTGATTTTCAAGAAATAATGAACTGACCCATCTGTGGTACCATCAGCATATACTTTTGATAAATAATATGTTGGTTTGATAAAAGATAAAATACATGATTTGTAAAGGGGAAATCTGTGATTTGTGAGGGAAAAAGTAGCGCAGGACTGTGGTAAGAAATTCATTTGTTCATTTTATTGATGGATTCATCATTGTCCCTGAGGCAATATTGTTCTGCAAGGCATGGAATGTTTAACGAGGCTGAAGTCTTTATTATAAATATACATACTCTGTACTTTTATGTATTTTAGTGGAAATATATTCACCTGTGTTTATAGATTTAAATATATCATATAAACAAAATATGTAGGCTAGGTTTGAGGTTGGCATTAGGGACATCTTCAAGTTACTGCATAGACTGTGTTTTGTCTCGAAAAGAACTTGTATTTAAGAAAGTTGGATTTTTCATGAAATTTACTCAAGCAGAATAGCAGGCTAGGTTTACTAAATATGAAAATTATACTTTTGGTTTCTTCTGTCCCAAATTGAAGTTTTCTTTTTTAGGGGGCAGGAGGCATGATGGGTAGCATACTCTCCAGTAGACTGAAATGTATCCTTATGGTCATTCTGCCTCCATTGTGAGCACGATTAACTGGATGGCATATGAAGGAACATTGTCACCATCTCAACTTTTCTGTCCAGGTCTCAGTTCCCTGGCAGACCTCTGAGCCCCAGAGCAGTGCTCCACTCTGGTGTCCTGACATCTTGGCCAGGTTTCTGATGGGAAAACAAAGGCATTTCTGTGTCATGTGTTTATAAAAAGCATGTGGTATGTATTTATTTTGCGATAGGTTATTATTACTTGGTAGAAAGATGTTGCTGTGTCTTAAGTGAACGACCACTCATCCCACGGTTTCACAGATACTGGTTGTTTCTTTTTTTTTTGCATGGGTAGCAGATTTAGGGGACACGTCGTGGAAATATTTAGGACTGTTGTGGAAATATTCCCTCTCCACATGTTTACTTCTGTATTTTTATCTGAAATTCAAGCTTCTCACCTATGGACATTCTTTCCTGCAGCAAATAACATGGTGAGCTCGGTCTTGTATCTTTGCCTCCCCGCCTGTGCCCCTCCGGCCTCCCCAGCTCAAGCCCATGATTATGCCGGCTGCTTTCTGTGTTATGCTTTGGCTTGAAATGGGCCAGCTAAAAGATAAACTGCTATGAAATAAATCTATGACCCCTGTGAGAACAAACAGAGTTGTTGAAAGCATTTAAAAACATAGTGACTCCTGGAAAGACTGTCAACATTCTTGAACCCTTTGACTAAAAGTGAATTTTCTTCCCTGTGTGTGTGTATACTAAAACCTACAAAAAGGAACCTCATAGTAAGGTATCTGAAGCCTTTTATGTTCTTTTTTTTTTTTTTTTTTTTTTTTTTTTTTTGTATTTTTCTGAAGCTGGAAACGGGGAGAGATAGACTCCCGCATGCGCCCGACCGGGATCCATGCGGCACGCCCACCAGGGGGCGACGCTCTGCCCACCAGGGGGCGATGCTCTGCCCCTCCGGGGGCGTCGCTCTGTCGCCACCAGAGCCACTCTAGCGCCTGGGGCAGAGGCCAAGGAGCCATCCCCAGCGCCCGGGCCATCTTTGCTCCAATGGAGCCTTGGCTGCGGGAGGGGAAGAGAGAGACAGAGAGGAAGGAGAGGGGGAGGGGTGGAGAAGCAGATGGGTGCTTCTCCTGTGTGCCCTGGCCGGGAATCGAACCCGGGACTTCTGCACGCCAGGCCGACGCTCTACCACTGAGCCAACCGGCCAGGGCACCTTTTATGTTCTTAACCTTGCAAAGTTTTTCTTGGAAGAACTTGAATAAAAGTTAGCTGCTCCTGTTGAGGGGAGCCATTGGGCCTGGGAGACTGGGGTGGCAGGGAGAAGCCCGTGGAGGGGGCGGGGCGGCGGGGAGAAGCCCGTAGAGGGTAAGGAGCCCCGGCACAGCTGGGTGCCGAGCGCTTACCTGGTTATTCCATTGAGTTCACCCTGTTCCCCAAGGCCAAGCCTTTCTTTTCTCTTTATCTTTCCTCACGTGTCTCCACTGCTTTGGGCCTGGAATGTTGGAGCCTACCCTGGACCACACATATCTCTGCTGTGGCCACCAGTTTCATCTCTGGACGTTAGATCAACCCTACTGCCATTAGGATGGTGATGGTTCCTAGGGAGCCTCACTTGTGTGTGCTGGGAGCCGATTAGGACCATGCGAGCGTTGCTGTCATGGGTTTAGTTAGCCTTCTGGGACTCCCCGACATGCCTAAGTTACCTCTGGAGTCCTTGAGCTAAACTCTGGTTGCCGTGTAACGAATATGCAGTGGTTGAGTTGGTCCCTTTACCTCTTCTGTTTTTCTTGTTTGCATCTTGAAAACAACTGCTCTGAACTGGCAAATGCCTATGGGGACTTTTATTATTATCATGGGACAGATGATTTTACTCCTTCATATAACTGCAGCGTTTCTGCCAGTAGAAGGCGGAGCAGATTTTGCTCATTATCCTGGACTGCAGTGTGATGCGAGTTGGAATGCTAAGACCAACTTAGAGATATTTTTAGCAAAATGAAATATTTTGATGCATATCTCTCACCTGAAATTTTTCCCAGATTTGCTATTTCTAGCTTCTTAGCAACTTCACAAAGGGGTATTGTGTTTGAGTCGGAAGAGAAAAATATTTTTATTTCCTGCCCTTGACGTTGAGTGGAATTGATAAAAAGCATCAAGGCTCTTTGAGTTCTAGATCCCCCCCCCACACACACACACAAAATAATACAAACACATTATGTAAGAAAGAACTTGAGTGGTTTTTTCCTGTTTGTCATTATGAGGGGAGAGTTACTGTGGAAAGTGAGGAGCAATCATCAGAACAAATGGAAAACAAAGAGCTTTGCTAAGAAAATCATAGCAAAGCGATTGGGCAACGACCATGTTATCTGGCTCTAAACTTACCATTGACCTTGACTAATGGCTTTGACTTACCATCTCCAGACTAATTCAAAGGCTCCTTTACTCCTGTATATTCTTGAAAAGAAACTGTTGCTCCTTGAGTTGTAGGGTGATGGGGCTACATTGTGTTTTGTTAAATAGCAATAGGTCTCTTATGGTTAATCAGTAAATGGCGATAGTTTCTTATGGTTGACCAGAAAAAATTCATTTAAAAAGTCACGGGTTTGACTTCACGAAAAGTTAAGTAAACACAGGCCTTAGGTACGTAAGCAGTTGGAAGACAAAATAATGTATTCAGCAGAGAATATTTATTTCATTTCATAGTTATTTGACATTTTAATCTTTCTGGCCATAGTTTAAATGGCACAACTGTTATGTTGCTTAAATTTGCCAACATGAAGTATTAACCATGAACTGAGTGTTTTACAAAAAATAAGAAATGATTCTTGCTTGGCTACCTATTTTTTTCATTTACCAAGATTAGACTTTGTCAATATATTCCTTCACTTTTATTTATTTATTTTTTTTTAATTTTTTATTTATTTTTATTTATTCATTTTAGAGAGGAGAGGGAGAGACAGACAGAGAGAGAGAGACAGAGAGAGAGACAGAGAGAGAGAAGGGGGGGAGGAGCTGGAAGCATCAACTCCCATATGTGCCTTGACCAGGCAAGCCCAGGGTTTTGAACCAGCGACCTCAGCATTTCCAGGTCGACGCTTTATCCACTGCGCCACCACAGGTCAGGCCTCCTTCACTTTTATTAAGCGGGGGAGTGGGGAGGCAGAGAGACTGTCTCTCGCATGCAACCTGACCAGGATCCACCCAGCAAGTGCTCTATGGGCAATGCTCTGCCCATCTGGAGCATTGCTCCGTCGTTTGGCAACCAAGCTATTTTAGCTCCTGAGGCGAGGCTGTGGAGCCATCCCTAGTGCCTGGGTCCAATTTGCTTGAACCATCTGAGCCATGGCTGCAGGAAGGGAAGAGACAGAAAGAAAGAAGGGGGGGAGGGGTGGAGAAGCAGATGGTTGCTTCTCCTGTGTGTCCTGACTGAGAATTGAACCCAGGACTTCCAATGCCCTACTGCTGAGCCAAGTGGCCAGGGCTGTCAATAGATTTCTAAGCAGACATTTGGTGATATATTGTTATTAGTGCATAGAAGACTGCCTTCTCTGTACAGTAGAAAGAAGCCCTAGGTCATCATTTTTCTTTTTTTAAATCCCTGGGAGACATTGTTTATGTTGTTCTAGTACATTTTCTGTTCATAAAATGAAGTCGATGTGTTGATTGTTTTTATTTCCCAACTTTCTTCATTCCTGCTCCTCTCTACCCCCTAATTCAGTTTTTTTTTTTAGCTCCTATATCTTCTGTGCACTTGTAGCACACACTTTTCTTGACTGATTTACTGTTTCACTCAAGATGGCATTCCAGACACAGAAGGTATTGCTTTTCCTGTGACTTTATGGCACTGAAATAGTAGTGAACTTCAGAGCAATCAGAGCAAAATTGCTCTCCCGGGTCAGCCTCCTTCTTCCTCTGGTTCCACTCCATTTTCTGTTAGCCACAGAAATGCCAAGGCTTTCCCCTCCACTCATCTTTAGGAATTTCCTTAGATCTTCACTATATTCATATCCTCCTATCAGCTTGGGTCTTTACTACTGGAAGAGTTGAAAGATTTGTAAATGGAATTTTTCTGTGCACTTTCTCCTTCCTGTTATTCTTGAAGATATTAAAGACAGAGTTCCAGGTTCATCACCTGGCTTAGCCATTTCCCAGTGAGGCGACCTTGGGCCAGTTATTTAACCTTATGCTTTAGCTTGCTTTCTTATCTTTGAAATGAGGGATAACTATAGTACTGATCTTGTAAGACTGTCGTTGTAAGGATTAGATAAGCTAATGCAGATAAATCAACTAGTATAAATACGTATGCTTGGTGCATGGTACGTGCTTACAGAAAGGGGGCAATGGTAATAGTGCTGATGCAGGTGTTAATGCCACTCGCATCCTTCCTGACACCTCTATTTCCTCATTGGTAGAACTGCACCATAATAGAACCTAATTAATTTGTGAGGAATAGAGATATATGGGTCAACTTAGTGTGTTGTCTGGCATCTTCTAAGCTCTCAGGAAATGGTAGTGGAGACTTCTGCAATGATGTTGATTCATTGTACTCTTTGATGAAGGCTTCAGCTTTAAGCCATAAACCTATCCATGAGGCCTTGAACTAATCAAGTCACTTTGAGCAAGCCACTGCTCTTTCTGTTTCTCTTCCTTGTTGTAAGAGAGCGGTATTGAGTTAATGCTCTGAATAGTCTCTTCCTATTTATAGCAATGATCACTCAACTCAATTTTGGAAATAGATGTTAATGAGAAACTCACCCCAAAAGAACTTTGCCCTCTACCACTAGAAGACCTACTAAATGAGTCTCTTAGGAAATTTCATCTTATTTAAACAATCAGGTTGTTTTATTTATAGGATTAATGATTCCATCAACTGGTCCTATCCAAAAGTGTAACTGATCAATCTATAATTCCCCAAAGCCATTCTTATTTCTCAGTTATATTTTTAATCTATAAACCCTTGACTGGTTTCACCAAAAATTAGATCCTGATGCCTTCCAGATTTGTACCATATCAAGGAAGAGCATTCAGTCTTGTCTGTCTGCCAATGGCTGCTCTCGTATTGTTCCACCCCCCAGATCCGCACCCAGTTTTTTCCCTTCGGAAGACAGAGATGAAAAACTGGTTTCCGTTACAATCTCATCACCCTGAGGCAGGAAGACTCAGTATACAGTGTGGTTTCAGGTCAAGAATAGAAGACTAGAACTCCAAAGAGTTACAGTTCAGGCTCTGTCCCCAGAGCTGAGGGACTTTGAACAGAATACTTACTGTTGCTTTAGTCCTTAGTTTTCCCATCTGTCAAATGAAAGATAGGACAGAATGAATCCTAAGAACTTTCTACCTGTGAAGCCTACGGTCTTTATTTCTTCCCATTTCTCTCATGCTGTTAACATTAAGGACCACTTATTTAGTACCTACAGTATGTCAGACATTGCTCTGATAAGTTAACATTAGTGCTCATTGTATGCTAAGCACTTTATATCTATTATTTACTCCCCGCAGTAACACAACAAGGTAGAAGCAACGTGAGTCCTCCTTTTATAGATGAGGAAACTGAGACATAGCGATGTTAGGTGTATGCTTAAGGTGAATAATGAATTTAGCTGGAATTTGAATCTAGGAGCCTAATAATGCCATACCCTAACCCTCTGTAATTTTATTATTTAGTATTCCTAAGCACTTTATTTTTTTCTCTTTTTCTTCCTGTTACAACACTAGGGGATAGAATAGTACCCCCATTTTATAAATGAAGGAACTGAGCACAGGGAGATTAAGCATCTGGCCAGGGTAGCCCAGCTAGTGTGTGATAGCACATAGGTTCCAGTCCACACCTGGCTCTTAACCACCACATTTCATAGCAGGACCTCCCACTGCTCCGACAGGTACCTTTGTGGTTTGTGAAAAGCTAAGTTATGCTACATTTTAAAAGAAGGATGCTTTTGTTTTTCTGGGTTTTTATTTTTTTAAGCATGTGATATAAAGACTTTTAAGTATGTAAAGTTTTTTTAAAGCATGTAATCTAGAGGTCAGATCTACTTGAAGAGTCAGGGACAAATAACTTTGTAATCAACACATTATTTATTTACAAACAATTTTTTTTTTTTACTTAGTAAGATATTATACTTTGATCTAGCTCCTGGCTAATTTATCCTAGATTCCAGATAATGTTGGCTGGATTAATAAAATCTCACCACGTACCCAGATCGCAAGAGATGACGGGCTTCCCCCTAGCCTCCTCGGTACAGCCTTAATTACTTATGTCCTTTATTCTTCACTATGCTGTTTAAAATCTATTTCTTGTTTATAAGAAGGTGAGAACAAAAATATAATATAAAATTTAAATGCTTAATTTTTATTATATTTCTCCCATCCAAGTACTAACCAGGCCCGACCCTGCTTAGCTTCCGAGATCAGACGAGATTGGGCGCGTTCAGGGTGGTATGGTTGTAGACTTATTGTATTTCTGACGTATGGTAGGTGCTCAACTAATGCCTGTTGACTGAACCAATAAGGAAAAATAATTTGATATCTTTATCTAATTTTACTCTCCCAGGCAGTAAAAAAAAAGTGAGTCTTCTACTCTGTAAGTGACCTAGAGTGAACAGCCCAAGGCCATCCCATCTCACCACCTCCGGGGCATCAAGTTGGAATCAATCACATACCACTGGCTAGAAATTCTAAGAGTTGACAGGAAGTGGGCAGAAATTGTTACTTTGTTTTTTACTGTTTGCATAAATATTAAGTGCCATGGCAACAACATAAAAAAAACTAATAGCCAGATGAAGAATAGAAACATATGGGCAAGTGGAAGACAGTCTCAAAAATGAGGATATTTGAGAGAAATGCTTCATTTGGCTTTTCTTGATATGAATGTAGTGCCAACATAGTTTATTACGTTCCTGAGAAAAGATAAACATATCAGTGGGGATGGGGGACAATGTGTTGAGCATGGAAAATATATAGCTAAAGGATAAATATACTGCTCACAAAAATTAGGGGATATTTCAAAATGAATATGAAGGCCCTGGCCGGTTGGCTCAGTGGTAGAGCGCCGGCCTGGCGTGCAGAAGTCCCGGTTCGATGCCCAGCCAGGGCACACAGGAGAAGTGCCCATCTGCTTCTCCACCCCTCCCCCTCTCCTTCCTCTCTGTCTCTCTCTTCCCCTCCCGCAGCGAGGCTCCATTGGAGCAAAGATGGCCCGGGCGCTGGGGATGGCTCCTTGGCCTCTGCCCCAGGCGCTGGAGTGGCTCTGGTCGCAACATAGCGACACCCCAGAGGGGCAGAGCATCGCCCCCTGGTGGACAGAGCGTCGCCCTGGTGGGCGTGCCGGGTGGATCCTGGTCGGGCGCATGCGGGAGTCTGTCTGACTGTCTCTCCCCGTTTCCAGCTTCAGAAAAAAAAAAAAAATATGAAGCGGAAAAAAAAGAAGCATTTGTGTTTTTTTTTAATTAAACAAGAACATCAGAAAAGCAAACAACTCAAAAGAAAGTGGTTTGATTATGAAAATGAGATGCAAAGCCCAATTTTATTTCATTGGTGAAAATGCACTATACAAAAGGCTGAAAGAACTGGATTATCTGCATGTTCCCTGATCCCCTAATTTTTGTGAGCAGTGTATCTTATTTAATTTTTTTAATTGGAGCACAAACTTGACTCTGAGTTTCCTGGCAGCCACAGCAAAAAGGAAAACATGACTACTTATAAAGTTTTTCACTTTCATGGGACATGGTTACATTAATTTCTTTTGAGGAACAAGGCTATCTTTAACATTTACATTTAAAAGAAATTTCTTTTATAAGTGTCCATATAGGAGGCTAATACTCTGATTCCAAAAACTCAGAATGCCCTATCATTCTACCTCCATGATAGGAAGATGAAAAGTAAAGTTCTAAAGTCATTGTCAGGTCAGTGTATAATTACATAAGAATATAGATGGCCTGTTGGGGGCGTGGGGGGAGGAAAAGGGAGGAATATGGGAACGTATGTCTTTCATTCCTATAGCACTGTCTATGAAGTTCATTACTTCAATTAAATTTTTATAAACATGGATATTTATAACAACTTGACCTTAATTGTCAAGCTCATTAGAAATCATGCAAAACAGTGCTTGATCCTTGAAATTTTCTGAAGGAGTTGCTTTGGACAAAGTAATTCTCATAAGATCTGCTTTTCTTTATGCAGCTGTATCATGAAATTAAAAGTCACTACCAGGAGTCTTCTGAGGCTGTCTGTTTTGCTAGCGTTGAACAGTAAGAGCACTCATTCATTAACAGAAGGGGTCGGCAAACTATGGCCTGTAGGCCAAAACCAACACATTGTTTTATTTTTTTTCTCATGTCCTGCAAGCTAAGAATGGTTCCCATCTCTTTAAGTTGTTTTAAAAACTTAAAGAGCCCTGGCCGGTTGGCTCAGCGGTAGAGCGTCGGCCTAGCGTGCGGAGGACCCAGGTTCGATTCCCGGCCAGGGCACACAGGAGAAGCGCCCATTTGCTTCTCCACCCCTCCGCCGCGCTTTCCTCTCTGTCTCTCTCTTCCCCTCCCGCAGCCAAGGCTCCATTGGAGCAGAGATGGCCCGGGCGCTGGGGATGGCTCTGTGGCCTCTGCCTCAGGCGCTAGAGTGGCTCTGGTCGCAATATGGCGACGCCCAGGATGGGCAGAGCATCGCCCCCTGGTGGGCAGAGCGTCGCCCCCTGGTGGGCGTGCCGGGTGGATCCCGGTCGGGCACATGCGGGAGTCTGTCTGACTGTCTCTCCCTGTTTCCAGCTTCAGAAAAATGAAAAAAAAAAAAACTTAAAGAAAGAATATTTCAAAACACATGAAATTAAGTGAAAAATCAATCTCAAGATCTATAGATAAAGTTACAGTGGAGGACAGCCGTGCTCACTCATTTATATCACATTTATGGCTACATATGGCCCACTAAGCCTAAAGGAAAAGCTTGCCGACTCCTGTTATGGTGGAGAGAGTACTTTCTGCTTGTTCATGAATTACATGAAGAGTCTGTAAAAAGAAGAGCTGTTCTCTCTAAAGGAACTGATCTTTAAAACATGGCATCTCCTAAGCCGGCAACAGGATCCACCCAAGAGAAAGAATGTTCCAGAAGCTAGAATCATGAGCCCAAAGCCAAATATGTTTAAAAATACCATCACCATGCTTTTTTTTTTTTTTTTTTTTTTTTACAGAGGCAGAGATAGACAGGGACAGACAGACAGGAACGGAGAGAGATGAGAAGCATCAATCATTAGTTTCTCGTTGCGTGTTGCGACTTCTTAGTTGTTCATTGATTGCTTTCTCATATGTGCCTTGACCATGGGCCTTCAGCAGACCGAGCAACCCCTTGCTGGAGCCAGCAACCTTGGGTCCAAGCCAGTGAGCCTTTTGCTCAAACCAGAAGAGCTTGCGCTCAAGCTGGCCATCACCATGCTTTTGAAGCCTTTCTTCACCAGCTCTTGTTATCTGAAAATCAGTGCCTTTTCCTTATTCCTGCTTCTTGTTCTCCTAGGTTGCTTCTCACTAATCTGAAATAATTATAAACATGATTATTTCAGAGTTTTGTGCCACAAAATATTCAATTTATTCTATTCTACCTCTCCTAGACACTCAGCCTGTTCTTTATTACTTCTATTCCTTCTCTCAGGTGCTTGGAAAAATAGCTTTTCTAAATATTTCCTAAATATCTGGTTAGATTTATATGGCTATCAGACCCAGTTTCAGCTATGTATTTACCTTCTTGGATTCAGGGACTGCGGTCCAGCCTTGCCATCTTCCATTCATTTTTTAGTTTAAAAAATACTTATTGAATGCCTGCTATGTGCTAGAGCCTGTGCTATTACCTGCATATGTAAACATGAAAAAACGGGACAAGTAAGGTCCCTGACCCAGGTGGGTTCTTGGGCTCTCTAATATTAAGCCACGGCAGGCTAGAGTTGGCAGCCTGGGCCTGGTAAAACTGATGGAGTAGCTGGCTTTGCTGGTTTCCAAGCTCAAATTCAGTAAAGCCTACTCATTAAATGGATGGCTCCATTTAAAAAAAATGGATGGCTCCAATCTTTATTATTATTATTTTTTATTTAGTGAGAAGAGGGGAAGCAGAGAAACAGACTGCATGTGCCCTGATTGGGATCCACTGGCAAGCCCACTAGGGGGCAATACTTTGCCCATCTGGGGCCATTGCTCAGTAACCAAGCCATCTTTTTAGTGCCTGAGATGGAGACCATGGGAGCCATCCTTAGCGCCCAAGGCCAGCTTGCTCCAA